>NC_135785.1:63142500-63460000 GCF_051106095.1 Pogona vitticeps
TTCATCCTGACAAGGTATATGCTTCTCTAAGTGGATTCCCAGTGCTTTTCTTCTAAAGTTCCCTGGTGTTTTTTTTTAAATGGCATATAGAGATTCTTTTTCTTGTAAAACTAGTTTTAAAAAACCCCAAAATAAAACATTGTCAGTTTGTTCAAATCCATTCTTACCTCACTAATGTTTGCTGCATTTATTCTGGCCTGTACGAACAGAGGTTCATCTTTGCTGATGGTGTAACTGTGAAGGAAATCCTCTTTCCCTGATCTGTATGCAATCTGTTCACAAAAGTAGTATTAGCACAGGTCAAAAAGGTGGGGGGGGGAATTGGTTTTTTAAAAATATGAATTTTCATAGGCATCTTACATCAATTTAGTACTTTTTTGGCTGTTTCTTTAACCTGTAGCAATTGTTTGTTTTAAACATGGGAAAGACATGTTTAGTTTAAGAATAATGGAACAGAAAATAAAAACATAACTGAAAAACATGGTGGATAAAGCGTATGTGAAACGCTTGGATGAATGACCGCATAATTACTTAAGGCTGGAACTCTCACCAGGCAGCACCTCATTAGAATGAGATTATTGCCATTTGCCAGTGAGATTACTGCAAAAGTTAACAGCAGCAAAAAAAAAAAAAAAAAAAAAAAAAACCTTCCAGGGATAGTAAGGTTTGGTCAATGGCTGCATGTTTTGCTAGTATAAGCAAACATCTAAGATAATAAAGTTACAATGAGTCATGAAAGCACCTGTGTAATGACGTGGGGAATGGTTTCTACAACTGCTTGTGCAAACATGCATCTCAGGAAGAATGAAAACTATGATAAAAAGCTTTGCTCTAGCAAAATGACATCATCAGATAGAACTCTTTAATTAGAACATTAATGACTTTTTGCAGTCAGCTTCTGCCAGATTCACTGTGTTATATGAGGGCAAAACACCAGTGGTTTGAACAAAGGTTGTTTAAATTATTATACTCCTAATAATTTTTCATAAGTAATGGGGAAAGGTTTAAAACTCAGTTATCTAATCCAGGCAGCAACATTTTAAAAACAGGCAGATGAGCTTCACTGAGGAATGAACAACTGCTGAGATCCATGCAGATGTTCCAAAAGATCTAATTTAATCCTTATCCCTTTAGTTATGTGCATGGCCTTTATCACTTTACTTTCTGAAACCTGGTCAGCACGCATCTCGGTACCCTTTGGATTTAAAGGTTTTCTACCTGTGGAAGTACAGGGAGTTCAAACAATATCTTAGAAGTATACCTCAAACCTGTGTAAAGCAATGACAAATGTTCATAGCTGAAGCCTATTGCTTTTCAGTGGTGGTCCCTGTCCCCCAAAATTACCACTTTTAATGATAAAATATCAGTATGGAGAAAAGGTACTCACATCACTCTGCAGTTCCTGGCTCTTCTTGGCATGTTTGATCTGAGAACTGTCTGCCACACTTGTGAATTTTAGAGCATCTGCCTTCTGTCTGTACTTTTTCTAATTAAAATACCATTTCAAAACAAAAATTTAAAAAGATGAGTCAGTTATCACTACGGCACTCCTCAAAGATTAAAAGTGGAGACATTATGCCTTCCATTTACTATCAGCAATTTACAACCACAATGCAAGCTTTTCATGTCACCTCTGACTCGGAAAGAAAGGCAGGATTGCTAAAACAAACTGGAGGTTGATTACATACAATAGGATCACTATTCTGAAATCCAACCTTTTGATCCTCATTTTAAAAAAAAAAAATAGTTACTGCCAATTTGCTGATTAATTCTGATGCCCCTGATTGATTGATTGATTGATTTTTTAAAAAAAACAAAGGACATTTACTACCAGTTTGCTGATCAACGAAGTGCTGATGGATAGTTTTACTCACTTGTTTTGGAAACTAACAAGTTTCTACAGAATGTCTTCCCTATACGTATTCTGAAAATGTATTTGGGGAAACAAAGACAGCAAATGGCAACATTCCTCTCCAACTATGTAATATGAAGGCCAGATTTAATGATACTTTAACACTGTAGCTAGCAACCATGGGAAAATTCTGCAGTGAAAAATCATCAATGTAAGGGCAATCACCAAAGCATTTTTCATACAGTATTTCCCAGGCTGCTGGTTGTATACCCAGACATATGATGCACAAACTTCTTCTCCTGCAACCCTGCATGGTGCCCCCCTCCAAAAAAAACCCAAACAAACAAACAAACAAACAAAACAAAGAAAAAACACCCTGCTCCAGAGAGTTTTCCAGGCTTCCCTAACAGGCTTTTAGGCTGCAGGACAGGAATGGCTTGCCACGTGTAATGGAAATAGTGGGGGCTAAATAGAAATACACATCATTGACTTTGGGGCTAGGTCTTCAAAGTATCAACTAGTCTTAATATCGCAAAAGAAATGTACCCACACTGCCAGAGATGTGTCTCAATATTCCCAGGTTATAAAGTAATATGACTCCTCTCCCCTGGTTCCTGCTTTATATGAAGTTCTCAAAACATAAAAAAGCAGCCCTAAGAAGTTCGGAATGTGGATTCTTTTACAATATCTGTGGAAAATGCTCAACACGGCTTAATAGCACAAGCTGATTCTGAACAAGCCCTTCTCTTGAACTCGTTGCTGTCAAAAAAATGGCATAACAACAAGGAAAAAAGGGCATCAGAGTTTTTTTATGGCAAAATCTGTTGATAAAGAAGAGGCAAACTCTTTTATCTACTTTGCTTGCTACTCTTGGGCTAACAACTCCTCAATCAAACCCAGCAATCAACACTAGGGTATGTATTTGTACACATGCCTCCATGTGAGATTTCTGCAGGGAAAGAGTCTATTTTAGAGTTGAATTGATAGATGAACATAGCTACTCTCACCCTGTGACTTTCTTAGCTAAAGACAAGGCTGAGATATGTTTACTTTTTTACTGAAGTGCATACCACTTCAAAGAGATGCTTCTTATTTTGCACCGAAGATCTAGAGGAGAGGAAGGCATATTTAGGAACACGTTGTTTGTAAAGTTTATGTGCAACTCAATATAAAGCCACAACAAAATGCCAGCTCCTAGCTGGAAGTAAAAGCATCCAAGTCATGTATTAGTTTTCAATGGATATGCCTTTTACATAGTTCAGAAATAAAGAATCAGCTGATCATCACAGTATACCATATTTTTGGCAGTGATTACTTATGTGGCAAAACACAGCAGTAGATGTCATTTTGTCTCTTTGCAAGATTTTAGATCTGAGTGCTGCCGGTTCTTCCTGTCGTTGCTTCAGAACACCAGTGTAGCCAGATGTCAGGATTCTACAGCAGCAGAGTCTAATCACAGACAACTTTAAACAACCTTGACTACCCAGTCATCCTTTTTTTCACATTAGGCATTTTAATAAATGTCTTCTACTCCTTACCCAGCACCCTCCATATTCTAGGCAAGTTTGCATAACATGTGACCTAATAAGCCAATGAAACCCAAGAAAAAGCTTCTGAGGGCCTGAGGAAACCCTTTGATGCCATCTATGGCCTGTTCAGCTTCCATGAAAGTCCAGAGAGCACTGATCATGTTTGAAAATAAAAAAAAATCAAGAAACTGACCTCACTAATGAGTTCTCCTGCTTTCTTGGCTTGCTCAATATTGATACTTCCATCTGCTACCCATCCAACTCCTTTCATCCAGGTAAGATCTGTCTTGTACTGAAGCTGAAAGAGGGAAGAGCATCACATAATAGACAGGGGAAATGTGGCATGTGGGGTGGAAGAGAGAGAAAATTTGTGGTAAAATAGATGTGAATGTGTCACTTAAGGGTGTTACGGGTTGTATTTAACTTTCATCTGAAAGGTTATGGAAGCACTGCCACTAGAAGCAGGAAAGGAAAATATTCCTTCTCTTCATGTGGCCCCCCTGTGCTCCAGGTAGGGGGACAAAAATCCAAGTGGTACTGTGAGCATGGGATACCAACATGCTGGATTTAGGCCCAAGTTTGTCATGAGTGTTGGCATAAGAGAATGACAGGTTGCTGGCCCAGATGAAACCACCCTGGATGCCTTTCTGCCCCCAGAAAAAAAAAACACACATTATTCACCTTCAAAGTTTTATTTGGAAAAAAGGATGTGATGGGAGATATAAAAGGACCACTGCGCGGATTGGCTGCAGTAGAATAGTATTGGTGCAACATAAAGAGCAGATTCCTGCCTTGGATGACCCACCTGCCATCCAATGTGTCCCATCTCAGCACATTGCTGGTTAACCATGGGAATTGATAACCAAAGTGGATTTGAACACACACACCCAGAAGCAATTCCACTAGGGTGGGTAGTCAACCCTGGCTCCAACTGTGGGGAACTGTGGCAGCCCTTCCAAGCCAGGCATTTGGAAGGGTGGCCACAGTTCCCCACAGATGCATTTTCCATCAAACTGTGCATTTTCCATCATATGAAAAAAGTATCCCTTGCCTGGGATAGGGCTGACTGCCTGTCTCCCTCACCAAAGATCTGCTCCTCTGCATCAAATTGGCCTTCCTGCTCTTACTAACAGAGCAGTGACAGAGAAATTACATGCACAAATGATAAACCTTGGAAATCATCCCTCCCCAAAAACTGTAAACAAATCCATGTGTTTTTAGTACTGATTTTATTTACTGTGTTAAATATACTACTTGTTTAATTCTTTTAAAATATTTCTATACTTGGTGTCTACAGCTATTAAATATTATCTTTTTAAACTGCCTTGGGTCCTTTTAAGGAGAAAGTCTGGGGGAAATACTTTAAATTAATAAATAAACAAACACTGGGAGAGTGGCTGGGTGAAGTCCACGTGAAGACTGCCAGAAAAGAGCCCAAAATTCCTCTTATATCTCAGGCAGGTAGATGAGACTGGAAATCCTGTCAGTCAGGAACATCAGGCTGGGAATAACCCTTCCAAGTGCTGCTTGGCCAGTCAGCATCATGCACTCTGCAACTGTCTCCCCAACCTCAAACATGCCCAGGAAGAGGACCCAAGATGGTGGGTGGCTCCTTCTCACCATCCCACACTTGTTGAGCTGCAAACCAGGTCCATTTTACTGTGTGACCTAGAGTATTACATATACCTAGCATTCTTTTCTGCAAGCAACAATAGCAGTACTAGAGCCCTTTCAAAAAAGTTTTTTCCTACAATATCTTTTCTCTTAAAGTTAATAAAATTTATTTTGACTTAAGCACTAAGTTCTCCATATACCTAGGCTTTATGCATACATGCTGAACTGTCAACATATCTGAATTTATGCATGTTATGTATGGATTGACAGCAATGTAACAATAATAAAAAGGCATGGCACTCAGAAATAATAACCAACAGAGTTCGCTAACACCACTGCTAGCTTCAGAAAATGCAGAACCATACCTCACTCTGTAGCCCATAGGCCTTTTTAGCCCACTGTGTCTTTAGGTCTTCTGGAACCACAGTATACACATGGATTTTCTTTCTGTAGTCAAGATCACTAGCCAGTGCCTGGGCTTTTTTAGCATGTTCCAAGGTTATCATATCCATAGGTAAATGAAAATGAGTTTTATTCTTCTCAAAGTCCTTTTTATATGTAATCTAGATAAAATTTAAACAGTACATTTTCCATCATATGAAAAAGTATGAGTGACGGCAACAACAGTGCATTAATAACTACCTCTAATATGTATCCACCACAGACAGATTTTTCAAATAATTTAACTTTCTGACAACACCAAAACAACAATAGCAACATGTTCTCAAGTCTTGTGGTCAACTTTTGCAGGGTTTTTCCAAGTACAGAGTACCTAAAAGTGGTTTACCATTCCCCTTTTCTGAGGGTGCTCTGGGACCATGGAGCTTACCCAAGGCCACAGAGGCTGGCTGGTCTCCTAACAAGGCACAAACTCCTAACCAAGAGCTCCAGCTTATTAAGCAATCCAACCAGCTGCTGGTAGTGTAAAGGTAGGTAAAGTGATGGCCAAGAATATGACTCTCACACTTCCCCTCTCAAAGTTACCTGGCAGAAAAATTGTGTATTGCTATTTCTAAAAGTCTCCAGGAAGAGCTATTCCTTTTAAAAGGGTTGCAGCACCTTCTATACTGTTAAACACAATGCCCCCCCTTTTTTTTCAGATATGGAAGTGGATATCTAGCCACCTTCATTCTTTTTAGAAGTATCTTTGGTTGTCCATGTAGACACCCCACCCCCACCCCAGGAGGATCTCAGAGGAGTAGAAAATTGGTTTGGACAGACATATACATTGCAAAGTAATTGTGAGATGATTTACCTCACTACTCATTTTAGCTACTTGAAGAGAGTGCATTAGTCTTGAGTCTTTGTTTGCCATTGCCTTGCCTTTTGTTTTCTCATATTCTTCTTTGTATTTAATCTGTAAATAAGTATCCAAAAGAAAGAGAACACAGTTACAGCATGAATACATTACTACAGTAGCCAATATTTCACATATAAAAATGTTCTTTATATCAGCGGTCCCCAATATTTTTGGAACCATGGACTGGGGGGGCTCCATGCATGGGGGATATGGGGGCACCCCCACACTCATGGGTGGGCATGTTGCCCTCGTGTGCATTTGTGCATGACACGCCCCCTGCAAGCGCAACACACACACAAACGCGACACCGTGCAGGTGGGTGGGGGGTGGAGATCTGTCTCCATGGCCCAGACCTGGGAAGCCCATGGACCAGCACCGGGCCACGGACCAGGGGTTGGGGACCCCTGCTTTATTTGATTTAGACTAGGTAAATTTTTTAGTAGTATATAACAGGGCTGAATGATTTCATTATAGAAATGACTTGGTCATTACTTTCATCTTAATTATTTAAAATATTTTTGCCCCACCTTTCTTCCTTAAAAGGACGCAAGGCAGCTTATATAATTAAGAACACAAATTAAAAACAAAAGACAGTAAGTATAAAAAAATAGAAAAGAATTGAACAAGTCTTATATTGAAAATAAATAAATAAAATTAATACCAAAAAAATTAAAACAACAGAGCACAACAACCCCTCTCAGACCTCCAGTATATGAAGGAACAGCCTGCCTGAAGAGAAAGGTCTTTGTATGGGAATACGTATGCTTTCTTTTAATCCTTACTGGCAAATGAGGAAAAAAAATTCTTGAAGGTTTTCTGCTCAGGAGTCCACAGTTTTTCAGATTATTAGTCTGAAAAATATTGTGTTCATAAACTTACTGCAAAGGAAAATAAATTAATCTGCTATGGACGAAATAAAATTAAAGTAAATGGCAGGAAAATAAAATGCAGAATTGCCTGATTTTAAAAGGCATCATTATATCTGAAATGGATGGAAAAGCACAAACATAGCCCCTTTAAATCTGGTCTATTTTAGTTCGCACAGTAATTTTTTTTTAGTGTAGAAAGCATTTCTACTTTCATTTACAGATATTAGTCATAAATAGAAAATACTGGAGTATCTCTCCCATAGTTTATCACAGTTCCTGACAGATACATTTTAAATGAAACCTGCAATTTTTAAAAAAAAAAACCCCAAGGCAGCATGTTTTCATTTCTTGATATCATTGTTGACTTCTTTTAGTAGTATGTCCTAGATAAATAAGTATAACCTACATCACTGGCAAGATCCCTTGAAGCTTTGGCGGCAAGCAAAGACATGGAATCCAACTTCATTTCAAAGCCGCGGCCCTTGCTTTTCTGCCAGCCTTCTTTGTACTTAATCTGGAGAGGGGGGGATACAGTAACATGTCAACACTGTGCATAGAGATAAGCAAGAAAATTTACTTTGCTCAGCAAATTATAAAATCTGAAAGTGTAGTATACATGCCCTCTCCTTCTAAAGAAAATATGCATATTTGGGTATGTTATCCTATTTAATCCACTGAATAGAGGCTTGTTTCACTCAAAGTCTGGCAACAAAGAACCAGAAAACAGGAAGTGATTTCCAAAGCATTTACAATAACAGGATGTTAAAGATTTAGTAACAGGACACACACACCCTATAGAGTATTTTCCAATGAAAGTGGAAAATATTTTCCAAGAATGGTGCTTCATAAAATATAGGGGATATTTTTGATTAAAAGAGAGCACTTACGTTGAAGGGGAAAACAAACTGAAAGGGAAGTATCTAACTGACATTTGAAAAAAGCAAATCATTAAGTGATGATTGCCTTACACCTTTCATCCAGTGAATTCCATGAGGAATGCAGGATGTCACAGGTCTTTATTTGGTTAATAGATTTAAATGACTCAAAGTATATCCTTTGAGCAAACTGAATATTTTGTATATCCAATGGAATTTTCATTGGAGCATAGTTTCTTAATCTAAATGAAAACCTACAGAAATCTATGGCATATCTGAACCTACTCCTAAAGCAGGCCTGCAGGAGAAAGGAAATCTCTACTGATTTCTGGTCTTTATTGTTCACATTTTACTAACAAAGCTGGCAAATGCATATATACTTCAAAGCAAATCCTGGTATGTTCAATGGGCCATACTTCTGCTTTTAAAATACAAATATACATTTTACGCCATTTTTCTTACCTCACTATATAATTCTGCATTGGCTTTGGCCTTCAGTAACAGTGGTACATCCTGAGGCAAAGTATAATGTGTTTTGGTTTTCTCATATTGTGCTCGGTAGTTCAGCTGTGGGGAAAAAAGAATATGTTTAATATGACAATGAAACAATGCTTAAATGCAAGAGGTTTGATAATTACTGAGAATTTTAATCTGAAGCCACAGGACTATGATTGAGAATCACAGAGGCGGAGAGTGTCTGCATGAAATCCTAATCGCCATTAAAGAAATATGAAATATGTAAGTGTAAAATATAATGAACAAATTCAGGTTCCATATTTTATGCAATATACTTTACATAAACAAGTATTGTAGTGTGATATCAGGTGGCTTTCAAGCAGAAATCAGGACAGTAGAGTGTAGTAATTCTGCATATTTCCAAAGATAGTTTCGGAAATACAACAAACACTTACAAAAGTTCTTATCCTTGATTAAAATGAATGGCATGAAAAACTGAGATACCCCAATTTAAAAAAAATGGTCAATCTGTGAGATTTTTTGCTTTTATGCAAGAACAAAGATCACTGCTTTTTTCATCAATGGAAACATTAGCAAAAACAAAGAACAAAAATACTCAATCTTCCTGTCTTCATTTTTCTGCACAACCCGTGCATTTTACATTTAAATCCTTATATTTTGTCCAAAATACATACTGCACAAAACAGGTGTTTGCCATGCACATACACAGAATTCTACAACTTCTTCCCCCAAAACACCAGTGTGTGAAAAATACACAACTATTAGATTCTCATCCAGCAGAGAGAACATTTTTGAAGTTTTATTTCACAAGTCCAAGAACAAAATAAGCAAACGCTGGTATCCCAAGGTTAGAAGAAATGAACAATGTCCAAGCCATCAATTGTTTGATTAAATCAGATTAGTTTCATTGCCTGAGGGACACAACTAAAAATTCCAGGATATAGCCAAAAGAAATAGATCACAAAATTCAGCCTTTCCTGCATATCCTGCTTATTTGATCTGGATAGTACCACTTCAGACTGTATGTAATAGCAAGCATTGCATATGTGCCCTCATGGCAGAAAAGGAAAAACTCCACTAGTTATGGAGAATGCCTGCACCCTTGCTTTTTACTCAAAATGGTTTCTATATGCAGGGATTTTCATTCTCTTCCTGCATGGAGAAATATTCAGTTACGTGAGCCTTCACCTGCAGTCTTAAGTGGTACATGTCAGACATGCATCTATTATCTCAGGCTAAACAATGTCTCAGTGCTAATGTGGACTTAACACCATCCAATGATTGCACAACCTGAAGGTACTACAATCTTTGTCAAAACAATCAGATACAGCAAGAAGAAACTTGCTGGCAAAGGTGACCAGTTATGTAATTAAGTGAAGTGGATGAATGTTTACCGCTCCAGATTTGAGGTGGAATGTATGGATTTTCAGTGATTATATCTGTGCTACATCCAAACACATAATTTTCAATTTTTCTCCACAATATCATACTATCTGAATTTCTATCCATATTATGAAAATGAGGAAAAATATCCATCCATACCTATGAAAGCTTGAGGTTGGGCTTAACCAGAATGGGGCACAGAAAACAAAAGGGTAGGAATGCCTTTATCACCACTGTTACCTCAATCCATGTACAGTGGTGCCTCGCTTGACGAAAATAATCCGTTCCAGCAAAATTGCTGTAGAACGAAATCCTCATCAAGCGAAAATAAAAAACCATTGAAATACATTGAAAACTGGTTCAATGCATTCCAATGGGCTAAATACCTAATTGTACAGCGAAGATCCTCCATAGGGCGGCCATTTTCCAGTGCCTGTAAAGCGAAAAATGCCTCCTAAAAACAGCGGGTAGCCATTTTGCACAGTGGCCGGCCATTTTGAAACCCGACAGTCAGCTGTTTTCAGATCGTCGTAATGCGAAGAATCGGTTCCCGAAGCAGGGAACTGATCATCATAAAGTGATTTTTGGCCATTGAAACATTGTTTTGTGATCGCAAAAACCTTACTGTTAAGCGGATTCGTCATTTAACAAGATAATTGATAAGCCAGGCACCACTGTATTGGACCTTTTTCTCTGGGTCTAATGACAGTTGGTTGAATTGTGGGAATTGTCCAAAATTAAATCAAATCAAATCAATCAGTCAATCAACTTTCCGAGTTTTGCCTAGTACACTCAACTTGCCAGCAGGTGAGAGTCAGGTGATCAGAGGTGGCTTGTGTTTTTCCATGTCAGAAAGTGGAAGATTGGCAAGTTTTTCCATGTTGGAAGGCGGAAGATTAGCAAGCCTATAGGCAGCTTTAGGGGTTGGCAGTGGACCCCTGCTGGGTAGGTGTCCAATTATGTCAACCTCTTATGCTTGCAAACCACCACCCGAAGTGCAGGATACCTGTTCAACTGTGCAAATATTTTCATGCTGCGGTAAGACTTTTGAACAACAGAAACAGGACTTACATTACTAAGCTGCTGGGCGTTGATTTTTGCTTGAATGATCTGAGGTGTGCTGATGATGGGGCTGTATTTCAGCTTGTCTATACTTTGTTTATAGTTTACCTATATTAAAAACAAACACACACTCATCACAATCACCACATCAGGTTAGTAAAAGCTTAGACATGCAGCTTTTATTAAGATTGCAAATTATGTGCCTATCTAGAACAATTACAACAGTTAACTAAAGTTAGAAACTTTATAGCTTTTTACTACAGTTTAGTTGTATTGGCCAAGGTATTTATATAAAATTAACAAGTTTTATCTATCCTTCTGTCTCTTGCTAAACTTTTTCTTGCAAGAATTTTTAATAGAGTCATTAGCCTTGTCAGCAGTTACATTGTTTCAAATTGTAAGAAACATAACCAAAAATCAATATGCAGAAAAAGTTAGATATGCAGAGTGTCAGAGAAATCTCAGCAAAGCAAAAGTGTACTAAATTGTTAGCATACAATGGCAGAAGCAACAGTCCTGATCTATATGAATGAATATTCACATCATTCAAGATAACAGTCTCCATTCTGCACATTATTCAATATAACAGGAGCTTCTAAGCTTATGACTTGCAAAGACCTCCATGTCAACTCTGCAGGATACAATTATTATTGTTGGCAGTCCTTAATTAATATTCACCCTAGCTAATTACCTCCTTACTGAATTGCAAAATGTATACCACTTAAAGGTAGCTCATTTAGAGAGTTATGGTTTTCAGGGAAAGAGACTATGGCAGCCAAATGATAATAAAAGCTACAGAATCTGAGGGAGGAGGGAGAAAATACCAGTATAATTGAAACTGTTAATCAACTGTGTTTGTTCTCATAACCAGTCCCTGCTCTAGCAGATGATCTGGTAAGCACTTGCTGATGTGTTGGCTTGCTTGTTTGGTTGTTTTTTGTTTTGTTTTGTTTAGTTTTAGCAAAATTGCAGAGGCAATTTCAAATAAGTTGAGACAAACAACATACTGAAGTCAATCATAGCTTAGAAATAAATGATCAGTGCTCTGGATCCCAGAGCATCATTTTGCCTGCAATCAAGTATGGATAGCTTCAGCATGTTGTTACATTCATGGTGTCTAAAATAGATTTTCTAGGCTCTGTGGGCAGCCAAACTTTTTTTCTGGGATTTGGCTAGAGCCTGTGACTTACAGCCCTTAGCAGAATACATCTGTGTGGAAAAGGAAACATCAAGAAATTTTATTTTATCCTCTCTCAGTGCAAAAGGCTGAATATTCTGTCTTCTACAGATGCTCTCATTCTGCTTTATGTTATGCTCCATTACTATATGCTAAAACTACCAGATTTGTGATGTTTTTATCATTCCACTGTGAACAAAGTTGGCACTTAAATTTGTTGAACATTCCTTCCCCTGAGAAATTCTGGAAACTAGTTCTGAATTCTCCACAGTTTCACCAAAATACAGCTCCTGAAATTCCAGTCCAAGCATATGACTGGAAAGACATAAAATGCAACAGCTTTTGTGAAATTAAACCACCGACTCTATGAAGTCTGATCAGGCCAATGCCTGGATGTCCATCTGGAAACAGTCTGCTATCTTGAATTTCATTATGGAACAAGGTGAACTATAAAAATAAGTTCTTCAGTGTAATTACAGCAGGACAAAACCAATATAGCTTCTGTTTTGTAAATATGCCCTTACAAGACAGCTGAAGTAATGATTTTTGGATAACAACCAAAGGACTGACACTAACACATCTAAATAAGAGCTGGTTCTATTTCTCATTTCCAGTCCCCTAAGAATTCATGAGCCTACCAGCTGGAAAACAACTTATTTTTTTCCCTTTGAGTCCCTTGCTGTCATCAACCATGTTTGTCACTGTAATTAAATGACTGCATTCTATGGGGCATGAATCACGCTCCTTCCTACAGGGGATGAACCATGCAAGCAAAAGAGTGAGAGAATTCAGAAGGCTATTTACATCTTTCAAAGGGACTAGCTTCCTTGTTGTTTCATATGAAGGAGTAAGGGTAGCTGGATAATTGTAGTCAACATCATCATGTTTGTAATCAGATTTATAGGCTATCTGAAACATAAGGAGAACAAAAAGATTCAAATTTCTTAAGCTGTCATTTGTTTTGAAAAATTATCATACAAGAGAAAAAGGAAAAACAGTAATATTAATATTAAATACAACCAACAAAGTAAGTTCAGTATTGTCAATGCCAAGGAGAAAGAAATTATTTGCATAGTTTAACTGCTAATTGATTCTTTTTCAGCAGTACAATTAATCTACTGCCAACTCTAGAAGCATTAACTTCCACCTGTGACACATCCCTTTTATCTTTCTGCTTAGCTTCTGAGTTTTTTATAGATCTGTAAATAATGCACTTCAACATATAATATGTAATAAAATGGCATCTCAATAAACCCAATAAAAATTAAATTATCTTTTAGTTTTTCTTTAACTGCTACATTGTAGAATACGGCTGGGGCCTCAGCTCTAAGAAAGACAAACTCTCACTACACATTAAAAACTAACCTTAATTTTCTAAATACCCAGTACCTGTTAACAAAATAATTAAATGACTATGTCCACACAAGTGTAGTACGTACTACTATCTGATGCAAAATGTTTCCACACTATTACTTCAATGACCCAGCAACCTGATGCTGGCAGGCTGCCCATTCATACAACGTTCACTGTTGGCATGTTTGCTTCTGTGTAACTCTCAATGATTTCCCAAATTCATTTTATTTTAAACATTAAGCCTTGACTCCATACAGAAAGAATTAAAAAGGCTATGGGTATTTTTCATTTGATGCGCCAGACAAGAGACACCATATGAACAAAGTATATGGTCAAAGCATTTACAACAATCTGAATTCAAACAGCTTACATTGCTTGCCAAACTTCCAACCTTCATGGCATGCAGCGTGCGCCTGTCCATGCCAACTCCTTCATAATGACCTTTCTGGCTCTGGTAATGTTCTCTGTATTTGAGCTGCACACAAAAATACACCCCCTCTCAGTCACAGAAGCTTTGTTTTTACATGTTGCAGCAAAGAGGACAAGATATAAAAGGGAAGTCTATAGCACAATAGAACTACAAGGACTGCATGTATATTCCTGTTTGAAAATAATAGATATGCCCCTCCATTTTATTTAAGTCAGACACTAGCAAAGTTGATGCTCGTTCGATTTATGGACAAAAGAACATATTTTAGAAAGCAGTTTAACATTTCTGTTCTACAAGTAGAACAGTAATCACGGCTGACTGTTTATGCTTTTTGAGAATTATTTCAGCTCTTCCACACCCATGCATTTCAATTTTTCATTTCAAGTATTGATTCTAATGGGACTTTGGTTATTATGAAAAATATTCCACAAAGAGCAATGTAGCTATTGTGACACCTTCTGTTCACAAAGACCAGGGTGCGTGAATTAAATAGCAGAGTTATAATCCATTCAGTAACAAAATAATATTCTTACACCTGCAGTTGTAAGAGGTAATTTTGGCCTACATCCTACAACCTATTAATAGAAAAGGTCATTATGGAACAAGAAATATAAGAGATAAAGTAAATGAGAGATGAGACAATTAACACTAGCAATTAACAGGCATTGTTTGATTGGATTAGCAACAAACTGTATGTAATCTCCTTCTATTGCAAAGATTTTTTTATTCAAACTCCTAGTGCTGCTTTTATTCAAGCTTCCTGCTCTTATCTGGAATTCACATATGTAAAAACTGTGATTCCAGCAGTGACTATGCTAAGCTTTTACAGAACTGCATGTGAGCCACTGTGGACTTACATCACTGGTGTATTTTGAGATCTTGCTAACGTTCCTGAATTGTGGGGTCTCACAGTAGTTAATGCTATGACCTTTGCTGTTCTCCAGATCCTTCTTATATTCCACCTTCAAAACAAGAATTTACAAGAGTGAAAAGTGAAAATTATCCATTAGCTCCAGAAATACAAGTCATATTGTTCATTATACAGTTGAATATTGCTGTGCAGTAAGGCGAAGGAAAAAAAGCAAAAGTTGTGCATAGATTTAAGAGTAAGCTAGAATTGCAGAGAAGACTAGCTTAATATTTTAAGATTTATTTTTACTTTGCAAGGATGTGTCCCGTCTGTTTCCCTATAAAGGAAATCTAAAGCAATGAAACAAAAAACAAAACAAAAAACCAGACTAGATCAGCAATATTTACAGCAATCTTAAAAATAAACACAAATAAAACTCTGGTTCATTAGGACAGTGACAAATTAGCAGTCTAACTCTTGGTATAAGAAGAAGCACTTTCTTCAGGATTTATTTCTGGTTTATTCACTCCAACTAACAGGAAGATCCAAGCAGTGGTAATAGGCAAGCACCCTGCTACTGCTGAATGACACATCACTGATGAACAATAACACAGAATTCCTGGAAAAGCAATTTTGGCTTTCCATTATGCCTCAATGTGGCTAATAGGGGTCCAATTCAGACTCAGTCAAGCTGAGAAAGAACCTAGTGAAATTCATTGGACATATATTCTTCATGCCAAACCTGTCTCCCTGATTTCAATCGGAGTTCTGTATATGCAAATGTGTGGATCCAACACTCTGTTGCTCAGCATGCAAGCAACCTGAAATCTCCTATGCATATCCTTCATGCAGTGATGAAATTTATTCATTCCCACTCCCAAAGTTAGGCTATTGAAAATCATGGGATTTTATCCTATAGTTGTTGTAATGTTGTACTCCCTTGACTTGAAACAATCCCTATTGAATTCAACAGAACACATGTTGTAATGTTGGAGTAACAGAAGTACAAGACTGTACCGAGATTTACTAATTTTTGTAAGATTTGCACCTACCTTTCTGTGATACATTACTATCATAAATTTGATTAAAGTTCTACTCCAACCAATGTATAATTGTATATTCTTTTTTGCATTGCTAAAGTTTATTCTGTACAGAACACAAGAAGGGGTTGGTACTTGTTCTTAATATATACTAGAAACAAAGTGCTGTGCCCTGTGATAATCAAAAGAGCAAAATGCAAATAATAGTTTCCAGTATTACTCACTCCCTTGTCTCTCAGAATAACTATTTTCTTACCTCGCTGTATAGCTTGTTCACATTCTGGGCTTGTTTAAGAGCAAGGTTTTCTTGGGCTGAAAGAGAATGATAGTGGGCAGCCCCTTTCATCTGTGAAAAGTCCTTCTTGTATTTTATCTAAGAAGAAAAGGAAAGGATCAAAGCCTAGTGGAACAGCTATTAAGTAACCATCTTTCAGTTTACTGGACTTCCTTGTCAAAAGTCAATACAGCAATCAGTGCATAATTAATTTCTTCAGTGGAGACTAATGGCCAGGGCTGTAAGTTCAGCTGAAATTTAGCATGGAGTGGGGTGAATGCAGCTGTTACTTGGAGAATCTGATGAAGAATTAGCCATTCTGATGCGTGCTTGAGGAGTCCATTGCCTTTGTATATGCTCTGCTTGTATATTAAATAACTAGAGATTACATATACATCATTAGCCCCTTGTGTAATGCTCTCCTCTCAGTAACAAGGAAATCCTGTAAATCTGGAATTTCCTACTACAGTGCTTTAAAAACTCGAGTGAGTTACCATTTGTATAACAACATTTCACTGTTAAAATAGCTGAATCTAATAATTTAAGAATAAAATAGCTGATGTTGTGAGTGTTCAAAGCACTGGAGGAGGACCATTACTTGAAACCATGTTTGCATATTAGCTGATCTGCCAGAACATTTTCAAAAGAATAAAATTCTATTAAAAATTGTAAGTAGCAGAGTTTAATAACAAGTTACAGGCAACCAAAAACATAATAGTTATCTGTCACTTATTATTTCACTCTCCAACTCAAGGGTTAGTGAACATTCAGCCATATTCTGTTTCAACAGGTATCCTTCTTTCGTAGAATCATAGAATAATGAAGTTGGAAGGGGTTTATAAGGCCATCGACTCCAACCCCCTACTCAATGCAGGAATATAATTCAAGCATATCTGCCAGGAGATTGTCTAAATTTCTCTTGAATGCCTCTCGTGTTGGAGCACTCATCGCCTCTCAAGGTAATTGGTTCCATTGCCATACTGCTCTAACAGCTGGGAAGTTTACCCAAAATCTGGCCTCCTATAATTTGAGCCCATGATTCCAAGTCCTGCACTGTGGGTTGATCAAGTTCAGTGAAGAGTTGCTTTCTGACAGTTCTCTGAATTTTAAAAGTGATTTAGAGGCACTGAATAAGAGCCATTGCTTAAAAGTCCTTCTGCAAAAATAACTGGTTCTAGGGTTTTGATGTTATGGAAATGATGATTGTTCACCATGTTTTGGTTCTTTTTATTTTATAATCTCCGTTGCTAATCCCAACCCCTGACAAAGTAAACAAATACCAGTGCTTCCATGTTGGAGATCTGTTAAAACAGCATTCTCAGTCAAGGACTGAAGCAGTTATATCTGGCGTCAGTGGATGTGTCAAGGACAGTTCAGAATCTTAAAACAGTCTTGTTCTTTTTATAGGGTCTTCTTAGTTGTCCCAATCATATGACACTGGAGAGCATTTTACATCTAAGCAACCATGCTGGCTGAGACCTCTTGTTTCATACTTACATCACTAGCCAGGTCATTTGCTTTCTTAGCATTTAGATATGCTGGTGTGATCATGGCAGGAAAACTTCCTTTCCCTCTGTGCTCCTCATATTCATCCATATAATCCTGGGGAAAGTTCATTGATGATTATTTACTTACTTGTGTGTTAATTCATTTTAATTAATTTATGTATTTTAAATTAATAATGACAATTAACTAATAAATTTATTTTTATGTGTCTCCTTGTCATTTGCAATTTGTTATGAACAGCTTATATCTAAAAGTTCCCATTATGTTTACATAGATGACGAAAAAAAACACAACCCTGTATTTTTCTCCTCATTTTTCATCCACTATCAATTTTTGTTGTGCCATAATAAGAGCAGTTGGATTGGTCAGTTTTTCAGTATTTCTATTAAACAGCAAACCCACAGCTAGTACAATATGGCAAATGATAGCATGAGATGTCTGTATATTGTCTAACGCTGTCTTGTATAGGTAAAGATAAAGGTTCCCCTTGACACTAGGGCGCGGTGTCCGACTCTAGGGCGCGGTGCTCATCCCTGTCTCCAAGCCAGAGAGCCAGCATTTGTCCGTAGTCAGTTTCCGTGGTCACGTGGCCAGCGTGACTATATACAGAATGCCATTACCTTCCCACCGTGGTGGTACCTATTTATCTAATTGCATTTACATGCTTTCGAACTGCTAGGTTGGCAGGAGCTGGGACAAGCGATGGGAGCTCACTCCGTTCCGTGGATTCGATCTTACGACTGCTTGGTCATCTGACCTTGCAGCACAGAGGCTTCTGTGGTTTAACCTGCAGCGCCACCATGTCCCCGCTGTCTTTTATACCAACCACCAAACAACAATGAACACAAGAGAAACATTAAATGGAAATTATTCACACTCTTGTTAAGCTTACACTGAAATTCTTCTTTAATTTTATGGTAGGCAGGGAAATAATGTCTGGGAAACGACAAAGTATCACCATTTATAATGTAACGGAGAATATCCAACAGAATCTTAGCAAAAATAAAATATTTCATCTATAGGCATACTTGGTACTTCCCTCTAATGCAAGCATGGGCACTTCATGAAGGTTCAAGGGCCATGGTTTCACTCCAGCAACCAGTATTTGACACCAACATGGCAAAAAAATGATTTTAAAAATTCAACAGCCATTCCAGTTTGGAATGAGGACCGAAGACCCCTTCCAACTGACTTGGAAAGGCACTTCTTTCCTTCTTGGTACTGAATGGCACAGGGGGTTCTGTGGGGGCATGAGGAACCCCAGCAAAGGCCTTTAGAGCTTTGAGGACTCCATTTTACCCACCCTTCCCACATCTTTCCAGAGAACCCTTGCAACAACAGTCAAGAGAGGGAATATGGAGCTTGGGGTTGGAGAAGAGACAGGGCGAGTTGCTCCTCAGGAGAAATTCCACTGTTAAGCAGTAAGATCCAGCTGTTAATTTTAGAAACAATACAAACAACAACAAATTTATTGCTTCTTACCTGATGAAAGTGATCTATGTTTTCCTTTGAGACACCAACAGAATGACTCGCTTTTCCCTTCATCTCTTTTTCATACCTTTGATGATACCTAACCTGAAATAAGACCAGGTCCTCAGGTTACCTTTAATTCTGCTTGAATTTACACCCTCTGGTGGTTGAATTTATACCCTCTGGTGGTGATGTGCAGATGCATCCCCCCCCCACTCCATACCCAATCCCACAATATACGCGTATCACCCTTTAATTTCACTGAGTGTTCTTAGCCAAATTCAGGAGTTTCAAGGAAAATGCAAGTAGGCTTTCTTGATGATGCTGACCTTTGATTCTCACCACTCCACTTTTTGAAGGTTACAGATACAAAGCCACCCAGATGCATCCTCCTTCCTGCTGCTTCTCCTCCCCAAAGTTTTCATTTCAGTTGTCCAACTCTGTACTTGTTTGAAGTCACTCCACTCTTAATTCCCCCGTTTTCCTGTTTACTTCATGTCACAGAAACTGTCAACCATAAGCTTTCTCAATTAACTTTGTTTGCCCTCCTCTTACACCCTGGCATATTTGTTTTGATTTTTTCAAAAAATCCCACACTAACCTGTAAAACCTGTTGTAACCCCCCTTCCTTGCCGACTGAGCCTCAGTGAGACAATATCACCTGAATATTTGCTTCTGACAGGAAATTTGGTTTTAAGTTTACAAGATACAGTACAGCTTTGGCTTTAATATATAATTACATGTGGAGCATGCTTCAGAAACTTACATCACTAGCTAGTTCATTAGCTCGTTTAGCAATCTGGTAAGCTGGAGTGATCATAGCAGGGAAGCTGCCTTTCCCTCTCTGTTGTTCATACTCTTCCAAGTATTTTACCTGAAAAAATCCAAAGAGTTAAAATTACATAGAAGCCCAGAAAGTCAGCAACAGGAGAATAAGAGGGTGTTTCTACCAAACTGCTGGTTCTATTCTACTTACGTCACTTGTGAGCTGTCCCCCAGATTTTGCATGAAGTATATCTGGAGTATCCACAACACTGGTAAATTTGGAAACACGTTCTTTGTGTCCTTGTTTATATTCTACCTGTAACAATGAGTAGAGTCAAAGAGTATTAATATCTGCCATCATACATATATCATTATGTCAGGAATGAAAGACCAAGAAAAGAGATGATATTTGATGGATGGTGATTCCTTTTACACAGTGCATTGAATATAAAATCCTAGATCACACAGTCAAAAAACCAGGCTCTTACATTTATGAAAAGAGCCTGAAAGGATAACATATTCCGGTCTCTCTCTCTCTCTCTCTCTCTCTTTTTGTCAAAGTGTTGTGCTTGGTTAACACTTAGTGTAAGAAGTCACATTAGGGTAGTCCATTGAATTAGTGGGGATCTGCCAAGTCAACTAAGTTCCATTGATTCAATTGGGTCTACTCTACCTGCAATTTAATTGAGCAACGACTGAGTCAAAACAACAACAAAACAATACATAATTTTAGCTATCAGTCTACAAGGTAACAATAGCATTGCTGACACTAGTGGCAAATGGTGGGGATCAGTGTAAGATTTCACATTAGGTAATGAGTGAGGAACCCTTGATTTAGGGTTCCTAACTCATCACCTAATGTGAGGTTTAGTTTTTCTGAGTGGGTCTCCAACATTTGTAAGTACCTTTTCCCAGCTGTTCCTCTTTCAAATATACGTTGCAGTGCCCCCCAGGTCAGTCAAAGAGTGTCCAACTAAACTGAAATGTTCTGGGAAAAAGTTTTGTGTGTTGCCACTTCTTATGTCAGATATTATGTCCATTATAGCAATCTACAAATAGAGTAAGCCTATTTGAATCAATGGAGTTTATGAAGAAGTTGAATTACCAAATTTACAGTTATTCAAGGAGTCTACTCTAGTGTGACTTACTATGTTAAACAGAATTTCAACCAAAATTCACCTGGAAACTTACATTACTGGATAGCTGACTGGCCTTCTTGGCTATCTGATAAGCTGGAGTGATCAAAGCAGGAAAGCTGCCTTTTCCTTTTTGCTGCTCATGTTCCTCGGTATATTCCAGCTAGGAAGAGCAAATATTTAAGTTGAAACTATGTTTATTAAACTCTGTTTAATATTAATTTATTGTTGCCCTTCCTTTTCATAAAGCACACAATTGTATGCACAATGACTCAGGATTAAGTTTTTCCAAAGCCAGTGCTTACTTCTAGGTAAGTATACTTAAGATTGGATTGAAAAAACTTAAGGCAGAAGTTTTAATTGCACAGAATCAAACTAAAAATTAGAGACAAGAAGTCACTAGAAGCTGAAGTCATGGCGTTCCATACATTTCTAACTGGAAACAAGCAATTATGCAGATAAATCACTGCTTATAATTAGTGTCTCCCAAACTAACCATCCTAACACTGAATTTATTACAGCCCAGTATGTGTATAGACTAAGAGCAGGGAACTGTTTTGAGCTCCTTAGCTATTTTCCCACTCTAGCAACCCTTCTCAGCACAAATGGAACAGGAGGCCTAGTCACCACTACAGACAGTACAGAAAAGACCACACCTGTTGACAATCATAGGTCCCACAGATACAGGGCTGGCAGCTTTTCCTCATTTAGGAGAACACAGCAGAGGTGAAACTCTGCTATTACCTCTGCTAGGGAAAAACTCTGAGATAAGAGCAGTGATTCCTCTGTGTTCCACTCTCCTTGTTAACAAGGTAAGTGGGAGTAGGAGTAATCTCTTTATCTCCAGCCATTAGTCAGAAAATGATTTCTAGGCCACAGGGCTTCATGATAGGGAGGGCATACTCTGGCTAGGCTTATTGGGCACAAATTGATGTTGTTTGCCCAAAATCAGACAAAAGAGCATATCCCCATGTCCAGTTTGCTCCTGGAAAAGAACCAGTTCCATTTTCTATTGATTTGGACAGGTTTTATGGGATTCTTGATTCAATAGCTTTCCATTTCAGGATTATTTTCCCTTACTTAGGAACAAGATTTGGTTTTATTTTATTTTGGTTTTTGCCGCCCAGCTCCTTCCATATCTTTATCAGTTTCTTTGTGTTTAAAAAGCCAAAGTCTCATGGGTAAGTGCACAATTAGAACTCTCCATAACAAGAGCTGTGATGTCAGCTGTGGGAATGTTTTCTTTCATACTGGCTGAGTCTCTAAACAGAATGGGAAAATGGGATTTCCCCCCCCCCAGCACAGCTGCTTCTCCCTCTCTGCTTCATACTTGGCTGTTTTACACACACAGAGAGAGAGAGTGCTCTAAGCTTTCCTTCAAAATCTACAAACTTTTCTCCATGGTAGGAAGAAACTAATATCTGAAGGAAGAGGATGTGCTATGGTGTGGAAACTCAATCTGGATTAAAACAAAGGAAAAATGGCTTCAGGCATGGAAGCTTGACATGAGGAAATCTGGATTAATTGGGGAAAGGGACCACAGTTCCAGGTTCATGTAGTTTTCAAGGATTATCCCCTCCCCCAGAAACAAACCCTATTCCCTACTACTCAAATTATTCAAGAGGGCTTCCAGAGAGGCTTTGAATGCATACCATGGAGAGAAAGGAACAGAACATTTCATTTTCATCACTCTCCTTCTGTTTTCTTCCTTGGATTCAGGCCTGCGTGAATATCCTCATAACACAATATTTCTCCCACATGCCCATTTGTTATAAAATGCAGGGTGACTTGCATCACTAACCGTGTTCTGTGCTTGAGTTAATCTGACCACTTCTGAATCGGGGATATTTTCTGAGTACCAGGTTTTTCCTTCTTCATATGCAGCATGGTAGGCTTTCTAAAAAGAAAATATTGTGATGAGAAACGGACAAACACAATGGTAACACGTTCAACTACAACTCGTGATTAGGTCTCTGGTTTGATAATATTTACAAAGGTGTGGCTTGACATGACCAAGTTCCTTTTTCCTGTTCTCATACCAGGTTGCCGTCACACTTTTGAGCCAGATCTGTATATTCACATGCTTACATGGGAAAGTTGAACAGCTTCAGAGAGTTGTCTTTTGATACAACAACTCTCAGAATAGCCACCAACAGGGATTATGGGAGATTTAGTCCAAAAACCCTACATATTCCCAAACTATATTTAAAAAAATCCTTGTGATGTCCTTCATCTTTTGATCTATGCATGAAAGCTTCCTGAGAAATCCCATATCCTGGTGCTAAGACCAAGAATTACACATTTTATTTCAGTTTAATTTATATTCTAATTAATATTATAATTAATTTTATTTTGATCAAGTTGTTAGCCTCTGGGAGGTGAACATCCTAATCTTAATCTTGTGTGCTGGATACATCTGCACCAGTAATCACTACTGCTCTTTTAGGGGCCATAAACTCTTAAAACCCAGTCCACTCCCCCACTGATGTCAGATAGCGAGGCAATGAAATTAATGAAGTCACCGAAAAATAATCAGCATGCAAAATGAATTGCTGGCTACAGCCTTTATTCTCTTCTCTTGATATTTTCTCTTTCTTGTCTTTTTAGAAAATCAAATTGTAATGATCTAGTTTAAAAACCCTGAAGATAACACGGGACTGAAATGTAAGTAACAATGCAATCCTACATATGTCTATTCTGAAGCAAGTCTCATTGAGTTCAGTGTAGTTTAGTGCCAGGTATGTAAATATAGGATTGTGTGCTGACTTGCATAATCACACCATTCTAAGGATCTGCATGAAGGTGCAGCAGATTTTCAGATGAAGCCATCAGTATCCCAGATAAGGTACTCTAGGCCTGAGTTGCAATTCTCCTAGCGTTGTACTCAGAGAACTAAATGTTGTAGACATCAAAAGAGCATTCTAGAGCCAGGTAAGCCTCAGAATACTAGTTGGAAACAAATGTGGCAGGCCAAATGAAACTATAAATGTAATATTTATATAAATGAAATACATATACAATTTAAAGATTAATCAGAGTATACAACTGAAATACAAGACCTAAGGTCATGAAAAAATGCAGGAAGTTGAAGGGTGTCATGGCACATCTTAAAGATCTACCAGCATACATGCCCTTGGAACACATCTCTTACCTGACTGTTTAGTTGTTGTATTTTCTGTGCAGTTGCCATATCTCTGGATTTCACATCCCAGTGAAAAACAGATTTGAATTTCTCACCTTCTTCTCGATACTTAATCTAAATTTTAAAAAACAGTAATGAATACCATCACTCCAAAACATATGAGACAGAGATCATTTTAAACCGCTCTAGGGCTAAATTCAATTTCAAAGTTCTTTGGGGTCACAGTCCAGTGGCGGACATAGCTTAAGGCAAAAATTGACCAATCAGACCTTCACACGTTAACTTGCAGCTCTTCATACCAATACCTGAAATACTTAAAATAGATACTGCAACTTTCTTTTTTTTAAAGGAAATGCTTCACAAAATCACCACAACTGGGACCTCACAAGGGCTGGAACTCTCTTAGTGTTACAGCCACTTGGGGTATGAGGTTCTCCATGTTCACTTTAACTTTTAAAATAGTATTTGCAGTTTGGAACTTAACGTTAATGAATAGTAGGGTGTGCATCATGCCCATTCTGTGACACCAGGCTTACCTGCCTGGTCTTAAGAACAACATGCCCGCCTGAACTAAAACACATACAGACTTTTGTCAAAAGAAGCTACATGACTACTGCATTATTGTTAATGCCACAGCAGTCACTTTTAAGATTTTGTAAGTGACATTTGACTATTTCAAATAGTATTTGATGCAAAATTAAAAAGCAGAATGCACAATTTAAGCCTAGCATTGTGATGACAATTTGAGTCAAGAATCAGCCACTGATTTAGAAATAAATAATTTCATTACCTCTGAAACAGACCCCAAATTGGAAAAGTAAGGAAATGTCCAATACTGTATTATAATACTAGGGAGGTTTTAGAGGAAATCTATTCTTATACATATGTGAGGATCAAAAATGAACCTTTGAATTTCAAAAATAAATAAATAAATAAAATAAAAATGGGATTCATACTGAAATACTTATTCTTCAGCATCTATAGAATTTGCTATGGCACAAGACAGATTTTAAAATCCCCAGTTTGTCCCTGTGCTTAATAAAAAAATAGGTTTACCTGCCTCATATGTTTCAGTTATCATTTTCATACATGGCATCATGTTTACAGAGTCATCTAAGCAGTTTTAGACCATAAAACCAATCCACCATGTAACAAAAAGTCAGTTAAAGCTGTGCCCTTAATGAGGGGCCACATAATAAGTGGGTGGAGAAATGCATGGAGAAGTCATGGTTAAGGAAATAACCAAACCAGGAGTCAGTTTTCAGTTTGGCTCTCATTGTGCAAAGTGAGATGATTGCACAGGAGAATTTTCCAAGAGTGAGGATTGCACTGGAGTACTTTTTAGTGAGCTGAGATCCCAACATTAATGGGGTTAGAACTGAGGGCAATTTTTATCTTCACACTGGTTTCTCAATGAACAAAGCAAAGCAAGTAATGGGGTGGTACTATTGAAGAGTCATTCTTGCTAAGCATCAGCAGGCAGTGAAATCTATTCAAAGTAACAGCACACTAATTTGACACATGGGACATTTAGTATCTGGATGGCTATTGAGCAGCCAGTTTCTGAGTGCCCCAGCTGTTACTGAAGGCTTTTGAAAGTCAGCTATTAAGAGTTATCTTCTTAGCACCTTCTTCACCATTAGTTGCCACTCAGTTGTTTTATTTGAAAACCTGGTAGAACAGACTGTGATGACTGAATAGTATTTTTCTAAAGGGCAACGTTAGAGAAGACACTCTGTAATTCTGTACATTACCCACTCATTCGCCTTGGGAAGGCCCAACATTTTTGTTTCCTAAACCAAAGACTAAGATACCATTCCTCATTCTACATACAAAGTCAAACTGCAGCTGAATCTTACTTCAACACTGGCAATGCTAAGACATCCACCATACCTGAGGGTACCAGGCAAGTTTAGGAGGCACTGGGCAGGTTCTGTCTTCCAACAAAGAGAAGTAGCAGGGAAAGCTCAGAAAGAATGATCAGGAAACTTCCATTCTTGATCCCCAGTGTCTGAAACTTCACTACCTCACCGTATCTAATGGTAGTACTGCTCTTTAACTCGCCAAAATGCCTCAGCTAAAATTGAGAGCCCTATTAAGGTCACCATAAGTCAGAAGCGATTGAACAGTTTATAACAACAGAGCTGAGACCACAGGAAAGGTAAGGCAGTAGATGAAATGAGTTTATTTATGAACCACAGTCTCAGAAACTGGAAAGCAAAAAATTTCCCAAAGTACAAATATGAATGTGAGAATCAGCTTATAATCCTCCCTTTGGACCTCAGTCTCCCCTTTGTGACCAAAAAGAATATGTTTCTTAGGCGACAAAAGAAAGGGAAAGCAGTCTCTGATTTTAGTAAAAGACACTTAGACACAAACATATACTAGAAGTAACAGGATCCCCTGTCACTGCTGTCAAACCAAAATAGAAATTGCTGCTAATCCCTGACTCATTCCAGAGCAGATCTATCATGCACAATTTAAAACACAGGTACTTGTTGCTGTTGTTACAGCAGTAGTTTAGGGTGTTACAGAATCCTGATTTTTATTTTTCATTTTATTTTATTTTTATACAAGACATTTTTCAAGGATTAGCTTGAGAAACGTGATATCAAAAAAGCCTAACAAAGCTGCAAGGGCTGGATTTTCCACAATTTAAAGGGAAACAGAAGCATAATAAAATATAATAGTCTTAATCAGTGGTCTCCAAACTATGGCCCGTGGGCCACATCTGGCCTGTCTTGCTGTTTTATCTGGACCAGCCATAGGAAGAGGAGGGAAGGGGGACCCAAGTGATGCCCCAAAGATAGCAGGGGTGGGGGATCACTTGGGCCCCCTTTCCCTCCTTCAGCCCTCAAAAATTTGTTAAATATATGATGTGGCCCTCGTACTGAAAAGTTTGGAGACCCCTAGTCTTAATTGTCAGCGTTGCCCTTAAGTCAAAGTTGACTTGATAGCACATAATAATAACAAGTTCTTATTATACATTAGGACTGCTATCGTTTTCACAGTTATGCAGAAATCAGCCCCACTGAACATATGATTGTCTTAGATGTTTCCGGTCCCTACTGAGAAAATGGGGACAATATTTAAAATTGAAATCCAGCAGTTTGGAAAGTTGTAGGTAGAAAAATAACCAGTTTTGAAAGCACGGAAGTATTTCAGAGGACTTTCTGCAAACTGGCAAAAAGAGAGAGAGAGAGAAGAAAAAGAAGAAAGAAGAAACTCTTACAGCCCCTGACATTTTACCAAATTTACTCAATGTAGCCAAGTAAAACTCACTTGACTATATTTTTGTTAAAAACTCAGATCCAAGTGCTAGGTTCATCAGGGGTTTGAAAGTCTTTTTTTGTTTAGCGAACTTGAGTTCACATTCTAATGAATCTGCAGACACTCTCTGGTTTGGTGTCAAAGACTTGACAGTTTCAGATGAGTTTTCCTTTGAGTTTTTCTGCTTCTTTTGTAATGAAAATTCAAAGGACGGCTTGGACTGTGAAACAAAGCTACAGAAAACGTTTGCATGAACTCCTCTGAGTGAACCTACTGGGCTTCCCACACCTCAGATCAGCATCCTTAGCAATTTTTTTTTGTGAGGAAGGATGTGGATTTTCACAGGTCTGTTAGCTGATGGAGACACTGAGAGGTCCTGCAATTCTCGTTTAGGCAAGAGTTGCTGATACGTACTTTGCAAAGGTAACCAGGTTTTTAAAATGTAGAGGAAATAAGGTTGTAGATACGGGTGTACAAATGGTGTATCTATCTACAAACAAGTGTCACTACTTCTTCTGAATGTACAACCTCTGTGTAGAGGGCTGTGACCAAAACTGAAATAGAAGACCCTGTGCAAACATTGGACCTAGGGTTGCCAGGTCAGTAATATCCTCTTCCCTATGTTTTTGGGTGGTGCCTTGTGATATGACAGAGGCCTGGCAGGCAAGAGGGCATAGCACTGTTTCTGGCCGAAGTGATTATGAAAGTGGACACAGGAAGTATCTAGGCCCAGAATCTGAATAAAACTCAGCTAACACAAGTAATACAACAATGAGTCAGAGGGAAAAATCCACTTTTCGGGATCCAGGCCAGTGGCAACATGTGTCCAGATGTTGTTTCTGCTGCTTTAAAGCCACTTATTCCATGGGAAACCCTAACTGGGCCAGTGATATTATTTTACACAAGGCTAACAATGTTTTATCCTCTGGTTTTGCAGCACATCTCTAGCACAGGATATCTTAGTTTAGTCTGAACTCTAGCTCAGTATTTGGGCTAGCCCAGAAATTCAGCTGGCTATGGCCATAAAGCAGCGTCTGTATAACATTACTTGTGTTTGTGTAGCACAGGGTTGAATCTAGCTGCTGGACCGGTCAAAGAAGCAGTGAATTGTTACAGGCCAAAGAAATAAGCGCAATGTTGTTTGCTCTGAGGTCCCTATGTAAACTTGTTGTCCTGTTGCATCGCTGAAGGAGACTTAGCCACTAGCCTGGTTGGCCTCTCTACATGTTGCTAATTTGTCTTCTGTCTCAGAAGGAAAAATGTCTCAAGTTGCTACATGAGGGTGATTAATTTTTTTGTATTGATATTTGGATAACAGTTTTTTTTCTTCTGTGAAAATCTCCAAAAAGAAATAGACTGGGACAGGGAGTAAAACTCGTATAATGAAAATACTCATTGGCATCATAGTACTCTGTCTGTTACTGCAAATGGGAAGTGTTTGATTGTGACATTTCTTGTTGACAGCTAGATCTCTGAAAAAGTTTAGTTGTTAAATCTCTGGCTTGCTAGGACTGTATATAGGAAGCATTGCCTTGACTGTAAAGGGATCAGATGGGTATGGTATGTGATATTTGGCTTTGCACAGTTGCATACAGCTTAGAAAAAATGTAGGATCAAGAGGTCTGTTTGCAGGGTGGGTGCCAGTCTTATAATAATCCTAAAAAGAAACACATTATTTTCTGTTGGTACAGCAGAACATAGAACACATTGGCAGAATCCTGTCACATAATGGTGATGGTGTAAGCATTTCCCTCTCTCCTACCATTTTACCTTCACACAACTAATCTTACACTGGTTGCAAAATGTGGCATGCATCCAGTTGCATGGCCGACTGTGCAAATAAAGAGAAAAAACTACTGCATCTTTTGGGGCACAGTTTTCCTCTAATTAGATTTTGGCTATAAAATCTCAAAGTATCTTACCTCACTTATAGCTTCAGACTGCTTCTTCACATTCATATTTATTGGTGTCTCAAAAACACTTGTGAATGTATTGTTTTTTGGATTATGTCTGTTTAAAAAAAAATAACAAGTACCAAATCAGAAATGCTCTATAAATCTTTCTGAAAAAGACAGTCAGTCGTGCAGTCAGATATACAGATCGACAGACAGACATAGACATTAATCCACTGAATTGACATTCTGAAATGCCACTAGATGCTTACATACAAAATTTTACTTTGACTAGTTTTTAAAATATAAGTTATTGCGTTTCTAATAACAAAAGAGAGTAATAGAGCATTAGCTCATTTAAAAACTGCGTAAGGCAAACAGGGCTCCAGGTTTAAGTGATATTTCTCATTTTAAACCACTAAGGAACAGCCAGCTGAGGTTCTCCCTAAGCGTTTATGGCTGGTGGGATTACATACTCTGCTACCTAAGTGGCTTTGGAAAGTTGCATAGTCCCAGAGCATCATAAGAAGGTGGAACTGGTAAACCATTTCTGACTACTTTATACCTAGAAAGCCCTAGATGGGTTGCTATAAATTAGAATTAACAAGAAGGAACATAATTGTTAAGAAAACATCATACATGAATTCCCATAACCAACGTTGTGCATAATCGAGAAATTGATGCAGGAACCCTCAGAGTAAGTCCTAAATAAAGTGGCATTACAAAAGGCACCCCATAGGGAAGTGTTTACCACTTCTTGGAGGTCTGTGAGCTAGCTCTAATATAGAGCAAATTAATCCAAACCACCACCACCAAGGTGCCTGCATTGAATAAACTGAGCCTCTTTGCTTTTGTCACATAATATTATAATTGTGTGATTGTTACATTCTTTGTTCAGATGCCCCAGAAGTATGCTTACAGGGGCAGCTAGCAGTGGGCTTTTCTACAAATTGAGTCTGGTCGTAGCCAAACCCCAGGATTTTGGTCCTCACAGGATTAGAAAAGTCTGATATCTAGCAAGACATGCAAATCATTCTTCGGAGAACAAGACTTTGAGTAGGCCTGCCGTCATGGGCTTTTGCCACTCCAGGCACTGTGACTCATCCTCCATAGTATCAGCGTTATTTCAGGTACACACCGGGGTCAGGAAGGATTTTATGTTCATGCCAAGAGGAAAGTTCATATCTGACATGCTTTTCCCTTCTGCAGGATATCCTTTTGACATAATACTATTTACATATTAGCATTACTATTGTCAATATTCTTATTTTATTGTTACATAGAATATTGCTTTATAGATACTGAGAACTGTGATTGATGTACACAGTTGCCAGAATCTTAGTGGGATTATGCAATGCAAACCAGAAATCATGCATTTTGTCAGTGCTTTTAAGATACATAAATTTAGCCCATAAAGGGAGATGCCACAGATTTGCTACCTAAGTTGCATTGGGACAGTTTAGGCCTGTTTAGTTTTACTTTGTTTCATTTTCTATAATATGGCTATAACTCTGTAATCTGAAAATTATAATATTAAATCCATTCCTCTGAGGTAGGGCATAACTGGCAGGGGCTGGATTCAATGATTCAAAGGGTCCCTTCTAGCTCTGCGGTTCTAAGATGATGATGATGACAATATAACCATAGAATAATTGTGTTGAAAGGTGTCTATAAGGCCATTGTGTACAACCCATTATTACAAAAAGATATTTCATAGTCTCCTAATTCAGTCCAGTGAAATCCCATTGATGAATCCTATTGCCACAAGATTGTTTTATAAAGGACTAAAGAAGGACACACTTACACTTGACAGTAAGGCCTTTTCTGGTGGCTGACAAAGTTATTTACGGTTAGCATCATCTTGCAGACTTCGCAATGAAAGCAGGCTTTGTGCCATGTCTAGAAATAGCAAGAACAAAAATACTGTACAGTGAAGTTGCTTCTGCTTTATATTTTATTAGTTTTTTTATTTAAATTAAAACTGATTAGTCCTGGCAAACAAACAAATGACTGTCCCTACTGTGTTTAAAAAAAAAAACCCAAAATATGTTTTCTGTCATGTAACGTTTAAGAAATGTAAAACATTCAGCAAAATTACGTGCTTACCAAAGTGCAGTTCTGACATTGAAACTATTCAACATTCATAAAGACTATGACAGTTCAATAGCTTTTCTACTGAGTTCAATTTTAAAAAGATGCAGGATAAGCTTCTGAAAAGCACTGGCAGCATATTGTATCTGAATTTTTCACAATATGCAAGAATTAACTACAGCATATCTACTGACCTGATCAATACAATTAATCTTCTCAGCAGGATAAACTCCATAACCACATCTGGCACAAGGCTGAATATTCATTTTGAAATTATCCAAAGATTTTTTTATAACTCTCAAAATTTCCGCTGCTGCACTAATGCAAGTATGTTGTTTCCTATGAAACACAGCCTAGTCTTTTTACAACAATCCACAGTCAGACCCTTCTGCCTCCCGTGAAGCTTCTGTTTCACACTCAGCTGTTGTCTGGTTTTTAAAGCTGTCACTTACTAAGAGCAGTTATTTTGGCAACTGTCTAAGAGTTCATGAGAGGAAAAGGGGCAGGAGAATTCAGTGATACCGTTCCCTAAATAGAAGAGTGAACTCACAAAGAAGCATCACAGTCATATGAGTGGGAACGTCTAATTGTTAATATTTAAACTATGGGGCTTACAGCTTACTTGTCAGAGCTCCGGGACAGACTTCTAAATATATGTCACTTCATCTTCAGATTATTATCTACTAGATAAGAGTCACCATTAAGGAAAGAAGAAGATGGGGCAGTTTCTCAATTAAGTCTCATCAAGAAGCGATCCAGAAATAGTTTGCCACCCCATGGAAGAAAATAAATGTACAATGTCCACTATATTCTATACCCAGACTTACAACATATTTCTCAGACTATTAAAAAAAGGCCAAGATCACATTACTTGAAGCAAGTTGGGAAATTAATTGCACTGCTATACATATCAACATTATATTGTTTAAAAACAATTATACTTGTTCAGTTAATGACTTGAAATGTGGTATTAATTATACATTTGGTGAGAGATAAAATTTTGACAAATTTCAAATTGATCCCATAAATCTTGCCACAGATACAGCAAGTTAAAATGGCCATAATCCTACTGAGTTTTTATGCCATTGTAATGCAGCAGACCAAAACCTCATTAGCTAATTGCCACAAATTAAGATGTTAACAAAGACATCTAATTTTGTGCACTAAATCATGTTACTTGGCACACATCTACTGCCTAAACTAATTTATTAATCTGTAGAAATTCGCCAAAAAGTTTACACTAATTGCAGTATGATAGATATAACTAATAAGATTTCGGTCAGTACATACTGTAAACTACACAATCCCAGAGCACCCCCAGGATGAAGGAAACAGTAAACCAATTGAGTACTACATGGCTATAGAACAGTGAGAAGGATCACCATAAATCAGAATAAGTTTGATGGCACACAATTGTTATTTTCAAAACTGAATACATATTTGAACTGGTATGTGATATACATTTAATTCACATTTTGGTCAAAACTGCTTGCGTACTTTATTCAGATTTCTTGAGAAAGACAAGCCTCAATTGGTTTGCTGAAATTCTGAGCAGCAATTAAAAAGTTATGATAGTTGTCCTGCCCTATTAAAGCATATGGGAACAACTGCTGTAAAAGTTACCTTACACGTGCTCTGTTTCATTTGGAAGCTACAATACTGTTAGTATTCCAATATTTTCAGAAGGATTCTGTGCTGCAGAAGGAATCTAGTGGATTCCAAGTGCAATACTTAATTTCTCAGTAACACTGGATAATTCATTTTCTTGGAGACCACCCACTGCTGTTTTTTTTAATAGAGTTCTGAAGTAACAAAGGGCTAAATCCAACTGTCAGTCTCAGATATAGTTATTTCCAACTCAATGTTCTAGACTAGAGCAGCAAGTGTCCATCAACAAGTGTGAGGGGAAATCAATAGCAAGTCCAGGTTGAAAAATGAGGATTAGCCGCCTATAGTGGTTGTTTGACCAGATAGGCAGGGTATAAATAAATAAATAAATAAATAAATAAATAAATAAATAAATAAATAAATAAATAAATAAATATTCAGAGCCCAGTTTCAAAGCACATGTATGAGTAGAGTCAAGAGACAAGAATAGTCAACCCATGAATCAGGTAATCCAACAGGGCCCAGAGGAACCAAACAGCAGCAGCTCTACAACAGTCCAAATCATTAGGTAGGACTTCAGGCCAATATGATACATGGAAAGTCAGAGCAGAATGTCAGTATGACCCTTGCTTCCTGTGGTCACCTTGGCCTGGGACCCCTCTCTTCTTCAAGGGGCTCTAATTCATTACTTACTGTCTAACCTTCAAAACACTCATGGTTCCTCTGTGTGTGTGTGTGGTTTTTTGGGGGGCAGGGGGGTAGATTCTAACACTTGGAGTTGCCAGCATTCTCTAAGTTTAAGACTTGTCTTCATTCATCACACTGTTGTCATCTCTTGGAAGCACTGGATGCCTCCCTGGCAAGGCCAAACATCTCTTCCATTTCATGTGCTCCTGGGAAAAGGCTGCCAGAAGGCGCCTCCCTGGACCTCATCTCCCTTTGTTGAGGCAGATTGTCCTTTGATTTCATCCTTTGAATAGGACTTGGCCACTCGGGGTTAAATCCATGTTGAACAAATGGTTCATGTTAAATCAACACTTTTGTAAAGTCCAGGGATGACCAAACCAATTTAGGCAAAGAACCAAGGACTTTAATTCCCAGAGCACAGAGTGCTGTCCTCTGAAGATGCTGGCCACAGAGACTGGCGAAACGTTAGGAAGAACAACCTTCAGAACACGGCCAAAGAGCCCAAAAAACCCACAACAACCATTAGATCCCGGCCGTGAAAACCTTCACGAATACTTTGATACCCACTTACTTAGGAATTGGCTCCATTTAAATCAATGGGATTTGTTTCCCAAATTGCTGCAATTTCTCAGGACATTTGAGAATGGCGCTGATAATGGCTCGTTCGTTGACACCAGCTTTCTGACTTCTGTGCACATTTATTCCTTGGCTGCATTGCATGTGCATTCTTTATTATAGTTAATATTTGAATATACAGACAAAATCGTCTTTATGTCTATCTTCTATTTTATACTATATCCATAAAATTAAAATTTGACATTTCCCATAATAACGCCATGACTATGTAAACCAGAGGCAAATAATTCATCAAACAAAAAAGTGTGTGGGGGGGAATGTATAAATTCCCCTCTGTTTATTTTGGATTGTAAAATTTATTAAAAACTCAAAACATTCATCTGCTTTCCTCACATAAGCCAAAAGGGACACACAGCACACATGTCTGGAAGAAACCAAACGCAGAGAGGACCAGTGGGCTATTAATTTATTTTAAAAACTAGAAATACCTTTTAGAGCATTAAAATTGGCTCTACTGAAAGCTCTGTCCTCTTTTGGCTCTACTGCACTCTACTCTCAGGATACTGAATTGTGTACTCTCACCTACATCTATTCTCTCCAAAAATCTCAAGAGTTCAGAAAAGCTTTCTGATATACACAAGGCCACCCTCAATGCCTAGCATTTTGGACAATGCACAGCAGAACCCACAACTACAGTAATGGACTTTTTTAAAAAATGGGCCAAATTCAAGGGGATTGTTGCTAAGTACTGCCAGCATTGTAGCATTATTGTCAGCCTAGCCAATATGCTTATCATATTATTAGAAGAGGTGTTCCTTCAGCTGATGACAGATGTCTGTTCATTATAGTTTGAAGAAGTGGACCTGTCCATGAAAGCTTACTTTAAAATATAGCACTTAGTCTTTAAGGTGCCACAATGTTTTTACTTCTTTATTTTTTGTTGTTGTTTTTCTTTAGTTTCTGCTAGTGACTTTCTTTACACAAGTATACTGTATTAAATGTGCTTCATTTTGTGATTGGTCACTGAAAGGTAACCTTAATTCATAAGTCTGATTGCCACAGCGTGTATTTTAGAGGAAATGCTGTTGTACAAGCCAAAAAACAAGGCTATTGCAAAGATTGTGCATTCTTTTTAAAGTTCAGTGTGATCCTCTCCCATCACCACAACTGAAGTCACCTAAAACCACCTGTCTGGTTTAGTTTCTGTTGGTAGTACAACACATACACACCCTCACCTTCAACTCAGTCAGCAGAACAAGTCACACACACCCCTGACTGTGGGCGCAGATTAGGCATCTGCAAAGACATGAACTTGATAGCATCAGAAAAGGTAGCTTTAAGGGGAGTCATCTTCCTTACTTTCTTCCTCAGTCTGCCAGAGAAAGTAGAAGCCTTACATTTCTAGACCAAAAGGGTCGAGCTTAGGTATAGATCAGGATCAAGCTGGGCAGCATTTCATGCTGCATGTGATTGGTAGGAAATCAACTGTCATCTATTTCCCCATAGGATCACACCCTGTATGACTCAGTATGCTTTTGCCCAAGCTTGGTGACTGTGTAGTGATTCGAACCCTGGTCTCCTACCACAACCACCATCCCCGTTCAACTACAACACTTTCCAGCCACTAAGTCACTCTCTTACACACACACACACACACAGAGAGAGAGAGAGAGAGAGAGAACAAACACTTGCAACCATACTGCTCACTCAGTCAAGGCTTGTGGGCTCTGACCTTTCCAGGAGTCCTTTTTCACAAGTTAAATCAAACAGAAGCTTATGCCACATATTTATTTATTTATTTATTTATTTTATTTCTATACCACCTGTCTCCCAATTATGGGACCTGTGGCAGCTCACAAATTATTAAAAGGCCAAACCAGTTTTTTAAAAAAAGCAATAAATAATTACGTTAAAATTAAACATATCTATTCAAACAACCAGTTAAAATTGTTTTTAGAACTATCTTAAAGGCGAATTAAAACATACATAAAATAATGTGCGGCGCCTGAACTCATCACTGCCCAATAAACGAAACTCGCTCGTTTTTTAAGAGGCCAGACTTCCGTTCTTGCTTGGAACAAACTAACATGACTGCCCCTCTCCCCGGGAAATTTTTCTGGTCCTCTGTTTCTCCAAGAAAGGGAGGCATCGGGCTCATGCCCTGTCCAGGCAGTGTGTTGTTTTTCGGGGCGTGTGTGTGTGTGAGGTCCCGACTTGCTGAGAGAGGAGAGCTCCCCGGGGACCTCAGGCCAGAAGGTGGCGCTATTCGGACCGCCTTGGGAAGGGCGAACGTCAACTAGTAAAAAAAGTTCCAAGCCCTCTCCGCGCAGCGTTTCCTGTGCCACGGAGGTGCCGGGGAAGACCGACGGCAAAGGAGTCCGAGCGGTTACTTTTGGTTTCGCTTTGCAGGTCCTTCGCACGGCAAGGAGATTAGGCGCGTGGAGGTACCCCTGGTCGCCCCTTCCTCGTGGAGTGCAGGCAGGCGAGTGTCCGCCGGGTTTGGGGTGGAGTGGGGAGAAGAGTCGAGGGACACCCCCCCCGCCGCTTCTCTGAGGCTTTCTTGCTTTCTTTCCACGTCTCCGGGGTGCGCCTCTGACCTCCCTTCTCGCTCTGCTCCGCTTTGGCCCTGCCCCGTCTCTGCTGCTCTGGCCGCCCAGCCTCCCGCTTCGATTCTCTTGCTCTGCCCTTTAATTCGCTCTTGCTTTTTCGCTCCACGTTCCGTTCCATTTCGTTTCAGGTTCGAGAGTTCTGCGCCTCGCCCCTTTCGCGCCTCTAAATGCAGTTCTTTCCGCCCTCGAGGCGTGATTTTCTACCTGATTATTTCCCCTAAGTACTCCCTAATCGCATCCCTTGTTCTCTACCCAACATCCCGTCTGGTGAAAGCAGCCCCTGGTGGACTTCCGTCTGTCTGTTTCCCTTTTAGATACGGCAGGACCAGCATGTGTTAGTATTGAATATCTGTCGTAGAGAAAACGAGCCTGATTTTTTTTTTTTTTTTGAATTTGCCTCTTGGGCACCTGCTAGTTATCTCCGTTACAGCTGGTCCTGTCACTGTGTCTTTAGCTGACTTGGGGGAGATTACTGTCCAATTCACAGCAGTAAAAGATTGGTGGTCCTCTTCCAGAAAAAAGCAGACACTGTGTCTGTTCTTAAACTCTGGCTAGTCTACCTAATTTACCTCTTATTACTCTGTCTCCAGTTTTGAACAGATGAGAACACAATCTTGAACTCTGCTAATCAACCCAGGGTTAGTGCCACCTTAATTCTGTGTTTTTAGTCATTAAAACGAACCAAAATCTGCATACCTAAAACATGTTTATTGTTAGCCTGATAGGTTTCTGTCTCACTTTCCGTGTCCCAGTGATATCTTGCAATGGAGAACTCTTTAATCAGTGCTAAAAAGTAAATGGTATGTATATTCCACGATGTTTACTTAGAATGTCATAATACTTACTACATGGCGTCTTTTCATTAACCTACAAATAAAGGAAAGGGTTCTTGTGGTTCTTTAGAGGCCATTGAATGCAGCTGCCATGAACTCTAGCCAGTGGATAGAGAGAAGGTGAGTCAAAGTGTGACAACAGAGTACTATGAATTGACTGCCTCACTATAAAACATATATAAAACACTATAAAACAATGATATGTGTGTGTTGGGGGATTTTTAAGTCTATTTCAGGTGTAGCTACGTGTGGGGTTAGGGAGCAAATTATAGGCAGCTGTGTTCTGTTAAAAAGAGAAAAGTGGCCCATAAATGTTTAAAAATAAATAAATACATGCTGAGTACAAGTGGAAGCTCTTACCACAAATATTAGCTGAGTCATACATAGCGCTGTTTCATGTGCACTCAAGATTACTGTATCTACCCAATAGATTCTTTTTCTCCTTTGAACTACAGTATCAGACTCCACTACAAAATTAGAGAACCTGTTGCTCTCGAGATACTGCTGAATTCCTGTTCCAACCACCCTCAGCCACTAAAATATAATGGGCGTAGAAGTTCATCAGCATCTGGATAGCTATGGATTATGCTAAGCATCTGGATACCCCTATTTTGTTTGGAGGAGTGCCAGTCAAAAAATATGTGTCCTGATGCTCTTAGGGCACCTGAAAATAGTAGCACTGTCCTTTAGCTCAAATGCACTTTGATTTTACTTAACATGGATCAATATAAATGAGTATAAGTTAACATATTAAAGGTAGTTTGTAACTTACCTGAAATAAAACAGTACAACCCAGTTGCATGATTACTTTCAGTTGTGTAAGACATGTGATATAGTTAAAAATGAAGAGATTGATATAGAAATTCTGAAACAAATCCTTATACTCATATTGATATTTAGGAATTCCCCAGAAATTGCCAGTTATGGACAGTATGGTTAATACATGTTTAATCTCTTATTATTATTATTAAGCCGCCCAGAGTGGTAGAATATATCAGATGGGCGGGATATAAATGGAATAAATAAATAAATAAAATAAATTATGAAGAAACCTTCTGTTGGAGGGGGTCCCCCTGACTGATTGGGGATATTTCCCTAGGTTGGACAACGTTATCCTTTCTCTTAGGGATTGAGTCCATTACTTGGGGGTACTTGTAGACCCAGATATTTCAAACAAATACAGTGGGGTCTCGACTTAAGAACTTAATCCGTATTGGAAGGTGGTTCTCAAGTCAAAAAGTTCTTAAGTCGAATCTGCATTTCCTATACGAATGCATTGAAAACCATTTAATCCGTATCTGCTCTTTTCTGACCATAGAAACTAATGGGAAGCTGCTATTCTGCCTTCTGCCACTAGAGGGGGATATTTTCTTTCTTTTTTCCCCTTAGGTTCAGGGAAGGCAGGGAACACTAAAGGCAGCACTTTAGAACTCTTTTTTTAAAAAAATGAAGCCAATTTTAAATAATGTTTTAAAGCATGTTGTGCTGATTTTTTCAGCACAAAGGCACTCAGGCAGGCTTTTTAGGTGCTGAGCAAGCCTCCGGAAGCCTGCTCAGAGCGAGCCGATCAGCTGTTAGGCGGGGAGAGGAGCGGGGAAAACCACAAAATGGCTGCCAGGCTCTTTCTGGGTGTCGGCTTTTAGCTCTTTCCTGCTCTTTTTCCTGTGGTTTGGGGGCTACCAAGGCCTGGTAAGTGACTTTATTTAACAGTACAGTATTTATTTTTAAGTTTCCGACCCTTTCCCCCCCCCCCTCTAGAAGCCTCTAAGGGGAGGGAGGGGGGACTTTTTTCCCTGTTCGTAACTCGAGGGAAGTTCTCATGTCGAGTCCTTACTTTCCCTAAAGGGCAGGTTCGTAACTGGAATTGTTCGCAAGTCGGGTCGTTCGTAAGTCGAGACCCCACTGTAGCAGCTGTGTCTACGTCGGCCTTTAAGCAACTCAGGCTGATTGCCCAGTTGTGTCCCTAGCTGGACAGGAGCTCTTTGACAATCTTGGTTCATGCATTGGTGATCACAAAGATTGACTATTGTAATGTTCTTTATGTGGAGTTTTCCTTGAAGCTGACTTGGAGACTGCATTGTTATTTCCAGTGAAGACTGAAACACTCTTCATCGGAAAGAAGATGTGGATGTAAACACTTAAATTTGTGATGGTGTGAAATTTATTTCAGGTCTATTAACACAGTTCTTCTGTAACGCTACTCTGAGAAGTGTTTGTTTTAAAAGCATTGACTCTATAGCTTTCTCATATTTTTTTAAATCTAAATAGGTGACAGAAAAGCTTCCTGCCATGGAGTCAGCAGGAAAGGATGGAGGTTCTGGTGATGAAATGGATGCAAAGCCGACTAGACTGGATCGATTTTCAATCTTTCCAAAGTAAGCATTTTAAAACACTTTTTTGTCTAACAAGTTTGGATCCTAATTCATTGTATGTTTCACACAAATAAGCAATTCTTTGACAGGTGGAAATTCATGTTTGCTTTGGATCCATCAAAAGAATTGTGAAAGAAAAATACATTCCTAAAATGCTTTTGTTATTTTATTTTTCTTTATTTCACTTCCTTGTAATATTTTCTTTACAAAACTACTCAGAACAGATTATTGTGAATGTAATTTGAAGTATATAGGGACAACATAGTTTAAATGATTGCATAATATCAAATTCATAAAACATCCAAATTACATGTTACATTCTTGTAACAGTCCTTTCAGGCTCTAGATCACTGGTTCTTAACCTTTGTTACTCAGATGTTTTTGGACTGCAACTCCCAGAAGCCTTCACCATCAGCTCTGCTGGCTGGGGTTTCTGGGAGTTGCAGTTCAAATACACCTGATTAACAAAGGTTAAGAACCACTCTAGATTACTTTTCTGGATTCTAAAATGACCATTGGGGTGCCATCATGTTTATGTGACATTTGCTTTGGGCCGTTAAGTTTAGGTATATTCACAAGTACAATAGTTTTTACATGGTGACCCCATAAAAATGGTATGACTAACATCTTCCCTGGCTGGTTCTAAATGACCTTCAGATGTAAGGAAAAGACCATTAATTTCACTCTTCTTTTCTATAAAAGTGGGTTGAGTTTGAAATCATTATTCCTCACTGTTTTGAGTTCTATCATTTTTTTAAAGTGGTACTAAAATCAATCTCTCTCACACACACACACTGTGTGTGTGTTCTAAATACCTTTTTTTATAAATAACTTTATGAAGCTTATATAAGTAAATTGGTATGTTTAGGATACAAGACTTCTGCTTGAGGAGGGGACTTAGCAATTTCTAATAATTGTTTTTATTTAACAAGGTAAGATCTTCATTGCTAACATGTACTGATATTGTGGGGGATGAAGGCTTCTATTTGTCCTGTTTGTCTTTCACATTTCTTCTTTCTAGATAGTTCTGTCTCCAGGTGCAGGTAGCCACCCACTTTATTTCCTTATGCCAGTACATTATCTTTTCTTTGCAGTCACATGATTTTACAGGAAATGTAGCCCAGTGCTTTGCTGCAATCTTATGAGAAACAAGCTGAGCTCACTGCTCACCGCAGTCTCCATTGTTCCATCTCTTTCCCTGTTTAAGGAGGTCTGTGGGATGAATTGGAGACAGAGGGAGGCCCAAAGAGTTACATTTTTGTGTTATAAACAGACTTTACCATTCACTTCCATTAAAAAAAGTCTCTCTCTTGTTTTAGAAGTTAGAATATTAAATTTTAGTCTACTTAATTTTTAAAAAATATTATGCTTCATGAATTGATAGTGACATTGTAGAGCTCGTACTGTCGAGCATTTTTAGTTGCATGAAATTAACCACACTGCGCTCATTTGTATTGAAGATAGCTTTGTTGGTGGAACAGCGATGGAAGTGGACTTAGTGGGACAGTGCGGCAGCATAATGAGCCTGACATCAATTGGCTATGGGTGCCAGAGTTTGGTATGTTAGATGTGGCTGAGTTCTATTTTTAAAATACTAAATTTCTGAATTCTTGAAAGTAGCCTTATCTATCGGATATGTGTGTAAACATGATGACTGCCATGTAGGAGAAGCATTCTTGACTCTGTCTACCTGTTGCTGTGGCATTTCCTTTTTTTTTTAAACCAGCAGAGCTGTTACTACCTGGCTCTGCTGTGTAGGGTGTATGATCTTGTATTTTTGGTTCAGAAGGAGGAAAAACCTTTTAGTAGTGAATGCTTCTCTCTTTCTCTCTCTCTTTTCCTCTTTTCATTCACCCACACAATGTAGATTTTTAACCATATCTGGCTTGGAGAGCATCCAGTTTTGGAGACCCCTATGTCCTTCTGGTTATTGTTGGACTTCAGGTCCCATCATCTGTGCATAGCATAGTCAGTATAGGAACTGCAACATAACAACATCTGGAATGCTGTGCTTTGTCAGTGCCTATCCTAGATTCTTTTAAATAGGTGCCATTTGAGCTTAATAAGCAAAGGAGTTTTGGAACATACATTTCGCTCTTGAGCCAGGCTTCATACTGCTGCTTGAACTAAGCAGTGAAGAATGGCATCACCTAGATGGGGCTTGTGTTATCTTTATGTTACTTCTGGGTTCATTATGATTTGTGCTTCCATTAGGTAGTGGCTGGAAGAACTTGGTAGTAGCAGTAAGAGGGGAGCAGTCCTTACAACCAGATAACATTTTTCCCTCTTACTTAAAATGTTTTTACACTGCCTTTCTCCTAAAAAAGGACTCAAGGTGGCTTACATAATTAAAAACACAATATTAAAAGCTAAAAACAGTAAATTATTTAAATATTTAAGAAGAATTAATAGCATATTTAAAATGTTGAGCAAAAGCATTACTAAAAACAGATTTAGAAGCAACAAAATGCAAACCATTCCATTTTAAAAAAATTTCTAGACAGTCACTAAGGGAAAGCCTGCCTGAAGAGAAAGGTCTTAACCTTCTTGTGGATGGACAGCAGCAATGGATCTCACATGACCTCCTGTGGGAGGGAGTTCCAGAGTCTGGGAGCCACAACAGAGAAGGCCTTCGCCCACGTCCCCCAAGCACATCTGTGAGAATGGTGTCTAGGTTTGTCGTCGCTTTCCTCCCAAGAAGCAGGTGTCTTTTAATTTCATGGCTGCTGTCACCATCTGCAGTGATCATAGAGCCCAAGAAGGTAAAATCTGTCATTGCCTCCATATCTTCGCCTTCTATTTCCCAGGAGGTGATGGAACCAGTTGCCATCATCTTAGGTTTTTTGATGTTGAGCTTCAGACCATTTTTTGCACTCTTCTAGTTCAGTAGGGACGTGGTGGCGCTGCGGGCTAAACCGCAGAAGCCTGTGCTGCAGGGTCAGAAGACCAGCAGTAGTAAGATCGAATCCATGCGACGGAGTGAGTGCCCGTCACTTGTCCCAGCTCCCGCCAACGTAGCAGTTTGAAAGCATGCAAATGCAAGTAGATAAATAGGGACCACCTCAGTGGGAAGGTAACAGCGTTCCGTGTCTACGGAAGATTGTCTTTGGACAAAACGCTGGCTCTATGGCTTGGAATTGGGGATGAGCACAGCCCCCTAGAGTCGAACACAACTGGACAAAAATTGTCAAGGGGAACCTTTACCTTTACCTTTCACCCTCATTAAGAGGTTCTTTAAGTCCTCCTCACTTTCTGCCATCAAAGTGGTATCATCTGCATATCTGAGGTTGTTGATATTTCTTCCAGCAATCTTAATTCCGGTTTGGGATTCATCCAGTCCTGCCTTTTGCATGATACATTCTGCATATAAGTTAAATAAACAGGGAGACAATATACAGCCTTGTCGTACTCCTTTCCCAATGTTGAACCAATCAGTTGTTCCATATCCAGTTCTATCTGTTGCTTCCTGTCCCACATACAGATTTCTCAGGAGATGGATAAGGTGGTGAGGCACTCCCATTTCTTTAAGAACTTGCCATAGTTTGCTATGGTCCACACAGTCAAAGGCTTTTGTGTAGTCAATGAAGCAGAAGTAGATGTTTTTCTGGAACTCTCTGGCTTTTTCCATAATCCAGCGCATGTTAGCAATTTGGTCTCTAGTTCCTCTGCCCCTTTGAAATCCAGCTTGTACTTCTGGGAGTTCTCAGTCTACATACTGCTGAAGCCTTGTAGTATTTTGAATATAACCTTGCTAGTGTGTGAAATGAGTGCAATTGTGCTGTAGTTGGAGAATTCTTTGGCACTGCCCTTCTTTGGGATTGGGATGTAGACTGATCTTTTGCAATCCTCTGGCCACTGCTGAGTTTTCCAAACCTGCTGGCATATGGAGTGTAGCACCTTAACAACATCATCTTTTAAGATTTTAAATAGTTCACCTGGAATGCCATCACCTCCACTGGCCTTGTTGTTAGCCATGCTTTCATTCTCCAGGATGTCTGGCTCAAGGTCAGCAACCACACTCTCCGGGTTGTCCGGGACATCCAGATCTTTCTGGTATAATTCCTCTGTGTATTCTTGCCACCTCTTCTTGATGTCTTCTGCTTCTGTGACGTCCCTACCATTTTTGTCTTTTATCATATCCATCTTTGCACAAAAGGTTCCTTTAACATCTCCAATTTTCTGGAACAGATCTCTGGTTTTTCCCTTTCTATTATTTTCCTCTATATCTTTGCACTGTTCATTTAAGAAGGCCCTCTTGTCTCTCCTTGCTATTCTTTGGAAGTCTGCATTCAGTTTTCTGTAACTTTCCCTATCTCCCTTGCATTTTGTTTCCCTTCTCTTCTCTGCTATTTGTAAGGTCTCGTTGGACAGCCACTTTGCATTTGTTTTTCTTTGGGATGGTTTTTGTTGCTGCTTCCTGTACAATGTTACGAGCCTCCATCCACAGTTCTTCAGGCACTCTGTCCACCAAATCTAGTTTCTTAAGAAGTGAAGAGGTCCTTTTAGCCCCTAGCAGCTCTATATCTCTATGCCTCTTTTCTTAAATGCTGCTGCTTTCTGCCTCCCAGGGAACAGCAGGAACATTCTTAAAGAGGCAGCCTACAGCAGGAGCTTTTGCCCTGCATCGTTTTGAACTCCAAGGCCAAACATAGTTGTTCCTTTTATCTCTTGACTCCCTACTTCAGCATTCCAGTCCCCTAGAATGAGAAGAACATTTGTTTTTGGTGTCAGTTCTAGAAGGTGTTGTAAGTCTTCATAAAATGGTTCATTTTCAGTCTCCTCAGCAATGGTGGTTGGTGCATAAACGTGGATGACTGATGTTGAAAGGTCTGCCTTGGATTCGTATTGAAATCATTCTATCATTTTGTGATTGTATCCCAGTACAGCTTTTCTCACTCTTTTGTTGACTATGAGGGCTACTCCATTTTTTAACAGAATTCTTGACCACAATAATAGATATGATAATCGTCTGAATTGAATTTGCCAATTCCCATCCATTTTAGTTTACTGACGCCCAGGATGTCAATGTTTATTCTTCCCATCTCCTTTTTGACCACATCCAGCTACCCAAGGTTCATAGATCTTACATTCCAGATTCTTATGCAGTATTCTTCTTTGCAGCATTGGACTTTCCTTTCACTTCCAGGCACGTCCACAGCTGAGCATCCTTTCGGTTTGGCCCAACCACTTCATTAGCTCTGGAGCTAATTGTACTTGTCCTCCGCTCTTTCTCAGTAGCATGTTGGACACCTTCCGACCTGACATCTTCCAGTGTCATATCTTTTAGCCTTTTGTTTCTGTTCATGGGGTTTTCTTGGCAAAGATACTGGAGTGGCTTGCCAGTTCCTGCTCCAGGTGGATCACATTTAGTCAGAACTCTCCCCTATGACCTGTCCGTCAAGTGTCCCTGCACGGCATAGCCCATAGCTTCTCTGAATTACTCAAGCCCCTTCGCCATGATAAGGGATCAATCCATGAAGGGGATTCCTAAATGCATTAGGAAATAATAAATTTCACAAGGAGGTTTGGTGAAGAAAATGAAAAAAGGCAGGGGCAGCCAGACTCTGTCACTGACCTTAAAGTAGCTGTGATGAAACAGAAAAAAGAGTTGAAAGGGAGATGATAGTGAGTCACTGCTAAGTTCACCAAGACAAAGGGAGTGTCTTTTATCAGTGACTGGTAAGAGTGTGGCAATTTAATAATATAAAAACAAGGGTGAGTTGTTTTCTTAGACCACTGAAATATCAAAAACAGGCAAGCTTTCAAAGTCCAGAAGGATTCTTCTTCAGACTGGACATTGCTTCTCCCCACTGCCACAAGGTCTGCAGTGCCCATCCTGAAGAAGAATCCAGTAGAACCTGAAAGCTCACCAGTTTCTGTTACTTCAATGGTCTTTTACAATTATTACCTGCATGTGATTTTTAGAATTTATATAAGGACCAGATGACTTTTTCTTTTCTTGTTTTCACATTAAAACTGTGAGTACTTTCCAGTTTCCCTCTGAACACCCTCAAAGATTCGCCTCCTCAACCAGAAGAATTTCGTACCTGAAATTCTGGGTGTTTTATGTGTTTGATGGAGTGGGCTATAGTCAATGAAAGCTGCTGTTTTAAGAAAGCTTGTTCGTTTTTAAGGCATGGATAGGTGCAGTGTAGCTTTCAGGGACCCAGATGTGATCCTGGCCATATCCCACATTTAAAAAATATTTTGAAATTAAAAGTCTGCTTCTGGGGATGTTGGAGAAATTTTGATATGATTTGGGGGATCCAAGACATTTGGTCCCTTCCATCTCCAACAATATTAAAACATGATACAACATTATTATGAAACTTACATCACATTTTCCAGTTAAGAATATTGAAGTGAAACATTTTTGGGGGGTGGGGATCTGGGAGTGGACACAGCCATCCAAGAATGGACAATTTCAGGACCTCTGGAAGTTGCCCATCTCTGGTGTAAGGTGCCATAGGGCTATTTTTCATTCTTACTTATGATTGTAAAGTAGAATGTAGAAAGTTCCTATTCAAGTTTTATATCTAATGCAAGCTGTGAGGTCAGGCCTTTGTGCTAATTTGCTTTGCTTATTTTAAAACTTGCTCAAAAACTCTGTCACATTCCCTTTGATTTAGTGTCTTGGCTTTAGGTTGTTTTACTGTGTTAATTATTATTCTAAAGGAATAATGGGGAAGCCTGAAAGGACAGAAAACTTATATTTTATTCCCACTAGATGGCAGGCAAGTACAATATTTGTTTGTAGGGCTGTGTAGTGAGCACAAAGTGATGTTATTAAATATGTTTCACATTTAATGGTTATTCCTTAGCATATTTCATTCAGGTAGATTAAAACTGCAGCGGCAAAAAAAATATGATTAAGATTTGGTAGGGATATTATCACATTAATTTCCTTCTTGCCTGATTTTAAGAGGATTTCTCATTTAGAATTTAGAACATAATTATCCCATGTGGTTGTTGACAGCAGCATTCTGAAAGCATAAATGATGCTATGCTTGTGGATGTAGGACTAAATCCAGTTAGTCTTACCTGAAATAGACCCACTGAATGAATGGGGCTTAAATGGGCTCCATATTTTGTTGGCTTTAACCTGCTTAAATAACTCCAGATATGCTTATTCATTCAACTTGGAGTTATCCAAGGACATTTATATGCATACCCTGCCTTTCAGGTTATCTTAGGTTGGGACTTAATATGTTTTTGGTCTGCCTAGGACAGCTCTTCCGTGTTGTAGGAAATTTTGGATTCAGATTATTTGTATCATTATATGATTGCTTTTGAGTAAAAAAAAAGAGTCTAATTTCTATACTTTTGATGATGTAGCACAGACTTTAATCCATTGTATCTAATTGTTCATCATCCCTCCTGCTGAACTTTGAACTTGTAAGGCTATCAAGAGACATAAACTCTTCATGTACAACTTCTTTTGTTTCAATAATTGGATTAATTAGACTATTCCACAAGAATTCTCTAATTGAATATTACACAAGAGAATAAATGGTTAATTTATTTAACGTATGTATAGTATGTATGTATATTATTTCATCTGAATATTAAATTCAGAATTTTTAGCAAAGCTCCTGTGAGACACAGTGTATCACAGTTATATGGTGGGTTTAAAGGACGACATAGTCATGACCATCTCTTTCTTAAGTCTTCCGTTCCAGCATTATCACAGCAGAACATTGATAGGATCACATTGATGCAAGTCAATGTTTTCAGCCTGTCAGCAGGCGTGGAAGAGACCTGCATGAGCTCGGCTGCATGCTGGACCATAGCTATAGTTTCAATAGCCCTATAGAAAATTCCAGCGTGACCCACTGCTGACACAGACAGATCACTGGGTCTGTGAGCACACGGAAGCCTGTTTCATTCTACAGAATAGTGTAAACATGGTGAAATGTTGGCGTTATTAGAGAAGACTAGACATAGTTGTCAGTACTACACGAACGTACATTTCAGATGCAGAGTGGTGTACCACTTGATGAAGAGCCAAGGTATTGTATCCTCTTTGTCTCTCTCCTGCCCACTTTCAGTGGGTAGGTGGAAACTGAATTTAGCTGTTGACATGAACTGAGAAACGTTGAGAATACGTATATTGTTTCTCACTGGTTGATAATCCATAGGTGTGTTACAATGTAGCACCTTAGAAAAATTAAAAGATACTAACAATCTGGGCCATGTAATGGCAGGTTGTGTTATATAGCTTCGGAAAGAAAAGAGTGGCTGCAAAGCAGCTTCCCAAGCTGTAAGGAGGGTAGATGCTGTTAGTTTGAAGCCAACAGTTGCTTCCATAAAAGCAATACATAAGAGGCAGGTACAAATTCTCAGTGATTTAAGGTTACAGGAATATATTTTGGCCACAATTGAACTAGGTCATCCTGATAAAATCTTTGGCCCTCCTTCTGCCACAAGCTATATGGAAAGGATTACTGTTCCATCCCTTTATATCTTCTTCCCTTTCTATATTAGACATGGTCGGTAGATTACAAAATATGACTTTGTAAATGTTCGATAGCATTTCTGCTTCTCTGGTAAATCCTAATGAAGATAATTTCAAAGTTATAAGTTTTAGTGGGTACCAGACTCATTATGGCTAATCATTTCTAGCCTTGTAACTGATGGTGCTATAAGGTAATAATGGCGCACACTGCATATGCATAGAATAGGATACCATGTTAGAGAAACCTATGATGCTTCCATCTAAAATTGGGTAGCGATTCAATCCTATGCGTGTCTACTCAGACATATGTATCACTGTGATAATTGAGCATTAGTGTGAATGTGTGCAGTACTTTAGATGAACTACATGAGAGAGAAGACTTTTCAGGTGTAATTTGTGTAATTACAGTCTTAACAAATTCTGTTCCCATGATCCATTGTCTGCATCATATACATAGATGTTCATAGACTGGTGGAAGTAACACTATATTTGCAAAGGTTACCCACTTGCTTTTGTGAGTTGAAGGATCCACTTCATGTACATAAAAATATTTTTGATTATTGTTTTTGTTGCACTTTACAGTAACAGAATCTGACTATTGACTTCAGTCTTTGCATGGTGGTGGTGATGTGTTTTGCTTTAAGTTCTGCTCTTGCACTTGTTGCTCTATTTTCTCACTTCGAGTGACAAATGTTATTGTCTCTTCAGGGGAAAAAATAGAAGCCATTATACTTTCATTGCTTTTAGTTTTCTCTGCAGAAATTGATGTTTGTTTGATAATAGCAACTTAATTAAAAGTAAAACTGATTTGTTTCTGTTAGTTTTTATACTCAGTAAAAGCAAGCAATATGTTAAGCGACACTTAGACTTTCATGGGAGACTGTGTGTTATAAAGGTCCCAAGTTTTAAATATCAAAACATTAATGAGAGAGCTGCAATTAATGCATCCCTTTCCAGCTTCAAAAGCTGGCACAAATGTATTTTTTTTCTAAAATTTTGAAAACATTACCCAGGTAGATATGATAAAGTTTACATCTCTTTTCTCCTATTTGATTCCTGAAATGAAGCCACAAGCCAAGGTTGGTAAATTCTGTTTGTAGAATAAGCAAACAGATCATTAAGCCATTGCAGTAACTAAGTTAGGAACTTACACTTAATTGCATTTTGAATTTCAATCTCCCTTGTTTCAATTGTAAACATTACCGTATTTTTCGCACCATACGACACACTTTTTCCCCACAAAACGGGGGTGGAAAGTCTGTGCGTCTTATGGAGCAAAGAAAACTTTATATTTTCCTGTTTTCCTCTCCTAAAAAATTGGTGCGTCTTATGGAAAGGTGCATCTTATGGAGCGAAAAATACGGTATATGGTTTGTTGTATTGCTCAAGAGCCTGGCTGCAGCATTTTTGAACCAGCTGTCTAACCTATCTTTAAAGAGAGCCCCCTCTAAGGTGTGCTGCAGTAATCCAAGAGGAATGTAATTAAGACATGTATCATAATAGCCAAATCAGGCATCTCCAGGAAACAGGCACAGGTGGTACACCAGTTTTAGCTGTTCAAATGCACTCCTGGTCACTGACGAGATTTGAGCATCCAAGCTCAAGGAGGAGTCCAGGAGCTGTTGGGGGTGGTGGTGGTGTAGAGATTCAACCTGTGCCCAGTCCAGCATAGGTTGAATCTCTATCCACTGATCTGTCTTGCCACAGATCAGGAGCACTTCTGTGTTGCCTGGATTAAGTTTCAATCTATTTGCCATCATCCAGCCCATTATTGACAACAGACTCTGGTTTAGAACAGGAACAATTTCTTTGGTGTTGAGTGGGAAGGAGAGAGAGGGTTGGGTGTCACCTGCATAGATAGGTGTTAGAAAAGGTGTGGGGCAGTGTGGGTGGGTGGAGAAGGGGACTTTTATTATTGGTTCCTTTTAAAATTGTAGGATCCTTCTGTTGTTTTTTAATAGAGTAGAGCTGTCTGTACTTACATTGTCTTCCCTATAGATATCCATAAGGCTACATGCAGGTAGAATTGGTGATGGAGTTACAAGTTCTTATTTTCTGGTTATAATAGTCACAAGAGCTGAAGTCACAGCAGATACTTTGCTGACACACACTGTGCATTGCCTCTGTACACTGCATAATATCAAAAAAGAAGAGCCTTATGTTGTTTTAAAAAGGAATTACTTTCCCCTTTCTGTGGGGAATTTGCTGTGCCCTTTGTCCATGTGTTGTATATTGTCCTTGCACACCTGTTAGAGTAAAGCTATCTGCAACTATAAAACTGCTCGCAAAGTCTATCAGTTCCACCAGCACCTAGTTTTTAAGGGAGAAATGGTATAGGGATGGAGCTTATTTCTCTTTCTTTCAACCAACTGTGACTCACATTAAGACTAAGTATGCAGCTGTCTGAGCATTTCTGCCACTAACCCCCACTTGTGTATATGCACAAGGTACAGTTTCGAGTCCCAGATTATGTTGTTGTTGTTTAGTCGTTAAGTCGTGTCTGATTCTTTGTGACCCCATGGAGCAGAGCACGCCAGGCCCTCCTGGCTTCCACTGCCTCCCGGAGTTAGGTCAAATTCATGTTGGTTGCTTCGATGACATTGTCCAACCATCTCATCCTCTGTTGTCCCCTTCTCCTCCTGCCTTCACATTTTCTCAACACCAGGGTCTTTCCCAGGGAGTCTTCTCTTCTCATGAAATGGCCGAAGTATTGGAGCCTCAGCTTCATGATCTGTTCTTCCAGTGAACACTCAGGGTTGATTTCCTTCAAAATGGATAGGTTTGTTCTCCTTGCAGTCCAGGGGACTCTCAAGCGTCTCCTCCAGCACCACAGTTCAAAAGCATCAACTCTTCGGCAGTCAGCCTTCTTTGTGATCCAGCTCTCATTTCCATACATCACTACTAGAAAAACCATAGCTTTGACTATGCGGATCTTTGTTGGCAAGGTGATGTCTCTGCTTTTTAAGATGCTGTCTAGGTTTGTGATCACTTCCCTCCCAAGAAGCAGGCGTCTTTTAATTTTGTGGCTACTGTCACCTTCTGCAGTGATCATGGAGCCCAAGAAATTGAAATCTCTTCTCTTTGGCAGGAAGTGATGGGACCAGTGGCCATGATCTTAGTGTTTTTTTTTTATGTTGAGCTTCAGACCATTTTTTGCACTCTCCTCTTTCACCCTCATTATGTGGTTCTTTAATTCCTCCTCACTTTCTGCCATCAGAGTGGTATCATCTGCATATCGGAGGTTGTTGATATTTCTTCCGGCAATCTTAATTCCAGTTTGGGATTCCTTCAGTCCTGCCTTTCACATGATATATTCTGCATATAAGTAAAATAAGCCGGAGGACACTTTCCCAATTCTGAACCAATCAGTTGTTCCATATCCAGGTCTAACTGTTGCTTCCTGTCCCACGTATAGGTTTCTCAGGAGATAGATAAGATGGTCAGGCACTCCCATTTCTTTAAGCACTTGCCATAGTTTGCTGTGGTCCATATAGTCAAAGGCTTTTGCATAGTCAATGAAGCAGAAGTAGATTTTTTTCTGAAACTGTCTGGTTTTCTTCATAATCCATGAAGCAGCAATCCGTGAAGAGGTCCCAGATTATGAGAGGCCCCCAATGAAAACAAGTTTTATTAAATAGATTTAAAAATTGCATATGGGGAGTAATGCTTAGAAGTCTCTTATACTTGTTGTATTCCAGAGCCTTGGCATGTCTTAATCCAGCGGTAACTCTTTATTAGTTCAGAGATGTTCTTACTACTCTATTACATAATGAAGAGCCCGGTAATCGAAGATGTGATAGCAGAAGTGGCAAAACCATTTCTGCTCCCATCATCAGCATGCGTTCTGGCTCCTGACACCTATTCTAAGATATTAATGAGCCATGTATTCAGTAGGAAGTTGGTATCTTGTCCTTTACTACAAGGTAGAGAAAAAGTATTGGGAGAATTTTATTCAGGCCGTGGAAGCTTACTGGAAAGCTACAAGCAAGACTGGGAAACTGGTGGCCACAATCATTCACTGAACAGGTGTTGAAATGCTTCTTTGAAGCTATCCTGTTGGTAGAACAGGCATACGGTCCCAAAATATAGTGAAAATACTGGAAAGGGGTCAGATAAGGACTGGATTCAGATGAGAGGTGTATCACTCTGTTACAGTGGTTTCTAATCTTGGATGACCCAGGTGTTCTGGGTCTGCAACTCACAGAAACCCCAGCAACCATAGCTGGTAGTGAAGGCTTCTTGGAATTGTAGTACTAGCGCACCTGGGCTAGCCAAGGTTGGGAACCCCTGCTCTGTTGCCTTACCACCTTATTCATGGAATTTTACCAGATTATTCAAATGACAATATCCTCCTCTTGTACCCTTCCTTTGTTTTCCTACCACTTCTTCAATTTTTGTTGTTACTGTGAAAATATTTGCTGGGGGGGAGGAACAGCTTACTGATGGCTAGGTTGAGGAGGCCATTGTCTAGAAACACTTAGGTTCATTCTACATCCCATTAGAGGAAGTGCAATTGGGAGTTTTAGAAATGGAGAACCCTGCCAAAGTTGCTTTCTGCCTCTTTTGCCTCTCTAAATTCTCTGCCTTATGTGTTCCTTATATGGAGAGCTAGGAGGATGGGATGTCTTAAATCTCTCTGTTGACAGCCTGAGGTGTCAGGTCCTTTCAAAATGGGTCTAAATCATTTTAGACAGCTGTTCTGCATGGAGAAAATGCACCTCACCTCACACAGAGTCTGAAAATTCCAGAGTTGCCCACTTCAGTATTCAGGTTTCTTCAAAGCAGATGCCCCACACTAATTGTTATTGTCACTAACAAGTGCTAGGAATGTTTACACCCTAGGACTGTGTAGTGGTCTGAGTATCAGATTAGGAGTTAGGAGACATGGGTTCTGATCACCACTTGGTCATGAATTTCAGTGGGACAGTCAAAGGTACTCGGTCTGTTAAAGGGGTAACAATAAAAGTATGTAGCCTTGAGCTCACTGGTGGAAAAGTAAGATATAAATGTGATCAATAAATAAATACTTTTCAGATTAGCTAAAATAGTAATGTAATTGTGTGAATCTTCCCTTGGAAGTCAAACCCACAGTACTATTAGAACTTACTTAAAACTCCAGGAGGTAGTGGAAGATAGGAGGGCCTGGTGTGCTCTGGTCCATGGGGTCACAAAGAGTCCGACACGACTTAACGACTAAACAACAACAAAAAACATACATAGATTTTTAAATGTATGCCATGTAAAGGTTTGGCTAAGCACAGCACTATTAAAATGGAAACAGAAAATTATTTGCTCCAGGAGGAAAAAAGGGCTGATCCTCCTGTGTGCAGGTAACTATGTAGAATTGCACCCACTGGGAATATCCAGTGAAAACAAAACCTTTTCCTAAAACCTCAAGATATACACATGTAAGATATGATTGGTTTATGGGCATGTGTTGTAGTGCAGTGTTGCTTTAGTTAAATTTAAGGTGTAGAGAACTGTAAAAGATGTGTGATGCCATAAACTTTCACGTTTGTAAGTTCTTTTTTGTAATAATTGGGTTCCTTTTTCCGAGATCAAAATGCATTATATCACTCTCTATCATAAAGTACTTGTCCTGAGCTTAAATCAAAGAATGATACACATCAGTGATATACTTCAGTTAGTCTTGTGCCAATTATTTTATAGTCTTTTACTTTGGCATATAAATGTGGGAAATTCCAAAAACTTTTGTGTGTACTATGCAAATTTGCTTCCTTGATATCCTGCCAAGCATTGGAAAAGTACCAGGTATTTGGTTCTTTAGGTAGCGTTCATTGACCAAAAAATAAAAATCTTAAGCCGCTGTCACCTTGCCCATACAAGAAAATAAATTTGAGGGGGAATGGGCATACTTATAATAAATAATCACTTTGCTGGTACAGATCCAATGAGATGGAAGAGCAAGAGGAGGAAGATTGAGCGTAGAATGTTTGGATTTTTTTAAACTAAGTTTCAGTCCTAATGAAACTTTTTTTAAGTGATGCGTTGCTTCTTGGATTATAAGTGACACATGGGCCAAAATATTGTCACTTAGCATAGTAAATCAAAGTATGCTGATTTGAATCAGTGGAACTTACGGAAGAGCTGACTCCCCAAATTCCCATTGATTGAATAAGGCTACTTGAGTAGAGGATTTTGGCCATTTTTTAAATCCTTTAAAATAAAAAAAATGGACAAAAATTGTCCCAAATTATCCCCTATAAACTATGCTGCAGTAAAACATACAAACACCTTTTCCAGTCGTAGTTAATGTATATAACATCGCTCCTACATGCCACTGGAAACATTTCCACATTACAACAACTCTTCATAAAGTATCAGTTTGAAAGCATTTTGCCATATTTTGCTTCCCAGAAAAATAAAAAACAGTAGCTAGACTAAGGAACATCAGTGTCTTTTAGCATCTTTATTTTTTAATAAAAACTGATGGGCATGTTATGGTTCCCCCTCCTTCTGCTTTCGTCTCCCTTCCCGCAAAGTCAGTAGATTCTAAGCAGGAAGAACTATAAAAATGTAAGCTCCTGATTCAGTTCCTGGAAAAATGTCAAACTTTTTTTTAACTTTTTTTTTTTTTTGGTCAGGCTTAGTCTGTTTGCAGAGTGGAGGCAGAGGTTTGCACAAAAACGAGAAAAAATTTCTAATGGTCCTTTTACAAGATTTTTTAAAAATTAATTCTTATTTAACTGTTAATTTTGTAAATTATGAAGAGCAGTACTAAAATATTACTTTGTAGTTTAACCTTTAATTAACCTGACAGTGTGTATCAATCAAAAAAGGTGAAATGCACAAGTGGAAAATGTGTGGTTGCACATGATCCATTCATTGCTATGTGTGTCACTGACTTTTGTATAACTCAGCACATCTGAATCACTTTTTGTAATGCAAAACTTAGTATTTTTCAGCTTAAGGTACTTGTCATTACAAGATATGTAAGTATCATTCTGTGTTGGGCTTTTATGGACAAAAGCTTGTATTCACCCAGAAGTTTGAATGTATGTCTACAAATGACAGCCCCCCCATGTTCTCACAGATAACATTATACGGCTGTGTTGCTTCACAATACAATATCCATATTTCTCCAGGAGAGATTTGTCCCAGTGTAAGCTATTCACAGGATAGCATTTTGAACACAGCGACCTTTTGGAACTTTGCGTTTCAGAAAGAGAAGAGTGATCAAAAGACACCAGAAGTAAATCCATAAAGGTTGTTATAAAGGAAGCATCAAGACTGAATCTGTCATTTAGCTACTTAGCCAATTGGCTGTTAATTCCACTGTCCCTTTTCTTTAAAATGTGTGGTGATTTTTATAGGATTTCTAACAGATGCATGATGTATGTAAGAAATGGTTTTACCAATGCCACACATATATACACCCAGTGAGTCTTCATAGCTGAGTAGAGGCTCCAATTCGGATCTTCTGAGACCAAGCCTGTCACCCTACGCTACACTGGCTCTTTTTTAAAAGTGTAGATTCTTCATATTTATAGTACACTTCTGTGAATACTAACTTAGAATTCACTGAGTCTAGGCGAATGAGCTGTGTAAATTTAGTGGGAAATTTTGTTTTTAACTACTAGACTTTCTTCTTTTTTACCCAGTCAAATTTTGAGGGTATATCAGGCTACAGGGATAGGAAAGAGGAATTGCTGCCCTCTGTTTTGCCTTTCTGGGAATATTCTAAGGTTGCGCGACCCACTGTTAGACACAGTAACACTCAATCATGTGCAGTGTCTGCTTTTAGTAATAGAGCAAGTGTACATATTACCATCAGCGTTATAAACAGCAGCTCTATCTGTAGATTGCCAAGCAAAGTCGAAGCAAACTATCTGATCATAGCCTCATCTGAACATGCATCAGCTGTAATTTGAAACATTTGAATATGGACACTTTACCCTTTTACAGAAGAAAGAAGAATGGACAGGATCAGCAGCCAGAGGCCAGTAGCCAGTATCGAATTGTTACCCCAACATTCCAGTACGATATGGATTATAAGAAACTTGGTAAATGCATTATAGTAAACAACAAGAACTTTGCAAGAGAAACAGGTATGCAGGTTTTATCCCTTCTGTGAAAATGTTAATACAGCAGTGGTTCATAGTATTTTATTTATTTAAAATATTCTTATCCCACCTTTCTCCTTAAAAAGAACCCAAGGCGCGTTATATCATTAGAAAGACAATATTTAAAAGCTAAAAACAGTAGGTGTACAAATATTTTAAAAGAATTAAACAAGTATTAACATTTGTAATAAAATCAGTACTAAAACACATTTGAAACAACAAAGTGCAACAATCCATTCAGAAACTCCTCTGAGACCATCAATTATTAAGTGAAAGCCTGCCTGAAGAGAAAGGTCTTTGACTGCTTGCAGATGGACAACAAAGATGGGGCCAGGCTGGCCTCCTGTGGAAGGGAGTTCCAGAACCTGGGAGTGGTGACAGAGAAGGCCCCATCCATGCCCCTACCAAGTGCACCTGTGAATGTGGTGGGACTGAGATAAAGGCCTCCCCTGATGTTCTTAAAGCCCGGGCAGGCTCATAGAGAAAGATGTGGTCTTTTAGATAACTTGGACCAAAGCCATTTAGGGCTTTATAGGTTACAACCAGCACTTTGAATAATACTATAATGTAGATTGTTTTATTGCATTATTTTATACTTGCTGTGAGTTGCCTTGAACTTAATAGGAAAGGCGAGAGTATTAGTGTTTTACACAAACGAATTTAAATGTGCTAACACTTGCCATGTAAATATAGTCATGGCTGCTGTCTAATGGTCATTAAGTCAATACATGAGGACTCAGCCAATCAAACAGCATCTTACTGCCAGATAAAAACTAAAGCAAGAATGAATATTCAGCTAAAAAAATGAGCTGTTGTGTGGATGGCACTCAGAATTCTGAGTTTTAAAACGTTTCTCTTACATTGATTAGATGGCTTATGGAAATTACTTTCATGTGTCCATAATGACTAGCTTATTGTCTTACCAGGGATGGGTGTACGAAATGGCACTGATAAAGATGCTGGGGACCTGCAAGAATGTTTCAGAAATGTCGGGTTTGATGTTACTGTGTACAACGATCTCCGCTGTGATGAAATGGAAGAAAAACTTGGTAAAGGTAACAAAAGAAGCTAATTGTATTAGGTTTTTTTCCATGATTTGTGAACTGTCTAGTTTTCTTATGTCTTCTTTTCATGACCCTTACAGAACAGTTGATCTAATGCATAGTTTAGACCAACTTCTGTTTGGTCTATTGAATCTATAAGCATGTTTCTCAATAAGTATGTACAGCAGGGTGGACAGGCTCTAGGTGTGTGTACATTTTGACCATGGCCAAAGCTCGGGGAAAGCACCTGCTTTAGAGGCTATTACATAAGTGATTCTCCTGGGACTTTTGGAAGGGAAAATTAAAAACAACCACATGTTTGGGGCGTGGGGGGGCCAAAGTCTGCAAATAAAGGCTTGAGACTGTTTGCAGCCTCTGAGCCACATGATTCCCATGCTAGATGTATAGAAGTTAGCCTTTCTAACTTGTCTTTAATTAAAAAGGAAAAACTTGGCACATATGGTTTCTCAAGAAGTTCCACTGTCCTGACAAAAAAATGTTTTCAATTTTCAGCTGCATCTGAAAACCACAGTGATGCTGCTTGTTTTGCCTGCATCTTACTGAGCCATGGAGAGGAGGGTCTGATTTATGGCACAGATAAAGCTATGGCAATCAAGGACCTGACATCTCTTTTCAGAGGAGACAAGTGCCAGAGCCTTGTTGGAAAACCAAAGTTATTTTTCATTCAAGTAAGGAGATGTTTGATGCTAGTTTGCTCTTGCTCAGTGTTTGTTTTTGCAACAGCTTATAAGCACTTACCAGAAGCAGTGAACAGAAAGCCTTGCAGAACGAAGGTTAATACTACTTTAATAACAGTAAACCAAATAAGCAACTAAAAAGAAGCAAAAAAAACCTGTTCCAGGTTTTTAAACTTACTACTCTTTGAGATCTGTCATAATCTTTTGAGGGGCTAACTGTGTTAATCTCTTTTTGGAAGCTTTGAAAGATTTAAGGAAATTTGAGTTTAAGGAGTATTTCAGCCTGGACTACATTCTGTTGACCTTTCTGTGGTGTTACTTCCCAAGCTTTAAGCTTCAGCATGTTACAGTTTGAAAGACCTTATCAAAAGTATCTGGGACATACCTAATTTCATCAATATCTAGATTGACAATGGTTATCCAAGCTGTCCCATCAATCAAAGTAAACTTGCCTAGAAGGACAGTTATTCTGACTCACGATGTTAGAGCTTCCAATGTAATCGTCATGTCACTGGAGTGCAGCCTTGATTCTCCATATCCTTGTAACCATGCAGAATTTCCATTTTCACCTTATTACAGTTGTGCCTTGACTTACGAACTTAATCCGTAACGGAATGGTGTTCATAAGTCAAATCAGCATTTCCCATTGAAATGCATAGGAACTGGATTAATCTGTTCCAGCATTTCAAAAAAATACCTAAAAATAAAAATAAAGAGAGCAAGTCCTACGCTGGGACTGGAAAAAAACAACCCACAAATCCAAAAACAAAAAAAACATCACACGGAAACATAACCCCCCCTAGTCCAAACCCACCCTCCAAAACCCACCCAGAACAGTTTTTTAAAAAGGAAAAAGCAGCACCTTACCAGTCCGAAGCCTCCTGGGCTTCCCCCGCTGCTGCCGAGAGGCATCCGGGAGTTCCACCGTTGCTGCCAGGAAGCCTCCGGGAGGCCTCCCAGACTTCCACCGCCTCTGCCAGGAGGCTTCCGGAACTGGCACCAGCAGCTGATCGCCGTGGCAGCCATGTCGGTCCTCGGCGCTCCTCGCCGCCCTCTGTGGACCAATGGCAGCAAATCCAAATGGCCTCCCGGCCAGGCTCTAACTCCCAGCATTGGGTCCATCCCCACTGCTTGCTTCCCGGCTGGGCTCTGCCTCCTGGAACCCGGCTGGGAAGCAAGGAGCGTGGATGGGCCCAGCACCGGAGTGAGAGCCTGGCCAGGAGGCCATTTGAATTTCCTGCCCTTTTCCCCTGCCTTTTTTTTGTTTGTAAGTTAAAGCTCCGTTCACAAGTCAAAGCAAAATTTTGCGAACGGAGCTGTTCGTAAGTCAAGAAGTTCATAGGTCAAGGTGTTTGTAAGTCAAGGCATCACTGTACTTTTTTGGTCAATTTGGGTTAATTTGGGGGCAGGGAGCGTTCCAACATAAAAAATACATCAACATAAGTATAATATTTGGTGCACAGTGTGGTGTCGTAGATATAATGATGGACTAGGGCTCTAGACACCCAGGTTTAAATCCCTATTCAGCTGTGAAAACTCACTGAGGGAGTGGAACTGATAAAACTACTCCTTAAATATTTCACTTATCTTAAAAGCCCTATTAAAGTCGCTGTAAGTCTCATAGGACAGTGATTTAATTGCAGTACTGCAGTGACCTGTCATGGCTAAATACAGTGGTGCCCCGCATGACGATGATAATCCGTTCCATAGAAATTGCTGTTTAGTGAAATCATTGTCATGCGAAAACCGTTTCCCCATTGGAATGCATTGAAACCCATTTAATGCGTTGCAATGGGGAAAATACATCGTCGTCCTGCGAATATCGTCCATAGGGAAGCTATTTTGCAAGCGCCGATCAGCTGTTAAAATGGCTGTCCTGTGAAGCATGGGTCCCGAAAACACAGGGAAGCCATTTTGCAAAGCTGCCAATCAGCTGTAAAAATCATCGTCTTGCGAAAAAATGGTCCGTGAAGCACGGACCAAATCATCGTCCAGCGAAAATCCCCCATTGGAATAATTGTTTTGTGAATCGCTATAGCGATAGCAAAACCTCATCGTCATGCGGATTCGTCATTTTACAAGGTCGTCGTCTAGCGAGGTACCACTGTAATAAAAAGCATGGCCAGCAGCAGTAGCCCCCTCTGGATATTTTTATAAACAGGATGCAACTGAAATAGATCGGCTGCAGCCCTTGGCCAAGAATCTTTTTGTTAGGATTTGTGTTGGTAAGCTACCATGATTATCTAGTGTAGCTCATTAAGATTTGGAAGGCACAGTTTCATGTTCAGTTTATAAGGCATAGTTACAGACTTAGTTATGACATGTATCTGCTGCAGAATCACCATAAAATTCCTGCCAAATATGTTCTGTTTGTGCATGTGAAACATATTTTCCCCACTGCTAATATGCTTTCAGGCTTGTCGGGGTTCTGAATTTGATGATGGTATTCAGACCGATTCAGGTGCTTCAGATGATGCCCTGGAAATGGATGCTAATCCAAGATACAAGATCCCAGTAGAAGCAGATTTCTTGTATGCATATTCCACTGTGCCAGGTATGATTGGAGAAAGTGGCAGCTTGACTTATGGATGAGTGAGAGTAAAATCAAATGTAAATTATTGGGAGAAATATAGGTATTTGAAAATTGAATTTTAAAGATGTAATAAAATGTATTGCTATTTTATAGACAAACCTTTTCTTTGGTTGTAACACACAGAGTCAGGCAATACAATTTTCTTCCCCAGTTTGCCTAATAAACATCTGGTATGTTCAAATCATGAAGAAGATACAGCCACCCTTTGTAGCAACATGAAGTATTTTCTGTATTGTCACCACAGTGCCTTTCACTCTTTGTGGCGAGAAGCAACATTTTGTCTCTTTTCTTGGTTATAGGTTATTATTCTTGGAGAAATCCAGGAAAAGGCTCCTGGTTTGTGCAGTCTCTTTGCTCTGTTCTGAACAAGCATGCGAAAGATTTGGAGATTCTGCAGATTCTGACCATGGTTAACTACAGGGTAGCTAGAAACTATGAATCACAGTCTGATGACCCCCGCTACAGTGAGAAGAAGCAGGTTCCATGTGTTGTTTCTATGCTAACAAAGGAGCTGTACTTTGGCAGTCTGGGTGATATGGGACAATGAGATGCTGAAGGTGCCTTATTTCCACCCCCACCATGCCAGACTGGAATATTTGACAAATCTTTTACTCAACTCACCTAAATGCGAAAAGCAACTATGAACCTAATTCTTGAAATAGTACGATTCTCTTGAAATATGCAATACCAGAATTACCTCAGTTGATTATAATACAACCCTTTCCCATATACCACCTGTATGTGCATATGTTGGTAGTTGCTTCTTTGTTCCTGTCATGACTAAAAAGAATTGTGTTAATAGTATTCTTGCTTCACTTAATGTGGGATCTCTTTTTTTTCCCCTCTCGTATAAAAAAATCTCTTTTTTCCTGTATTCATTTCTTTTATTTTGTTTCTAGTGCTGTATTGCCACATGGAAACCACTGTGGTTTTTTTCCTTAAATGTTGCCATTAGTTATCTGCAGAGGAGAAAAGGGAGGATTTGAATCATACAGGTTTATGGCCAAAGCATACTGGAACTTCCAGTGATTAAAAGTTGAATGATATCTTCAGTGTTTAGGTTTTGAACGACTTTGTTGTTCAACCCATATTTCTTGGTCTCAGTGTGAATGTAAATGAAAAGTAGTCAGCGTACAGCTTCCTAAATCTATAACTCCCAGCTTTCCCTCGCCATTCGCTGTGGTGGCTAGAGCTAAAGGGAGCTGCAGTCCAGCTAACCTGGAGAACTATGCTTTGCCCAACCTGATTGATGGTTTTGTGGGCTAGGTCCAGATGTAGCCATGCTTAAGTCCATGGAAATTATGACTCAATTGTAACTGATTTCAGTGAGACTAGTCTAAGCAGTCAATGCTTGGCTCCAACCCACTGAAAAAAATTCTAATTATTGTTAGGCATCCCTTGTACTTTCCTTCTCTTTCACTACCTGGGAAGACTTTCCTTATAAAAACTAGGTAATACTTGAACTGCTTGTTTTCATTCCGTGTGGAAAAACAGCTCATCTTGTTTTGCGATAACTGAACAATATTTCCATGTAACCTATTCAGTACAATAACAATTTGATTGCAAATATGAGTTCTGTAGTATGGCTCAATAGTTGATAAACAAAGCAGTTAGTTAATGTAAATTGTTAATCCACTCAAATCATAATAATTTCACATAGAAATAAGTATATTTTCAGCAAACTAATTATGGAATCCAGCACCACACACCACCTCCTTCTGACATGCCCTTTAAGTCCCTTAAACTCTGTTCCAGTGCAGTACAATATAATGACCGCAGTATAACTAAGAATAAACAGGGTTTCACATAAGATTGGAAATCTTTCAGCTGTAGTGGGAGGAGATTCCCAGTACTTTAAGAAATCCAGTGTGCTATGAATTCCATCTTGAAAGCATGTAAGCATGCTTTAAGGCATGATGTACAAAAATATAGCAGTAGGGTCCTGCAGGTAGTAATAACTACAGACTTTGCCATGCAATAGGAATGATGCAATTGCTTGCAAGTATTCTGAAAAGAGTTATTGAGTTATTTTTGTTTATGTTTGTCATCAGTAACCAAGTGATCTTTTAAATTTCAACACCAGAACATCCTTATGAATTTAGCTTTGCAAACAACATTGACTTTTTCTTAGTCATTCATAATACTGTATTGTTTCTGGCATTTCCGCATTATTGTATTATTTGAAGAGTATACATGCCTGCCCAATTTGCTTCAGGCATAATAAGATTCTTTCATAGCACTTGAAATTGTTTTAAACCACCTTTGTTCTTCAGGGAAGAAAGTCAGAACTGAAAGGTGTCTAAAATGGGTGCAAATGTAGCCATTCTATGTGTGTGTGGGGGGATCCATTGTAATTACAAGATAATACAAGTATTTTTTCTTCCAAAACATGTTTGTGAATTTTGTTGGGAAACAGATAAAAGATTCAAATAAAGATAATTTTGTAACAAAACTGCTTGTTTTATCTTTGAAAGGGGAACACCCATGGAACTCTCATCACAGAAATTATGGGTTACCATGTCCCTGGCTTGATACAGTAAATGGTCAAAATACTGCTTCAAAAATCTTCACCTTTTCAGTAGAAAAACTGATTGACCTATTCAGAGAATTAAACCATAAAAGGTGATTCTATGTGTTTTCTTGTACAGTGTATTTGCTTCCAGATTCCCATCGTTCTTCCTGCAGTGCTCAGAAGTGGTTAACTACATACTTGCTTGGAACACTTTTTCATCATTTGAAGTGTAAGCTCTGTTGCATTTTAAATTGCACTCCATATGCACTGTTTTAAAGTGCAGTAGGGCTTCAGCTGGGCAAGAGAATCCTTCTTCCTCCGGACAACTTGCTCGTCCTGTGTGCAGCTGGATGGTGACGGCCAGGGAATGCAGTGGCAAAGCTGCAGGCATCTTCATCAGCCAGGGAGACACCCCCACACACTTCTGCTGCTAACATGTGCTCACCGCCCATTGTAATCCAGACACCTGCTAGACACGTAAACCTGGTAGAGGAAAAAGAGCAGCAAAGTCCTCACTCGATCCATGTGGGGCAAAAACAGAGCCACTGAAGCTGACCACCTTGGCAAAAGTGGGCAGCCATGTTGGGAAGCTTCCCAACACATTGGTACTGACTGGCCAGTGTTATATTTGGCCAGGAGTTAGGGGGACAGTGTCTCCGTTTTCAGCTCATTAAAATAGGCATGTGATTGGAACAGTTTGGCACTAGTTTGCAGATTTCCCACAGTTAAAAAAGGTTGCTGCAGGTTATCTGCAACATATAGTTCCAACACATGTTGACTTATATTTATCCATTGGCAAACAACTGGAGTACACAAATACATTCCTTCAGTATTGTTGGACTGTAACTTTCAGAGTCATGGCCAAAAGTGAAGAATGGTGGGGGTCCTAGTTCAACAACTGAAGCACTGAATTTTGCCTGTCCTATAGTAAAACATGAAGGGGCCCTGCTAAAGCATCTGTAAGGTACAGCATCCTCCATTCAATTGGCCAAATACAGTGGTACCTCGCAAGATTATTACCCCGCATAATGACGAATCCGCATTACAATGAGGTTTTGCGACCGCCATTGCACTTCGCAAAACAGTGTTTCCTATGGGGGAATTTTGCTATACAGCATTTCGGTCCGAGGACGATTCTAACAGCTGATTGGCAGCTCCACAAAATGCCTCCGTAGGGTGTTTTCGGGACCAGTGCTTCTCAAGACAGCGATTTAAAATGGCTTCCCTATGGGAGATCTTCGCACAACGACTACTACAACTGATCAGCGGCTCTGCAAAATGGCTTCCCTAGGGTGTTTTCAGAACAATGCTTCTCAAGACAGCAATTTAAAACGGTTTCTCTAAGGGCGATTATCGCTGGATGATGACTATTTTCCCCATTGGAATGCATTAAACGGATTTCAATGCATTTCAGTGGGGAAACGCTTTTTGCAAGGCAATGATTTCACTAAACAGTGATTTCAATGGAACGCATTATCGTCTTTCGGGACACCACTGTAGTTCAAGCAAACCTATAAAATGGTATGAAGGCAGTAGCCCTCACTCTGGTGTCTACTAAATCCAAGCTTTGTGTTTTATGAATAGAAGCAACTAGATTTCATTCCATTAATTTGTTTATGTTTAGTAACTGTGACCACCTCATACTGCAAGGCAGAAGCTGGAAAATAAGGACTGAAAGGTCAAAAGCCCTTTTTTTCTGATTAACCACCAGTGACCTTCCTTCTTTCCCCTCAAATTCTGTTGTTGTTGTTTAGTCGTGTCTGACTCTTCATGACCCCATGGACCAGAGCATGCCAGGCCCTCCTGGCTTCCACTGCCTCCCGGAGTTGGGTCAAATTCATGTTGGTAGCTTCGATGACACTGTCCAACCATCTCATCCTCTGTAATCCTCTTCGTCTCCTGCCTTCACACTTTCCCAACATCAGCATCTTTTCAAGGGAGTCTTATGTATTGGCCAAAGTATTGGAGCCTCAGCTTCAGGATCTGTCCTTCCAGTGAGCACTCAGAATTGATAGGTTTGTTCTCCTTGCAGTCCAGGGGACTCTCAAGAGTCTCCTCCAGCACCACAATTCAAAAGCTTCAGTTCTTCAGCGGTCAGCTTTCTTTAGATCCAGCTGTCACTTCCATGCATCACTACAGGAAAAACCATAGCTTTGACTATGTGGACTTTTGTTGGCAAGGTGATGTCTCTGCTTTTTAAGATGCTGTCTAGGTTTTTTATCGCTTTCCTCCCAAGTAGCAGGCGTCTTTTAATTTTGTGGCTGCTGTCACCATCTGCAGTGATCATGGAGCCCAAGAAGGTACAGTAAACTCTGTCAGTGCCTCCATATCTTCCCCTTCTCTTTGCCAGGAGGTGATGGGGCCAGTGGCCATGATCTTAGTGTTTTTGATGTTGAGCTTCAGACCATTTTTTGCGCTCTCTTCTTTCACCCTCATTAAGAGGTTCTTTAATTCCTCCTCACTTTCTGCCATCAAAGTGGTATCATCTACATATTCGTGGTTGTTGATATTTCTTCTGGCAATCTTAATTCAATTTTGGGATTCCTCCAGTCCAGCCCTCCGCATGAAATATTCTGCATATAAGTTAAATAAACAGGGAGACAATATACAGCCTTGTCGTACTCCTTTCTCAATTTTGAACCAATAAGTTGTTCTATACCCAGTTCTAACTGTTGGTTCCTGCCCCACATATAAATTTCTCAGGAGAGGGATAAGATGATCAGGCACTCCTATTTCTTTAAGAACTTGCCATAGTTTGCTGTGGGTCCACACAGTCAAAGGCTTTTGCGTAGTCAATGAAGCAGAAGTAGATGTTTTTCTCGAACTCTCTGGCTTTCTCCATAATCCAGTGTATGTTAGCAATTTGGTCTCTAGTTCCTCTGCCCCTTCGAAATCCAGCTTGTACTTCTGGGAGTTCTCAGTCCACATACTGCTGAAGCCTACCTTGCAAGATTTTGAGTATAACCTTGCCAGCGTGTGAAATGAGGGCAATTGTACGGTAGTTGGAGTATTCTTTGGCACTGCCCTTCTTTGGGATTGGGATGTAGACTGATCTTTTCCAATCCACTGGCCGCTGCTGAGTTTTCCAAACTTGCTGGCATAATGAGTGTAGCACCTTAACAGTGTCATCTTTTAAGATTTTAAATAGTTCAACTGGAATGCCATCACCTCCACTGGCCTTCTTGTTAGCCATGCTTTTTAAGGCCCACATGACTTAACTTTCCAGGATGTCTGGCTCAAGGTAAGTAACCACACTATCTGGGTTGTCCGGGATAATTCTAGTACTGCATAACCATGAAGAGTGATGTGTGTTTTGATGAGCTAAATATGGGAAGTGAAATAATTGCAAGGGTGAACTTGTATATATAAAGGTTTATAGGAGACCAAAGAACTTCTACTACTCTTATAAGCCCACTTCAAGACGAAAACATATATTTTAACACTCTGATAAATTATTTAAAAAATGCTAGTGATTTTGAACACACCATATCTTTCATCCAGTTTAAAAAGGGATGGAATCAAGCAGCCAGAGCTTCCAAATGTAATATACTACATAAAATGAAAGGTATCTATGTGCAAATAACAGCAGAAAATAGATTGTGTAGTTCAGTTAAATTTGTCCTAATATCTGTAGGAACAAATGTAAGGTGTAATAATCCTAAGGTTTCATTTTTAACCAAAAGGATAATTCATAAAAATAGCCATTGACTGACAATAATGCTATCTTAAAGACATATTATCAGATGTTATTCCCGCTTGGTTTATTATGTTATTCCCAAGTAAACCTATATAGGATAAAAACAACATTGACAATGAACATGTTGTTCATTTCAGAATGGCCAAATGACAAAAACAAACTGTTGCCCTTTTCTTCCTTACTCTCTGTTTTACTCAAAATATCCTATTGTAGAGTAACTTAGTCAATACACTGTACACATTCTCCTTCACCACAATTAAAGTCACACAATTATCTATTCACAGTGTAAATATTGCTTTACTCGGGTGAGTTTTAGAAAATCAATCAAAAAAGATGTTATATACTATATAAAAATATAGATACTACAGAAAAATATACTGATTGCAAAGAGAAAATGAAACAAGGAAACTAAGTATAACAAACCTCAAAGCATGGACTGTACTGAACAATTAATATTCGACCTATTTAGCAAGATAAATTTAAAAAACATACTAACATTCCCTGGGTTTTCCCATTTGAAACTCCTTTCAACTCAACAATAAAGGTACACATTTGCCCACAAGAAAAACCTTGGTCATTTCCTGGTGAGTCATAGATACAGTCTGTGTTTAACAGATGGGATTAGGAGCCACTTGCCATCAGAACACTGTGAACGTTGAAATCCAGCAAGACATACACACAGTGCCTGTAAGTATCCCTTCAGATTTCTTTGTTAATTTGGAAATGGAGTGGGCATGCAGAAGTTAATTTGATCCTGCTGCTTTCTTTAGTTAAAGTGTAAAGTGGACTTATTCATTTTTTGTTTCCAACAGGCTAAGCTAAAGCTCTATTCAAATTTTTGCAAACAAAACTGAGGGACACTGTTGTGGAATTAATGTACATGATTGAAAGACCTGTTGTTTCCCAAATAACATCAGTGGACAAAAATGTGTTGTGATCAAACATCCCCCTTTTCTTAATATAAACAGCTGTTTTACAGATGACTGCAGTTGCTTTTGTAAATTCTTAAGTATCTTTGCACATTATGAGATTCCTTTTAATGTTTTCTCATTCCTGTGATTATTAAACATATTTCAGGCTGCCCTACAGCCTCTAGGACAGAGGTCGTCAACCCCCGGTCCGCAGCCTGGTGCAGTCCATGGCCTGAGTGAGACTGGGTCGTGAAGACAGACTTCTTGCCCCCCTCCGCATGCACTCCCACACAGCTTCTTTGCGCATGTGTGCATGCCAGCACCGGTGTGAGCACTCCCCCACCCGTTCACGTATGCGCCCAAGCACCTGCGCAAAGGGGGGAGTACATAGGCATGCAGGTGTTCTGGCGCATGCATGAAGGGGTGGGGGAGTGATAGTGCATGCGCTGGCATGTGCCCGCACACTCCCCCACCACTTTGCGTGCACACACATACAAGAAAGTCCATGCTCCTTTGCGCATTCGCATGAGTGCAGGGTGTGCCCCACCTTCCTCATCCGGTCCACGGTCCCAAAAAGGTTGGGGACCACTGCTCTAGGAAACCTAAATGTTGTAGAAAGGAGTAAAATAAAGCACACCAATATTAAAGTATTGGAGTGTTCTATTAAAGTAGCATTTAGCACAACACTGGTTTGCACTTAGCCTTCAAGATTTTGTCAAGATTATCAGAACAGAATGTGTGCAGCTGCTTAGAATGAGGAGAAAGCATAGAAATTATTTAGGCTTCCCTTGGCTTTTGAAGTATTTATTTGGAGGAGTTGAATTGCTCAGTATGCCATAAAAGATGCATCTTTTAAATGTTGTGTCAGAATCAGATGTGCACTGCAGCTAACAAAATTGTATCTGTTAATATTCAAAGGTTAAGTCTACTGAATTCAGTGGAGCTTACTCTTAAGAAAGTAGTTACAGGTTTGCAGCCTAGGTTTCTTGTGAGGGTTAAAGAACAGGATGTCATTGGCTAGATTCTTGTGATGGAAGTATAGCTTAGACCCAGTGTGATGAGTTAATACAAAATATGGGACAGTAAACATGAGGAGAATATACTACCAATTTTGGGACTTGAGTCATCATGATCACAAAATAAAATCTGATGTCAAATTAAAAGCATATCCTCATACTTCAGATAATTTTGAAACCAACTTTTTAAAGAGGACATCTGAAACAACTCTGGTTTGCTCCATATAAAGCAGAAATAGGAAATGAGTACATATTTGCAGAGAGTATAGACTGCTTTCAAATCTGCTTCTTCAAAACAATGAAATAGCTTTGCTAAGGACTTATTCACAAGTAATGTCCACTGGGAAAATATAGATTGAACTACAAGTTACAGAGGGTTAAGTTTTACATTACATATAGTCCATTGTTAGAAGCTAACATCAGTGTTCCAGAAACGTGATTTGTGCAGATCTTCATGCCTGAGTAATCTTGCAAACAAAGCTTGTACTTGCCTCCCAATGTCCAGTCACAAAAGAAAGCAAGTTAATTTTCAAACTGTGGAATGTAAAAGCTTGTGCTGTGATAATTCTGTCTTCTAATGAATTCCTTCTTAGATATAGTGTAATGTGTAGTTTATCCCTGAGTTAAATACATGCATCAGTGTTCTGAATTCACAGGGCCACAACAGGCTGTCACAACAAGTCTTAACTTTTAGAACCCAATGCTTAGGAGGTAACTAGAGTTGCCTGAACACTTAACTGCAAGCAGGTACAGCAAATGCAAGATAATATACATTCAACAGTGGCCATTGATAGTAAATCATACAAGCAAGTGGTTTTTCACCTTGAGAAAAGAAGACTGAGAAGAGATATGATAGCATTTTTTCAAATACTTGAAAGGCTGTCATACAGCAGCTAGCGCAGGATCTGTTTTCAATCATCCCAGAGTGCAGGACACACAAGTTACAAGAAGCCAGATTTTGGTTAAATATCAAGAAAAACTTCTTAACTGTTGGAATCAGTAAAGCAATGGAACCAATTACCTCAGGAGGTGGTTAGTGCTCCAAAACTGGAGGCATTGAAGAGAAATTTGGGCAACAACCTGGCAGGTATCCTTTGATTTGTATTCTTGCACTGAGCAAGGGGTTGGACCCGATGACTTCATAGGCCCCTTCCAACTTCTTGATTCTATGATTCAAAGACTGCTCTTCTAAATTCTTAAAAGGAGGGAGGAAATTCATAACCATTTGTCGATTGTGAGGGTCCAAGTTTCTGCATTGGAGGATCTTCCCCTAACCAATAATTACACCAGACTTAACTTGCTTTGCCAATTGTGGAACATTTATTTTGGTATCAACAAATAGTGTCTTTAACCAATGCAGAGTCTTTGTCTCCTTCCACCAATGGGGCAGACACGGGGTTCCAATCTTCTACAACAAAAGGGTTGCCGTAACTAGAGTTCCATGGTCCTGGAAGGTCTGGTGGGGTCCAGTCCCTTAAGGTCATGGCCGATGGTACAGACAACAAGGGCACAACCACGTCCCCAAGGAGTTCTTGGGACCCCTCCCTGTCTCCCAGTCCTTCTCGATTCCTCCATCTTCTTCATCTCCTGAACTCACCATTTGTTTCTCCTACATCTTTCTTTCTCCACCTTCTCTATCTTTCTATGCCACTCTAGCTTCTATCTCTCCCCAGTATGAGAGTCAGGGTGGGATCACTGATCTTCTCCTATCGTCTGTCTCCTCTCTCAGCACCCACAGTCTCTCCCACTTCTAGGTTCATGGATCTTGCATCTAGATCCATTCCCAGCCAGGTGGTAATGCCCCCTCTCTTCCTATCACTTGTCCTTCCCCTATTTGTATCTCCTCCCCCTTTCTACCAGTGTTTCCCGCCTCTCTGACTGTTCTTCTTTCACTCCCATCTCCCTCACTCTTTGGGCCAAGGCCTCTTCTTCAGTTTCATGTAGGAGCTTCCCTGGGGCCTCCTCCAGAGTCAACTGGGATTCATCTTTCCCTCCACACTCAGTCCCTTTGTAGAGGATGGACAGTGCTCCAGCGAGTGGTGGTTCCGACTTGCCTCCTGCTTCACATTGAAACAAGAAGGTTGTAGTGACAAAAACATTGATTGTACTTCCCCTGGACATAGTTAGATTGAAATGAAGAGCAGAGACCCAGACACCAAATTGTTGAATCCATTATTGCAGCCTCACTGTGATGTCTCAGTTGATTCATACAACTCTCCTCATAACATTCATGTGCATTTCATTTTTATTCATGGATAAGGCACTCTTGAAATTAACCCCCATACCCATTTAAGTATACAGCTTTTGAATAGATGCTGGTGCAATTTCTCCAGAGTTGTAGTTTGATTAGAGTAAGACAGCTTGAGGCCCAGATGACATGTGGCAGGTATGCCTGGCTGACTTTTTTGTTGTGTTTTGTTTCCCCCTGTAGCATTCACCCTTATTATGTTAAGTAAGTCATGCATTATTCAAGTTTTATGTGGATATGGTTGAGGGGTGGGGCCACTAGAGATGTTAAAAGGTGGAGCCTGAGACAGAGTGGGGTGGAAAAGAGTTGAGTCAGAGTTAGAGAGGGAGGGAGAGAGAGATAGTTGGGAGATCTGAGGTGTGATTAGTCTGAGGAGTGAACAGAAACCTGTAAGATATAGAAGATTGTTATTGATGCTTGATGAACCTGAAGAAGATACTTAAGAATTATTATAGAAACATCTGTAATCAATAAATCTGTTTTATTCAAAAGACAGTGATGAATGGACCTTTGTCTTTCCTAAGAAAAGTATGTTGATAAAGAAATCAACTGGTGGCAGTATGTGAAAAGGTGTCTTTTTGGTTTGCTTTCATGTGCTCTCTGTTTTGGGGAAACAAACAGGGGCCACAAAGGGCAAACGTCACACACACAGACCCATCTCTTTTTACTTGCTGTTGTATTTCTTCCTATATTTTTCTTCTTTTTCCTTCAGGGTCTCCCAAGATAGCACATGACATTTGTTTGGTAGAGATGTGTGCTAATGTGATAGATATCTCTATTCAGCATTAAATGGAAAGTCTTTTTTAAAAAATCTTTTCCCTTCAGTTTAGCAAACTCATCCTACAATAAAGTTAATAAAAATACTAATTTTTTTCTCTTCCTTTTTCTTATTATCTCTTTAATATAGTGTCTATCATCTCTTTCCTTTTCAATGCCTTGCATAAACTTGATTGCCTAAAAAAACAATTGTTTCTCAACAAGAGAGGATTGATAATGGCACCCAGACAGAAGAAACCTAAGTCGATTGAGTGCCATTTTATTATATTAAAGCACAGAAATATTCACATGACACCAGCTTTCAGCTGTCACCATGGCAGCAAACCATTTCAAAGCAAAGTGTGCTGCTTATATACTAAGCCATAGGGCTTAGAGCACTCTCTCAGCAGTTTACAATGTAATTCTGCAAGCAACACATTGCCTCTCCCCCCATGAGCCGGGTACTCATTTTACTGAGCTCCGAAGGATAGAAAGCTGAGTGGACCTTGAGCCAGCTACCTGGGATTGAACTCCGGGTTGTGAGCATAATTTTGGCTGCAGTAGAGCAGTTTAACCACTGCACCACATTTTGATTTAGAAGCTCCTGCCAATAAACAGCTAGCATTTATTGCTTACACAGTAGCAAGAGCACACTGAGTAGGGTAAGGCAGGGAATGGAATTTGTCTTTAGTCAACAGTTGGTTACAAAGGAATCTTTTTTGTCATTTTCCAGTTTTGAGGAAAGGGGAAAAACCTAAGGCCCAAGACAAGGAGTGAGGTCTGAGAAACAACCTGGCAGGCTGGATGGGAAACCCCCAGTTTTCAGCATGTGGCAATACCTGGAAGGATAAGGCTGGGCAGTGAAGCAAAAACTATTTCTTACAAGAATAGACAAGATGAAGGAGATAAGGAAAACTGATGCAAATAACTGGAAATTCCATTATCAAAAACTGATAACAGAATTAGACATGCTGGTGGAGAGATGCTGGTTATACTGTTTGGGTCTAGGCTACTTGAAATACTGTATTTCCTCATATCATTGCCATCAATCTTTGACATTTTCAGGGGAGGCCTTTCTCTCAATCCTTGCCACCATCACAGGCAGCTTTGGTAAGGACTCGAAAGAAAACATTTTTGGTGGCACCTCCGAGTCTATGGAATTCCCTCCCAGATGAACACCTTCCTTTTGGAATTGGTCATTGATCCATGAATGTCCTAGCAGAACTGGAGCTTTTAGGAAGAGCTGCAGCATATTTTAACCATGTGTTTTAAATTTGTTTTGTTTTAACAGTGATGTTTTTAACTTTGAAATAAAAGCAGGGAGCCATGTGGCCATTACAAAATAAAAATGCAAGAATAGGCAATACCTTTATAGGCCACTAATAATTTTTTTAAAAAAATCATACAGTATGCAAGCTTTCGTGGGTGACTCCCACTTCTTCAAAGCAAGTACCAGAAATCCAAACATTTGTGGCAATATGAGGGTTGCCAGGTTACTCTTAAATGTAAAGTTCTTGGCAAGATTACTTTTGCCAGGCGCATCTGTCTTAGATGAGGCAGGAAACAGTAAGGTTGTTGTTTTAAAGTTACAGCTGAGGCAGCTGTGGGTTGGATTTCACAATCCATTTCTTCAAACAAAGGGGCTCAGACTATGCACAAAGACACACCCCTCCTCTCCATTCAGCTCTTCTTCGAAACAGACATATTTCTACTTGACCAGGGAAGCTGGGGTGATGCCTAAGACCCATTTCCTCCATCTGAGAATTGGGGTATAATTTAGTAAACCCACGAGGTCTAGCCAACTGGGGTCAGTTTAAAGTTTAAAAAGTATTACAATACTTAGTGATTGCAGTCCATTAACATTGTTTGCACTAATCGTATTTTAATAATAGTATCTACATTTATTGTGATTTTAAATATATGTATATGTGTGTATATGTATGTGTATGTGTATGTATATACACCTACATACATACACACACACATATATACATATGCATATGCATCATATAAATATATACATATACACATACATATACATACAGTATACAGTACATACATACATACATACATACACATAGACACACACACAAAGACGCACATATAAAAGAGATAGATATATCAGTCTGTCTGTCTCTCTCTGTCTATTTGTTTATTTAGTACACCACTTTTCTCCTAGTGGCATGCAACAGCTCATATACAAGCTGACTGACTGACTGAGTGCTGTTGTCATTGCCAGAGCATTCTTTAGTGCTTTCTTGTCCTAAATCTGAACTCAAACCTGCTGCATGGAAAGCCAAAGAGTACTAGAGATGGGGGACTGCATAGGCTCACTCAGATCATTGCTCAGCATAAAGACCAATACACAATCACCTTCTTCTGCATGATGACTAGTCTCCAAGACATTTGTGGAAAATACAGATCAGTATGTATGTTTTATAATCATCTTGTACTAATGTGGCATTTGAAAGCAATATAGATAACTACCTCTCAATACAAATCATGCGTAAGCAATTGGGATCAAGGTCACTAAACACCAGTTGGAATAAAGTAATCTGAAAGCTGATAAGTACCAAATAATAAAATATCTGCTGAATAGGATACTTTTTCAGGCTACATGCCTCCACGAGTTTAAGATCCAATTTGCCATATCCATTGTTGAACTGGAATTTGCCAGAATAAATTTTCTAAGAGTTAGATTATACTGTATACATCTATTGCAGAGAGGTTATTGCGGTATTTTTTGTTCCTCTGGGAGATAGAAAACGATTGCTCTAACCATTAGGTACTTTCATTAGTTAAGGATTTTTCTCTTGTAATCATGGCTACCTCGAATATGCTTTTCTAGCTTCTGTTCTGACCCCTGCACACTGTTGTGTCTCTTCCTTATTAACCATGGCATAAATTCAGCTGGAAGTCCCAGGAAATGTAATCCCACTGAACTGTTGTGAATGGTGAGTCCACACCTGTGTAAATTCCTTTGATTCAATGAATCAACTCAGGTTAGGACTGCAAGCTAGATTCAGGCCAGTGTCTCTTGTCCCAAGGATCTTTCATCTTCACTTCCTCTCAGGAAACAAACCTAGTTCTCTTCAGTATCCTTGACAAAATATTCTAATTTCTGTCTGGTTTGCAAATCAGAATCATTTGGTTAAAAAAACCCAATGTTCTTGGGGAATAGTATAATTTCAGAATTGATTTCCTTGTTTTTGATACTCATTTTCATTTCAGAGGAGCAGGGATAAAGAAATAACCAGCATACCAATTACAGTCTTACTTCCTTTTGAGAAATATGTTATCAGTATTATTTATCTAATCCTAACATTTTATGGATATTGCTTTTGATTATGCTGTGTAAGTTTGTGGAATGAAATTTATATTTTCTTGTAATGTGAACAATATTCAAAGTAAGAAATATTATTTTGGGAATACAGTGTTATAAAGGGAAAACACTGCTTTTTAAATGTTGTTTAATTGCATTCTTTAGAGGAGAATTGTAAACAGCCTTTTTTCGTTTTGGTTTGACACAAGAGCAAAGTTTGCATTCATGCTGGCATTTGGCTAACCTAGTTAAGACTGGTAACATAAAATAAAGATGAGTTATCATTGGTTGCTTGGTTACACTCTCTATTTTCTCAGTGCAAGATAAAAAAAGGGAGGTTTGTGGTCATTCAGTGAAATAGCAAGGTGTGGCTTATAGAATATTATGTCAGCATTGAATCAAAGCTGTCTTTAAACCTCTTTTTTTTCTTTGTTCATTAGGTTGACATAACAATCAAGATGGATTCTCCAAGAAAAAGCAGCATAGGTATAAAACTGAACTTAATGAATTTTATAAGATGGCAGACCAGATATTTTTACATAGCTTTTTCATTTCTGCTGTTAATCATAGAATAGTGAAGTTGGAAGGGGCCTATAAGGCCATCAAGTCCAACCCCCTGCTTGATGCAGGAATACAAATCAAAGGATATCTGCCAGGTGGTTGTCTAAGTTTCTCTTGAATGCCTCCATGGTTGCAGCACTCACCACCTCTTGAGATAAGTGGTTCCACTGAACCTACAGATTATATAGCAGTGGGAGCTGGAGCGCTGGGAGGTGATCAGGGGAACCAATTACCTCCACTCATCCCCTGATTTTCCCTACCCCTGCCATAAACCTTTTATAATGATGTTGGGGAAATGAGCATCCAATGCAGTACTTAATTTCCATTGTTCTGTAGTTTGCCCAAGTCAGGGCACAGATTACATGTCTGGCAATGGACAAGCAGGTCCTGAGCTAACTTGGAAGTCACAACTAAAGCAAAGGCCTTTATTCCTAGGCTTATGAGGATGTGCTGTTGCACTGCAGAAACTGCCCTCTGTGCGTGCTCTTTGTTGTTGTCACATGTATCCTAAGGAGGCCTGGCTGAGCCTAGTTCAGATTATGCCCATGTCTCATTCATCAATAGACCCATTTACTTCTGCTTGAGGGCATTCATCTAAGAGGGAAAAGTCACAAGGCCAACATCACAATGGATGCCAGTTTGTCTTCTCCACAGGGATGGAAATCTTTGCTTGTCTCATTCTCACAAGCACATATAATAAATTTCACTGTTCTTCTCCTTGCTCGTGAGGATTACTGGAGATTTTAACACTCTCAAGTCTTTCCTTGGTTTAGTGTGGATGGTTTCTTTGAGTGGATAGGTGAAATAAAGGAAAAAGGCAAACCAAACAGGGATAACTGCTATTTTGTTTCATGGACATTTGCCAATTTCCAGCTTTGGGTGGTTTGTTTGCATCCTTCCTAGGGTGCAATGAAATAGTTTTTTGTGTTTGCTATTTGTACATATGGAGACCTAAAGGAAGGGGAGGCTTTTGTTGTCTTATTCATGGCTGGAGTGACAAATTTTGTGTGACCACCAAATTTCTCATCAAGGTGTCCCAAACGAGCTGAGGAATTTAGTTCTTGACATCTTTACTCTCCACCACACATGAATCTATTTTCTGTTTTAAGCTGTGAAACAGCTACAATAGTATGCCTTTTTGCTAAAAAGGCCCAATCAGTTCAATGATTAATTCTGACAAATGCTAATAGTACTCCATTAACCACTTTATAAATCAGCCTTTTAAAAACACCAGACGTTTTATCAATCACCCGGGTTGTTTTCAGTCAGGCACCTTATCCTCACAGCTATGGATTTTTACAAATGCCTCTACCCCAGGATAGATTTTATGCCAGGCTTTCTAATAAATGCACACCATAATGGAAATTACATTCTGGACATTGTGGGCATTGTATTTGCTCACTCTGCAAAATCCTGAATGATTTCCCACACATACCTAGCTACATACCATGCAACTACCATCTGGTGACATACGTCTAAAACACAAATGATACAAAATCTACCCAAGAAGTTTTTAGACAATACCAGATGCATTAGAACTGGTTGAATAATATTTAACCATAAAATAGGATGTAATTAATTTTTGTATTGTTGCACTGAATTTCATTCCTTCTTGATTTGACTATGCTTTGTAGCCAAGAGTTTTGGGAACATTTAGCCTTGAATATCTTTTGTGGAACTAGGTCGGTCTTTCAAAATACACAATGACCGTGGTTGATTTCTCTTTGCCAGGAAATTGTGATTATGAAGACGTCTACAAGCATAGTTTCTTCATAAAATCACCACCAATTCATCTTTTTACCAATCAGGTACAGTTAGCATGCAGACTGCCATACTTTCACAATGCTATAATAATAGTGACCTGCTATTTCTAATCTGTTATATTTTGCTGAGATGAAAAACTAGCCTTTCTTTTCCTTTCTTTTTTGTAGACTTCCTGGAAAAAGAGATATTTTATCCTTTCCAAGACAGGTAAAAATGGTTGTGTCTTGAGGTACCTTAAAGGTCATCAGCTGAAAGGCTCCATTGAAATTAATGAGTATGTATCTGATAGTATCTGCTATTGTTTCCTTTATCTCAGTCAATGAGTTGAGCATGACTTTTAGAAATACTGTAGAAGTGTTGAGCTCACAGTATTTAAACTTGGATTTGGGATATTTGTCTGTATGTCTGTCTTCGTTATTAAATGACATCTAGATGCTTCTAAAGTTTAGCCATCAATTCTCTCCTGTTACAAGATACAGTACAGTTATCTGATTTAAAAATAAAAATAAATGCTTGATCTAGATGTTAAAACACTCCACAGCATTTCTATATAATAACATGCCTGAAGCGGCATACATATGCCATTAAAACACCCTATCAGTCAAAGTATTTGTACAAGGAAGTGACTGCACCAGAAATAGATGTGTATGATGCAAATGTCCACACACTTCGTGTCATTACCACTCATAGGGTTGCTTTTGAAATATAACTGTTTTGTAACTCACTACCAAAAAGTGTAATAAGTTTAGTAATTTGTTACCTTAAAGGATAATTCACTGTAGATATCTGCGGTCTGCAAGGGAGGGGAAGACATAGGTAGGGGAAGATATAGAATAAGACCTGCTGATGTCTTCAGTGCTGTGTGAGATTATTTTCATAATTATTTTGAGAAAAAACGGTTTCTGCACATGATCAGTGTTTTAGCTCTGGAGATGCTGTCAGTTTGGAATTTGTTTTTGTATTTATTCTTTTTTTACATGTATTTACATTTTTGTTTTACTAATATTCAATTTTTAATAAGTTTAGAACCCTATTACTTATATATGCTTGTGTAAACCAAACAGCATAAATCACAGCAGTGAATTGCTGCCACTTAAATGGGTTGGGGGTTGCTTTTCATGTTGTGTATTAAGCCAGATAATTGGTGTAAAATAAGGGACACAAGCCTCAACCGTTTAACTAGTGGCAGTACACCAGTGCTATTTATAGCATTTGTCTTATGCAGACATAAAGAAGTAAAAGGATTCTAGCCAATGCGTTCTAAGCTGTGCCTGAGCAAATTCATGTTTTGGAGTGCCTTACCATCATTATTAATAAATAAACCAGTACATGGCACTTTTAATTTTTTTCGTAAACTGATTAGACTATACAAAAAAGGTTAGGCAACCGTATGATGTAAGTTAAATAGCTGTACCTACTCTTTCTTGGAGTTATTAGCTAGGTGCCATAATAATGGAGTTCATAATTCATTACTATACCCAATTATAATTTCCTTTTTCCTGATGACATCTTCTAGACCTGGGAAATGTCTGGAGAATGACATGTGGTTCATAGTAGGTGCTACAAGAATGGAATTTCAAGTTACCAAAAGGGAAGTGTGTTACAGGAATAGCTACTGATTCTCTTCTAGCAACTTAAAAATGAACACATTTGTTATAAATAGCCTGTCAAGAACCACTTTGACATTTAAAATGTTTTTAATGATATTCTATTTGCCTACCAATATTTGCAGAGGTGGGCCAATGTAAGAATATAGGGCAGAGAAGTTTCTTTATTCTAAAATAGCTTGTCCTTGTTGCTTTGTAAAACCTGGAACATAATATAGACTTTCTCAGGAAAACAATAACCTAATCAGTAGCAGTTTTGTTTAAAGCAATAGGGAAGTGTTGTCCTAAATACGTAAACAGATTGTCCACAGCAATTTTGTGTATTTTTCATGCTAATAGGGCTTCAGAAGTTGAAATTGGCATCAGTGATACTGAGAAAATGTCAACGGTGAAGAAGATGTTTAAATGCCAGCCCACAGAAGTGATGACCATCAGAACAGAGAATAGGACCTTCTACCTTATTGGAACAGACAGGTAGGTTTGGGATTCTTTTCAAGAATATTCATAGTGTTTCCAAATTGGCTGAAGTGATGGTAACAGTTAATCTTCAAATATAGGGTCTTCAAACTTAGCAATAACATATCCTTCATAGATCAGAAGAATAATCGTTTAAGCATTCACTCAGTCTTATGGGAGACACAAAGAGTACAAAAGATTAAGAGTTCTGTGATTAAAGTTAACGGCTTAATGCTGAAAAGGAGATAAATTAAGTGACAGATGTATGTGCTCATATTTAAACTGCCACAATAATTTAAGATGGAATAAAGAAAACTCTTCTCTTTAGCACTATGATTTCTTTCCAGCTTAATCAAAACCCAAGAGAAAGTACAAGGATGTCTATGTGTGAGTGGAGAGGGGGAGAGAGAGAGAGAGAGAGAGAGAGAGAGAGAGAGAGAGAGAGAGAGAGAGAGAGAGAGAGAGAGAGAGGAAATAAAACAGATGATAGGTCAACATGTATCCTGTGGGCCACATGCAGTAGCCCTCCCTGTGAGGACCATTTTGCAGCCCCCAGCATCCCTGAGGCCTACAGACCCTTACACTCACTCCAAATGTACTCCACAAGTCCTCTTATGCCCTCTTTGAGTTGTGTTGGACCCTAGCACCTTTGGGCTTCCCCAGCCCTCCAAAATGTTTTTGGGGGCATTGAAGGGGGCAGAAGATAGTGACAGTTGTTAATGTTAACACTGGTCATTCACAACAGACTAAAATGGCTGTCCTTTCAAACGCCACTCTTAGGAGCAAGAGTGGCTGTTTTTTGTAAAGATTCAGCAACAGTGAAATAACAGACGTTAAGTCCTTTAGAATGTGACAGAAAATCTGGGTATATCTAACAGTAACTTCAGTCCCCACCCTTCGCTATTTATGATCCTGTGAGAGACAAAGCAAATCACCTTGAAGAAAGATTATATAAACCCTGTTATACATCTTCCTGGAAGTCTCGCCTCACCTTTTCCAGGAAATGAAGTACTCTTATGTGACAACAAAGCGTTTGACATTGCCATGAAACCAGTTTGACTTCAAGGAGAACAGATACTCTTTGTTGACTTCCTTAATAATCACCCAAGCAGAATTTAAATCTCTTTGAAATAGGAACTCTTCTAAACATAGGCCTGTAAACCAATGCTTTTAAACACACACACACACACACAAATGTCCAATTTGGTCCATCGTTTAAGACATACTCTTTCCTTGAATATCAAATCTGTCCCACAGTTGGAAAAGGAAAGCTCCCTGAGCAGACAGACCTCTGCTATCGATGCTAGAAAGCAACAAGTAGTCAGAACTATTAGTTCTGAGAAATATTGGATCTCACTACTGCCCCCCCCCCACCAAATGTTGGACTCTCTGCTGACCTTGCTGAGACATCTGTGGATTCAGCTAAAATAAATAAGTCACACTCACTAGGCATCCTTCAGTCTCGAAAGACTATGGTAGCGTGCTCTGTATGGAGGACTTGGAACAGCGTCTAGTGTGGCTGAGGAGGCCAATTCGAGAGTGACAATCCCTTCCACACTGAAGACAAATCCAATCTGTCCCCTGTCCAGCTCCCTGGTTTTGCTGCTTTTGTGATTTCCTCTTTGCCTCAGCCTGCTGGGCAAGGGTCGCTTCAAATTGGGAGAGGCCACGATGCAGTGCCTGCCTCCAGGCTGAACGCTCAGATGTCAGGGTTTCCCATCTGTTGAGGTCTATTCCTAAGGCCTTCAGATCTCGCTTGCAGACATCCTTGTATCGCAGCTGTGGTCTCCCTCTGGGGCGATTTCCCTGCACTAATTCTCCATACAGGAGGTCCTTTGGAATCCGACCATCAGCCATTCTCACGACGTGCCCAAGCCAACGTAGACGTCGCTGTTTCAGGACTACTCTGTTTGGGACTTTGTCCTGCCAGGTGATGCCAAAAATCCGTCGGAGGCAACGCATATGGAACGTGTTCAGCTTCCTCTCCTGCCGTGCACAAAATAAATAAGTATTATTTAAGAAATATTCCTTTTCTGTTCATCAGAGCCCCCAAAGCAATAAATCAATTTTTAGAATGAGCCTTGTGGCACAGTGGTTAAACTGCAGTACTGCAGTGAAGACCCTGCTCACAACCTGAATTCTACCCCAGGCTCAGGTAGCTGGCTCAAAGCTGACTCAACTTTCCATCTTTCCGAGGTCAGTAAATTGTGTACCCAGCTTGCTAGAGGGGGAGAGCAATGCATAGTCTGCATAATTAAGTTGTAAAACGACACAGAGAGTGCTTTAAGCGCTGTGGGGCAGTATATGAGCAGAACACTTCACTTTTTTTGCTGTTAGAATAATAAAGGTAGAACTACACCAACCAAAATAGGAAAATAGATTTAAAGATATTTTAAAAATCAATGTGGTTAAGGTTTGGCTCAGTTACTTCATTTAGAAGGAAAAGTGGGATTCTTGGGGGGATGATTTTTGATTATTTGGAGAATACATGCTTAACTGCTTCCATTGTAAAGAATTTATGTTTGGATTTTTTTACATCATACATTTGAGAACCTATGGTTCTCCTTCATGGTCTCTGTGAATGCACACTAATGGGTTAATATGTGCCTGAGCAGAGCAGTCTCGGAAGCTTCTATAGCTTTAAGCACTTGGTGCCGGGACCTCCCCTACACCGGCTATATAACTCCGACCCCACCTTCAGTTCTTTTTTCGACCATCACTGTAGCAGCTTCGTTATGAACTTCGCAAGTGAAAAACAATGTGAGAATGCATGGTAGTTATGCTCCTTTTCTTCAAGTGCTTGGTCCCTGCCCTACAGGTCCAGCGACTTCTGGAGCTGATGGCATTTACCACAGCTCTGGTACAGCATGCTTGATTGAGGATGCGGTCCCTTCAAGCCTGGTTTCTCTCACTCTTCTGGACATCTTGCGACCACCCATCCATGTTGCTCCAGGTGACTCTGGAGCTGGCTGCACAACTGGACTGGTGGAAATCCCCCTCAACCTACGGATAGGGAGACCCTTTGGTCTCTTGACCATGATGGTTCAGTTTACTGTGGATGCCAGCCCATCAGGCTGGAGGGGCTTGTCTACACCACCATGTTGTCCAGGGCCACTGGTCCACAATAAAAGCCAGTCTGCATATCAATGTACTGGAGCTCCTGGCAATCACCAGCACTTTCAGGCCTTCGAGCCCCTACTCTGTGGTCGAGCGGTCTCGGTCGCGTCAGACAAAACAACAAGCAGGCTGGCACTCACTCATTATGCCTTCTGTTTCACACCATCGACCTTTCGGAATGGTGTTATGCTTGCCACATTTATCCAGTGGCTGTACATTTGACAGGCGAAAACAATTCTGTAGTAGACTATCTCAGCAGACTACAGTCCTGCCCTCACGAGTGGGCTCTTGACAACGCCAATTTTCGCTGCCTCTGTCAATGTTGGGGGGACTCCAGACATAGACGTTTTGCATCTCGGATGAACAAGAAATGGGCCATGTTCTGTTCCCAAGTTGACATCGGCCGCAACTCCCTTGCTAACCTTCAAGACTGCCTTTCTTCTGGCAATAACTTCAGCTCACAGGGCTGGAGGATTGGGTACACTAAGAGCAGAACCTCCTTTCTGCAAAGTAACCTTATTGCCAGAACTTACTTTCTTGCCTAAGGTATCTTCTGCTTTCCATTTGAACCAGCTAACTGTCCTTCCTGAGACAGCCCTGCACGCTCTGGATGTGAAGTGTGCTCTGTCATATGTGCACCGCACGACCACTTTTCGTGCCTCACAACATCTCTTTGCCACCTTTGCTGGCTCCTTCTTCGGAGCACCAGCTTTCTCTCAGAATATCTCTAGATGAATAGTCCAGACCATCTGTCTTGCCTATAACTTGGCAGAGACTCCTCTTCCAAAATCAGTGAGAGTTCACTCTACTAGAGCTATAGCATCCTCAACAGCCTTTCTCCATGGAGTGGACATTGCAGATGTCTGCCACACTGCCACATGCGCCACTCCATCTACCTTCCTCTCGCACTACCACCTGGATATCTGGCCAAAGGCTCAGGCTGTGGTAGGTCGAGCTGTCCTGGCTTCTGCATTTTTGTGACATCCTTCATCCTGGTTAGTCAGCTTGCCAGTCATCCATTAGTGTGTATTCACAGAGCCACAAAGGAGACAGAGGAGTTACTTACCTGTAACTCTGGTTCTTTGAGTGGTCCTCTGTAAATTCACACATCCCACCCTCCTCCCCACTGTCTGTCACGTGTGCCATGGCATACTGGGTAGTGGAGGTCGGTTCCTTAGAACTGAGGTGCTGGGTGCTTAGTTATATAGTCGGTGTAGGGGAGGTCTTGGCACCAAGTGCTTAAAGCTATAGAAGCTTCTGAGACTGCTCTGCTCAGGCGCAGATTAACCCATTAGTGTGAATTCATAGATGACCACTTGAAGAACCAGAGTTACAGGTAAGTAAATTCTTTTTCTGCAGATGTTGTTGAGCTACAATTTCCATCAGCCCTAACCAGCCTGGCTACTTTTGAGGCTCAATTAGAGATAGTCATTGTAGTTCACAGTTCATTGACGTGGCAGGTTGAAGGTTCCCCCTCCTTTTTATATTTGGTGGACAGAGAGCTTAGCATTATTGCTTTCTGCCCTTCAAATATAAAAGAGAGAAATATCTTTGAAAAGCATACACTATCTTGAAAAAAGTGTTGCATGTGTTGTTGCTTTTAAATTGATGAACTTCGCAGAGAAATACAACCTCACACCTTTGTCCGTTTCTGTGCCTTTCTTCTCAAATCATTCTTTTAAAACTCTAGCAAGCACATCGAGGATTGGGCCACCTTTCTGTTTGCAGCCTGCAGAGGAATAGAGGTAAACAAATGTCGTACCCCTTCAAGGACTTTTTTGAATGTTGAACACCAACAATTAGCACTGTTAAAAGATTGTCCTCAAAATTATTTGTATTCTATTGGGGCAGAGGGCTGGATCACTGGTATTCAGTTGCCATGACCTTCAGGAAGATTTAAGGAATGCACTCCTGTCTTCCTTGGCAAGTTTCCACCCTAAGAGTGGCCTATTTCACATTTTGATAATCGAAATGTTTCAACAGTGGTAAGAATGGTATTTGATACTTGCCATTGACAAAACTCAGAAGAGGGCCATAAACCAAAGCAGAGAGCAATGAGCCATCTGCAAAGTTAGCAAAAGAAGAAGGTATCACTGCGAAGGCAGTGGCTACTGCACTTGGAAACTCCCTAAAAGCCTCTAATTGGCCAGTGTGAAAAGAATCCTGGACTGGAGCTTTTCTCCAAACTAGTAATGCTCTTCTTGCATTTTTGTGGTATTGTTCTCTCTATACACTCAGAAAAAGCACAGAGCTTTGTCAACCAAGGTCTTTAACTAAATTTTTGACTAGTACCATATTTAACAAAATGCTGAAACACTGAAACAGGGCTACTTGTGCATCTCTGTGGTAACTACCAAAAGGAGCCAAGAACCCAAGGTCACTATGAGGTGGAGTGGCACCCTATACACATTCCTTGCAGTAAATCTGGCCTTCACTGGGTTAAAACTGTTAAAATTAAAAATCCACAATGTAATTGAAAAGGGAGTAAGGGAAATCAATAGCAGCAAGGAAAAATGTAGAGCTAATAACAAAGGAAGAAGAGATTGTCAGCTTCACTCCCCAATGAGTGAGTGAAGCCCAAGAGCAATCCTGCGCGTCCAGTCACTGAGATACTGGGGAGGGTCTGTAACAGCCGCTCTCCACATCTGCAAAGCAAATAAGAAACTTCTGCCAGTGTAGCTTGCCTTTTAAAAAAAACAAATGAGTTCATTACACAGTTAGGACTCCATGTGTGTGCTTGGGTGGGTGCACATGCACACAAATGAATGCCTGTATTGTTCTTGATCGTTGCCTTATGACATTAGGGTCTGTCTTTTGCCTCCTCCAACCCATCCCTTACTTTGGTTTCTTTTTTCTTATTGGTGCAGTAGTATCCCAGCCAATTTCACCAATCTCCTCTTTCTCTTTGTCTTGTGTTTTCTGTGCTGGAAGTGGACAGATAATTCTGCCAGAAATAATTCTGATGCCATTATATAACCTTCCCCCCCCCCCGTGATGGATGTTTCTATTTCCCCATCCATAGGAATGCTTTTTCCCCCCATTGTGATCCAGACATGTACAGACACTGCATTTGGACCTAGACAAGGATCATGTTGGACTATTTCCAGAAGGGTATGGGGCAAGGCTGGGTCCAACTTGTGTTATCCAACAGAGACATGCACTAGGCCAGGAAGTCAGTAAACATCTCAATTTTTTAACCATATAGCACCTCTTAAATATCATTTTGTTGCTTCATTTACTGAAACAGAAACCTGAACTCAGAAGCCGGTCATATTCTTTACCAGCTGCTGCTACCACCGAAGATGGCTTATGTCCCAGCAATGAATACGAAGTGAGTATAATATATTTCCTTGCCTCACCTCCATGTACTTTATTTGTTGAGCCAAGTGGAATTGGCAGCAATGTAATGGGACATCCTGTGAGCTTGGAAAAAATATTTCTGCAACTGAACTCCCTGAAACCCTAGCCATGGACATTAGGAAGGTAAACTCCTAAGATTCTGGACTGCTTTTATAATGTGAATCTAACATATTATATGCAAAAAAGAAAGAATCACATTCTGAGAAATCATGTTATCAAGAGATGGAGTGGCTTTCATTCTGGAACAATCAACATGTTGATAGCATTCATCAATGTATAAATAAACTAAACACACACACCAGACACAAACACAAATGAACAGTTCAAAACTCTGGAAATGTTCTCAGTCAGTGTTCCAGCTACCAAGTCATGGCCTTCCAGGTTGCCCTTCAGTAAAGTGTTTAAGTGCTTGCTTCAAACCACATGTAATGGCAACCATCACATTACTACTCTTCTGGATAACCTACTGTAATTGGCTGAAACAGCTGATATATGTGTCTCTAGAATTGACCAGGCGTCAAATGTCTGGGTCTGAAAATTTAGTTCTGGTCAGGTTTCTGGGGATCATCACCATACAATTGGTGAAGATATTGCTGCATGCCCACCATCTCTCTCTCCCTGACAAAGATGGGGGGAGCAAGAATGAAGGACTCTGTGCTGGTGATGGAGTGGTAATGGTGGTACTTCTTATTGCCTTGGGAAGCACACAGTCAAGTACATGCAGTCCTGCCCTCCTTCTCCATGTAATATTTAGCTGTATAAAGAGTATAGCTAAAAAGGATTCTGTCCTACAGTGTCACATTCCTAGGTGATTCAGCAGGCAAAAGTCCAATAAGCCAGTCCAAGGTCAGAAGTCCAGAAGATACAAAACAGATGCCAAATTGTCAAAGCCAAAACACAAACCATAGTCACAAGTCAGAGTCCAAAACCAAAGGTCAAGCGAGTGTCATGAGTGCTTCCGAAGACCTGGAACCCGAAGGGTTAACTGTGGCTGAAGAGAATGTGGAGAGATCAGAAACACCTGAACCACCTCCAGATTCTCCTTCCACAGCAGACAGGCTTCGGAGCAGGCTTCGGGAAAGACTTAGGACCAGAAGATCAGAGGATCGCTCAAAGGCTGTCCACAGAAACCTACGTGCATCTAGTCCTGAGTATTAACAGGATAGAAAGCTTTCCAGCAGCTCAAGGAGCTGTTTTACTATAAAACAGCTCCCAGTGAAGCCAGAAATTCTGTGGAAGCAAGGAGTCAAAACCTTGGCTTGCATCCACGTTTCTTGTATCGTGTTCCTGACTCTGGACTCTGCCCTTGAACTACTCCGGTATTGGACTTTGGACTCTGACTCTGGACTACGCTGTGTATCAGACTCTGGACTTTGACACTGGACTTCCTTCTGTGAGTTGATTTATGGACATTGGCTTTGCATTCTTGGTATTCTTGACCCTGGACTGGTTTATCAGACTTCGGTTGTTGTAACCCCCGGGAACGTGACAGAGAGCAAGATTCAAGATAAGCAGAAGCGTAGACACAAGCCAAAGAATTGACTTGTTGCTTCCATGAGCTTCCAAGCCTCCAGGTACAAATTATATAGCAGCAACAATCATCTAATTCCTAGAAACATTCCATCCTGTTAAAACTGGTTGACCTGATGTTCCTGTGAGAAGCATTCATGCGAGCCTCAGACCTCTGTGCTATGAGTTTCTACCGAAGCTTATCTCTCCCTCTGACTAGTGGGGGAAGAGAATCTGGCGGTGATTCAGCTGTCTGTGATACTAATTGTCCAGCATTTTCCTCAGCTGTAATTAACCCCTCTAATTCCAGATCTTCTTCGGCTGAACTCATGACACACAGCCTGATACAGGAGAAAATACAGATTGGCTTTGAACCCGACTAATTCTAAACTCGGGAATGGTTGCAACTTTTTATACCCCTGTTCAGGTTTTCTCTCACTTTAACCCAGTGGAAATATCAGTATGTATTCTAAAAAAGATGGTGGGTGTACTCCCACAATGGGTTCACTGCTAAAATTATATGCATTTATACATGGCCTAAGTGTGTTTTTGACACATTATTCTTTAGTATTTTGGCATAAACTTTCAAAAAAAAAAACAGTCTTATTCTTTCTGTGTTTGTAACACTTTCAAAGTGAAACTGGAACCCAACTACCTGTGTTTGTAACACCATCTAGTGAGCAGTTCTAATGAATCACTTTGGGGTAATGAGATACAATTACTTAATTTTATTCTGTTTAATTTTAATGATTTTTATTCTCTTTGTTGGGCTGCAGGAATTAGAAACAGCTGCTTCCAAGAAAAGGCCAGCTTCATATCCTACTCCTCAAGTCTCCTGTGAAGAAAAGCATATTTATGATTCACCAAGAAAACTTTTATTACGTCTAGTGAGTGCAGAAAGTGCCATCAACATAATTGTCATAATATCTGTCTGGCATGAATGTGTACAAATTATGATATTACAGTGGTGCCCCGCATAGCGACGTTAATCCATTCCAGAAATAACGTTGCTATCCGGATTCGTCGCTATCCAGGGGGGACCCATAGGAACGCATTAAACTCTGTTTAATGCGTTCCTATTGGGGAAAAACTCACTGCTATGCGGGGAATCCTCCATCCAGGCACCATTTTCGCCGCCCGGTAAGTGAGGGCAGGGCGCGAAAATGCTGCAGGCGGCCATTTTCTGCACCTGGCGGCCATTTTGGAACTGCCAATCAGCTGTTCCCAAAACATTGCAATGCAAAGATTGGTAAGTGAAATGCTTACCAATCATCGCAATGCGATGTTTTGCCTGTTAAAACATCACAATGCGATCGCTAATGCGATCACAAAAAACGTGTCGCTATGCGGATTCGTCGTTAAACGGTGTGCTCGTTAAGCGAGGCACCGTTGTATTTTGAGATTTCTTCACATATTGACTTACTACATGTCTCTACAATGTTTCGCTCTATGGGTTTAAGGTACATTTATACTATAAGCTAGGGCTTGAAACTGGGGCATTATTCATTACAATGATAATACCCATCATAAAGCTTTTGTTCCTGATTTTGAGTTGTGGAAACAGGTACCTCATTTTGTGATGCCAATTATGTTTATAATGAAAAAGGTCTTGGTACATCATCCATTTCAACCTTTCTCAAAATATACTGAGCAAAAAGTAATGATGCTATTTTATTTTAGCGGCATCTAACAAACGCACCTCTTGAAGAACCTTTGGAAGAAAATTGCAAAACAGAGAATATCTATGTTTATCCAAGGAGGGTTCTAGCCCAGGTAATCTAGCTGATAGTTTTCTCTATTCTGCCTTATGCTGATTCATTGGATAAAATCCTATTGGAAGGATTTTAGGGAAGCTGCTTGGCCGGGTGAACACAGCTGCTGCCCAACGGGCCCCTCTGGGAATGGGGACTGGGCATGGGGGGTGTCGTCATCCTGGTGCCAGGAGGCTGAGCCTGGCCCAGGCTACCGTCATGGCTGCCCCGGCCCCCACTGCGATCCGCCTCTCCAGGAACTGGAAGGAGAGGCTCCTCCTGGCTGGGGTGCTCTGGCCACTTGCCCTGGCCTCGCCTTCCACCATGGCCGGCCCTGCCGCCTCCTCGGCTGCCACACGCCACCGGACAGGGCCCGTTGCCGGCCGCCATCCACCATGGCTCAGTTGCAGCCAGGCCAGAGGAGGGAGTGGGAAGGGGGCAATTGGGAAGCTAGGAACCCCCCCTCTGGGCAGAGGAGGAGGAGGGAAGGGGTGAGGGTCACGTCCTCATTACCCCCAGGATATTCATTTTTACCCCCTTTGGAATAATTTACCCCTGTTCTCTGACCACTGATCTAGGTACACGGAGAGAACTTTTCTGTGGGGTGCTCCTTGTGGGTATACAGCTTAGACATCCAAAACCCAAACTTGCAAAGCTTACAGTAAAAAAAAAAGAGTCACGAGAAGCTTCCCTGCAAATTTGGTGTCTCTAGGTGCTTGTGGGCATTTCTTAGGACTTTAAAAGGACAAATTGACAAATTGTTTCATCAGAAAAAATACAGTGAATTCATAATTCATGATTCATCAACCTTGATGAATTACAAATCAAAATGAATCACAATTTTCCTGATTTGTGTCCATCTCTAATCACCTGATAGTCACCAGCAGTCCCTAGGGAGCCCCAGAACTGAAAAGGAGGGGGGATATCAAGCTTTAATTACTTTAAATTAAAGGGTAAATTGATCTGGTTTACACTGGATTCCAATTTAGTAGGATTCCAGAAGATCTCCTGTATGGAGAATTAGTGCAGGGAAATCGCCCCAGAGGGAGACCACAGCTGCAAGCGGGATCTGAAGGCCTTAGGAATGGACCTCAACAGATGGGAAACCTTGATGTCTGAGCATTCAGCCTGGAAGCAAGCGGTGCATCATGGCCTCTCCCAATTTGAAGAGACACTTGTCCAGCAGGCTGAGGCAAAGAGGCAGTCCTGAAACCAGATTGCATTTGTCTTCAGTGTGGAAGGGATTGTCACTCTCAAATTGGCCTTCTCAGCCACACTAGACACTGTTCCAAGTCCTCCATACAGAGCACGTTACCATAGTCTCTCAAGACTGAAGGATGCCTAATACTACACTGGTGCAAAGTTACACAAGAGGATTTTGCCCAACACCTCCCTCCCTTTTCAGTGTGTAGTGCTATGTTGTTTTGTCTGTAAATTCTTACCATTACCTTGAAGTATCAAATGATTTTAACATATTTATATATAAATTCTGTATTTTTATTTGTATGTATTCAGTTTAATAGAATTTCTAGTACATTTATCTGGTATAATATTCAAGTTAGCTCATTGTTTACTGCAGTTGTTTGGAGTTGACTAAACGAAACGAAACGAAACCGTACTTGTCTAAGGGCCTCATTTGATTCCATTATCTAGAAGCAGTGCTACAGAAAAACACTCTTGGCACCTGGAGCTTCCCTGCCCTTCACTAAGCCTTCCTATTTCTATCTGAGGAAGAGTCGCTGTGGGTAGTATATGAGTTTGAGCAGGCATGTCCATGTCCTTCCAACAGCAAATGCCAATGTGTGGGTTTGCATCCTTCCCGCAATAATTTCTTTCATCTTCTATTTTTTTGGGCTCTGCGTCAAAGTCCTGACTACCCCACCATAATTATTGTACTGTTGCTTGTTCTGGCATGATCTTGCCTCAATATATATTTGGAAAATTAACTTGCTTTTTTGTATGTAAATTATCATTTGGGAAGCATGTATTTGTCTACATGTTGGATGTCATAGATGCATAGCACTGGAAGATGTGCAAGCCTAGAGGGATAACATTGTAAGAGGAGGAAATACACTGGCCTTTTAGCTTCACTTCAGGCCCTGTTTCCATCTTCCCATCTCTTTTGTCTGCAAATCAACATTTCAGGATTTCTCAATATTCAGGATTTGTACAGAAACTGAACTGATATGTATTGACAAATATTTGTATTGACAAATATGAAGAAAGAGTGTCCTTTACTTTGCTTCAATGAAATACCAGTTTTATACAGATGTATTATTTAAAGAGTTTGTAATGAGTTTCCTTTTAGAGCATCAACTCTCACAGAACTTATATTTTATATAGTTCTCTGTATAAATGCATAACTTGCATATTGTTTCTCTTTCAAAGTCAGATGATTTTTTGGCTGAAGTTAGCATCATGGAACAATCTTCTAGCTCAGATGAACTAAAGCTCAAAAGCAATAATGAATATATGTCCATGAAAGAACTGTAAGTATACAGTCATGGTGCATTTCACCCTTACATTAATCTGGAGCAAGAGCTTGCGCATTTCCTTGCCAAAGATTTCCTTAGACAATCATAGGCTCACTTTGATTTTCTTTGGAGGGAGGACATTTCATTCTCTCAAGGTCTCTGCTGTGATCTCAGTCAACATTCTACAAAAAGTAGAAGTTACTTCTACTTCATCTGGTGTGAAAATGTTGTATTAGAATTTATTTACAATTTGATTCTATTGAATTCAGATTCAAGTAAAACTGTACGTTTGTTTGTCACCACAGAATGTAAAATGCCATTAATTATTATAGTGTTTTTTTTATATAGTTATAGCAGTTATAGTTGTTTTCTGGTGTAGGTTCAAGGTTTTAGGTTTCGTATACAAAGTCCTTAATGTTTTGAGGCCTTTTATATATCAGAGTGTTTCTCCCTCAGAATATTACCTTGTACCTCCTGTTCTTCTCCGGCCTTTCATTTCTGGGTTGCCACACTGAGATATATAAGGAAGACTGTCATCAGAAAATGTGTCTTCTCAGTAGTGCCTCTATCTTTATGGAAAGGGCTCCTGATAGAAGTATTTCAGCTTCCCTACATCCTTTAAAAAATGCTAAAGACTGTCCTGTTTCAAGAGGCATTCAAAGGCATCCTCTCTTAAACTATTATATATCTGTTTCCTGTGTAGCCATCAGTTTGGGTTTGCATCTATTGTTTATTTTTGAGATATTTAATGTTGGGTTGATGGGTAGCTGGGCTATTGTTACATTGTGTTGCTGTAAATCATTTAGAGCAGTGGTCCCCAACCTTTTTGGGGCTGCGGACTGGCTGAGCCTTTGAGGAAGGTGGGGCAACCCTCTGCGCTGGCGCACATGTGCTCTTAAGCACATGTGTGAAGCAGTGGGGGAGCGCATGCACATTCCAGTGCTGGCATGAGCACTCCTCCACACCCTCGTGTGCATGCACCTACCCCTTCGCGTGGGCACTTGGACACATGCATGAAGGGGTGGGGGAGCACTCACACCAGTGCTGGCATGCGTGTGCATGCGCAAAGCAGCTGTGGGGAGAGGAGTAAGTGCGGGGGGTGGGGTGGGAGGTCTGTCTCTGTCTCCCGGTCCAGCTCAGGCAACGGACAAGCACTGGGCTGCAGACCGGGGCTTGATGACCTCTGATTTAGAGCAGTGCTTTGCATTAAGTCAGCAGTATATGAATGCATGAACTAAACATACAAGCAAACAAACAAACAAACAAATGTTATGGAGGAAGTGAACAGTCACAAAAAATGAGGAGTTTTTAAGACCTCCCGACTGCTTTCTTCATCAGGTTAGGTGTCACAGAGAGACAGAAAAAAAATGATATTATTCAATTAAGTATGGCTGCAAATTGATCACAGAGTTCCATACACTGAGACATGAAAACATGACAGTGCAAACAATACCTTCATTGTACCTTGGTTACAATATTTTCTGTGTGTGCCCATGTGTCCACATGCATGCATTGCAAATGTTAACATCTTCCTCAGTTTCCCACCAATTTTTAATTACCTGCTAAAAACTGAAGTTTCAGTGAGGCAGTTTTGCTGTATTTCTTTTTAAGCGAAATCTAATTTACTTATTAGGCTTTTAGGAGTCACAGAAGAGGACATTCAGTCTGCATGCAAAAAGAATGAATCATTGACCCTTCCTGAAAGCCAGAAAAAGAGTTCAAATACACAAGTACCAGAGGACAAACCAATGAAGCCAATGCCACTACTGAGAACTTCCAAACCAGAAAAAAACTCCAAAATATCATCACTGTCAGTAGTTCAATTGTCCATAATTCTCAGGTAACAATGCCTGGAATGAGATTTATTGTTTTAATATTTATCATAAAATCCCTGAAAACTAAAGGAAAGTGCTTCTATTTAAATCAAGTTTGCCATTGTTCCAAAACCAAAGTGATACAATCAGTCCAATAGTTAAGAAGAAAGCTCTGAAGTTTGTGCTTGGTTTATTGTGTAAGCCAGGAAGATCATTTTATCATTGTCTACTCAGTGTGTGACCCTATTGAATTCACTAAAACATAGATGCAATTTTCTTCCATTGACTCCTGTACTTTGCGGAGGAGCAGGGTAATTAGTTGCTTCAGTCTTTGCTTCTACAAAAGTTTGATTTTGTTAGGAAATAACCCTGTTTGTCACAAATTGCTCGACAGACATGTTCTAAACACCAAGCTATCGCTTCAATCTAATAGTACAATTTGAACTTAGATTGTATCCACATTGGCCAAAACTGTTAATGGTTGACTGTTCTTAATGTCCTTGAGTTTGCACCTCTTTATCTGTCATAGAATCAAAGTGCAGTGACAATGCGCATGCAGGTGCTAGGTCATTTGCTGTTTAGCACCATCTCTGCTGTACATTAACAATCTTAGCTGCATGGACATATACATGCAGCTATACCCCTTGCAGCCAGAAAAGTAACCTTGTGCTTGTTTGCAAACATAAGCAATGAACTGTTTTTCTTCTTCCTTCTCCATATGAGGAGGGTGGAAGAGGAATGAAGACAACATTTTCAGGTGATGCATCAGTCCTAAGGGGAAATGCCACCTGAAAGAGCAGAAAAGGGTGTCTAAAGATAGTACGGATCCATTAGCTGACAGGAACTGTGGCTTTTGGTGAGAAGGCCTGGGGCAGATCCTCTGCAGGTGGGATTAGGCTTTGGGGTTGGTGGTCTCCCTACCACAACTGCTGCATACTATTCCAGATCCAGAGCTCAAAAGCAGAGTTGAATAGTCCTTTAGTGGACTAATTTGAATCTGTAAAGAGTAGGATGTATTTTAAGTAATTAACTATTGATCGTTAGAGAGAACTGAAGACAACTCATGAAATTTTGGTGTGAGGCACACTTTCATCCTGGTTTGTAAGCCTCACCTAGAGAGAAATTTAGTGGACTCTTGTAGATATGACAGTATAGATAGTCGAAGTCTCAAATTTACTGTAGTTGTATTTAGCAAGCCATTAGATATCTATTAATGAAAGTAAAGTTACTCACAACCATTTGTAGTGTTGTTATTATGTAGTTCTTAAAAACACAATGTGAGCATCACTCAACACTTTCCTCTCTTCCAGTAAAATCACAGATGATGACCAACTGGAGGATGTGAATATTATTTTCCCACGTGGTGACTTTGTCAATTGCTTGACACTTCTAGAAGCTTCTGGACATATATGGTAAACCATATTTTTCTTGGTTTGTATACTTCCATCTCTAAAAAAAAGGTCTTTTGGAAATGAGGAGGAAATAAGTTTATTGTCCTATTTTGAAAGGATCAGGAAACTAAACAATTGAATGCATGTTATAGTTTCTCATCAGAAGTGGTGTTTTAAGATTTTGGGCATCCCTAGACGGCAGCTACTGCCATGCCTGTGAATATCTGTTACTAGGAAACTAGGTTCAATACATGGATAGGACAGAGAAATGCTAATGGGTGACAGAGAGCAGGCGGGATTGCTCAACACCAAAAGTAAAACAGTGCTCAGTCTGGAATTAAACCAATGATGCTGTGAGAGAATTATATCCCAAGGTAGATAAACAGAAGGCATGGGAACACCGAGTTACCTCAAGTTAATTCATGTCCATAGGGCCTGGTGAACTGTATCCAAGAGGACCAAGGATACTTACAGATGCCTTCTCAGAATCCCTGTATATTTTGAGGATTCTTGTAGGACAAGTGAGATCCCCGAAGACTGGGAAAGTGTTGTCCTTGTCTTCAGAAAGTGAGTAAAAAAGGAGCTTGGCAGCTACAGACTTATCAGTCTAACCCTGCTTACCTGCACAGGTTCTAGATCAGAGCATTACATGTTTGGTCTATGAGCATGTGGCAAAGAACATAGTGGCCCAAATCCTGCTGCCTAATTATGCTTATATAAAAGTATATTTTTTTCAGGCAAATTGTCTTGAGTTAAGAAATCACCATAGATATTAACTGTTGCATACTTGGTTTGGTCTATATTGATTTCATAACTTAAGACACTTTACATCCAAAAGTCACACAATATGAATCGCTATATGACAGGATTTTGGCTACTGATTAAAAGAAGGCAGCATGAGTTCCTCAAAAATGAGTTATGCGAACAAACCTTATCTCATTTTTTTGACAGAGCTAGAAACTGGGTAGATTTGTAGAAAGCTGTGGATCTTGATTTCAACAAGGCTATTTTTACAAGACCCTCATTTAATTCTTGAGGTCAAGCTGAAAAAAAATGGACTCAACAGTGTTACTGTTAGGTGGATTTGTAGCTAGTGACTGGCTGTAGACAAAGAGTGCTCACCAAGGTTAATCTTCACTCTTGAGGGAAGTAACAAGAAAGGTGCTGCAGGGTTCTGTCCTGGGCAGAAGGAAGAAACACCTGAACAGATGGGATAACAAAATACAGTGGTGCCTCGCTAGACAGTTACCCCACATGACACTTTTTTAGCTAGACATTGACTTTTTGCAATTGCTATAGTGATTCGCAAAACAGTGATTCCTATGGGGGAATTTCACTGGACAATGTTTGGTCCCTGCTTCGAAAACCGATTTTCACTAGACGACGATTTTGACAACTCCCTCCGTGCTTGCAAAATGGGTGTTTTCGGGACCTAAGCTTCGCAAGACAGCGATTTAAACAGCTGATCGGTGGTTCGCAAAGTGGCTTTCCTATGGCTGATCTTCGCTAGACAACAATGATTCTTCCCCATTGGAACACATTAAACAGGTTTCAATGCATTTCAATGCGGAAATGCTTTTGGCTAGACAATGATTTCACTAAACAGCGATTTCAGTGGAATGGATTATCATTGTCTAGCGAGGCCCCACTGTAAATACAGTGAATTTCATTAGGGGAAAATGTAAAGTTCCATACTCTGCCAAGAAAAATCAGATGCACAAATATAGGATCATTGATACCTCACTTAGCAGCAGTATGTGTGAAAAGGATCCAGAGGACTTACTGGATGACAAGCTAAACATGAGTCAACAATGTGATACAACAACAAAGGAGAAATGGTGCTTGGTAACTGAGGCATCTTTGTTTAAATTAACAAAAGGTGTCTTGCTTTAAAACTGGAAGTTGCCATCTCAGTATCTGTGTGACAAGGAGTATGGATTTGTAGACCCCATACCGTTTCATTGTATTCTTCAGCTGGATATTTTTCCCAGCCTGATAAGGACTTATGTTTGCATTAAATGGAACTGAAATACAATGAAAATAACAGACGCTTAATACTCTACACAGCCCCAGTGAACCACAAGAGGTCACACTTTCTCTACTACAGTTTGTTCCATCTGATTTAAAAAAAATAGTCTGGTGGCAAAGAGGTTTCCATTATTTATTAACTTTGTTCAAGGAACACCAAAACTTAGAACAAGAGATACAAGCAGGCCAAAAATAAATCAGGAAATGGCTAGGTATAGCCATAGAGTCCTTAAGAAGTCTGAAGGTCTTCTCCAAATTTAATAATCCTCAGTGCATAAAATGAAATTATGGCTGCTTTTCAATAGGCATCTGATGAGCTAAAACAGGCCATGATAGATTGAACAAAGGGCCACTAATTAGTTTTTTAAAAGTAAGTGTGTGTGTGTGTGTCTGTGTGTCTGTGTGTCTGTGTGTCTGTGTGTACGTACATACACAGATGCGCTAATTGCTGATCTCTGTGTCATGTTTAGTTTGGCCACGTGACTCTTTTTTGTTCCCCTTAATAATACCACTGCTTGTATCTGCAGGTCCTTCCTTTGCTAATAGCCACAGGTGCTGTTGTGTTAAGCTAATGTCCTTGACCATTTTGCATGTGTATGCATACAAATGCACAGTGTTGTGTGCGCACGAACACAAACACAGAATGACCAGTACTAGAGTCAGAGGGGACACTGGTTGCCATTCACACCATGGTGTCAGCCCTTAGCTTAGTTAGATCAGGCCACCAAGAGTCCCACCACTTTCACAAGTATGTTGGTGGGGACATAGGAGAGGCCCTTCTCTGTTGCTGTTCCCAGACTTTGGAACTCCCTTCCACAGGAGGCCAGAATGGCCCCATATTTGCTGTCCTTCTGCAAGCTGGTAAAGATCTTTCTCTTCAGGACAGGTTTTCCTCAGTGACCGGCTGCCTGACTAGGATTTTTAAATTGCTTGTTGTGCCTTATCAATCACTTAAAATGTGTTTTTAGTATTGCTTTTGTTTACCATTTCTTTAGTCCTTTTTAGTATTTGTATATTCATTGTTTTTAGCTTTTAATATTGGTCTTTTAGTGATGCAAGCTACCTTGGGTCCTATTTAGGTAGGTAGGTAGGTAGGTAGGTAGGTAGGTAGGTAGGTAGGTAGGTAGGTAGGTAGGTAGGTAGCTAGCTAGCTAGCTAGCTAGCTAGCTAGCTAGATAGATAGATAGATAGATAGATAGATAGATAGATAGATAGATAGATAGATAGATAGATAGATAGATAGATAGATAGATAGATAGATGCACTATGTACTTCCAGAGTGCCTATTGAATGTGTAGAATATGTGTGGAAATTGTATTTTTAGTACTGAAAATTAGAAGCCTGGGGTACCATTTCTGTCTCATGATTTGATAGAATCGATAAGCAGTGAGACAATTAGCAATTGCCCCATAATATTAATATCAGTGCATGAAGAATAGAAGCGAGGGCCAAAAGGACAGACTACCTACCGATCAGCAGCATCTAAAGCTTGTCTCCTGCTGTGCCTTCCACTGTGCACTCTTAACTCCTCTGTTGCAAGACTGACTCTCTCTGCTCTCCTTTGATGTACTTCACATACCTGCTGCAGTTCCTCTGTACCCAAGACGTCATTTTCTTCTTGCACTTTCAGTGATGAGAAGAAACATTTCTCAATCAGTTTCAGAGATGGGCCTTTCATCACAGAATGTTTACTGGCTTATTTATTTTGGTAGCCTCATGATCAAGGAGGCCCAACCAAAGCATCTGAATATTTTAAAAATACTAGAAAGAAATAGAAGACAAGTGCAAGAAGCAATGGATTTAAGTGACAGAATAGGAAATCTAACTGTTAATGGCCTGTGAGACCAAAGCGTGCTGCTTATATACTGCCCCATAGCACTTCAAGCACCCTCTGGGCGATTTACAAGTTAATTATGCAGGCTACACATTGCCCCAATACTCATTTTACCAACCTCCAGAAAGACAGAAGGCTGAGTCAACCTTGAGCCGCTACCTGGGATTGAACCCCAGGTCGTGAGCACAGTTTTGGCTGCAGTACAGCGGTTTAACCACTGTGCCACGAGGCTCTTGCAGGCAAAGGAGCAATCTGCACTCAAATATTGTAGAATATCCTATTTGATATTTTTTTTTCTGTCTGGGGATTTTAAAAAAAAGATTGTTAAACTAGACAGCATATTGGCTCAGGGTATATGACAGGAGTGGATAATCCATGGTGTTCTTTCCAGCTTTGTAACATGGCATTTAGTTCCACCTGCTTTGGGGAATGTAGATGAAGCCACAGGATCAAATACCATTACTTTATATTATTTGGGTTTTCTTAAATTTGTGTAAGGTACTGATCCCACTTTTTTACAGTCTACATAACAAAACCCCTGAAAAAAAAAGGGGGGGGGAGATTTTACAAAGAAAATTTGAAAGGATTGGTGCAGAAGAGAAGTCATAATCCTAGCCTCCTCCCCCCCCCCCCGTTTCAACCTATGATCCACCTGAATCACTGTTTACTGAGGGAGGGGGAGAGCTGACAATATACAGTACTTTGAGGTTTGGACTGATCTCCAACTGTTGGATTTGGCTACAGGTTTATTTATTCAATTATTTATTGAAAATATTTGTTCCCCACTTTTCTTCCCAGCCTAACACTCCCAAAGTGTTATTTTACAGTAAAGGGACAGGTCTGTAGCTGGCTGGATAGTTCAGGGGATAGTACAGCTCTGGCTGTGGAGCCAGAGGTTGGGAGTTCGATTCCCCCACTGTGCCTGCTATGAGTAGATGCAGCCTATGTGGACGTGGGCAAGCTGCACAGTCCAAGATGCTCTCAGAAGAAGGGAATGACAAACTACTTCTGAGTATTCACTACCTGGAAAACCCTGAAAAGGGTCTCCGTAAGTCTGAATTGACTTGATGGCACATGATTTTAACAGGTCCATGGGAGAGTCAGGATTATGGACTCTTTATGAATTCTAGTTTTCACTCTGCAAATGACTAGGGCAAGAACTTGAGCCCACTAAGAGAGTGCAGGGACACAATTCCAGATACCAGTATAACCCAAAGCTATACCTCCTTGCTTGGAAACTACATATATTTTAATGGAACGGTAGCATCAACATCTGCGGAACAGAAATAATCTCAATGGTGAGCAAGAACCTTAAGCAGTTCGTTTATTTATTTATTTATTTGATATCTATGACGCCCATCTAGCAGCCAAGGCCACTCTGGACGGTTTACAGCAAATAACAGAAAACAACAGAGAAACAAAATAGCAAATAGCAACATTAATACATAGGGGTAAAATAAAAAAATCATAAAGTGAAGTGAGGGTAAAGTTATAATACAATAAATACAATTAAAAGCATACAAAAATAAAAACATGGAGCATGGCAGTATGATAGAAGTTATATTATTGGAGACTATTGTATCAGAGTATAGTTTGTTCATGGAAGGCCTGTCTAAATAGCCAGGTTTTTACCCTTTCCCCTGAAAATAAACCCTAACCTGAAAATAAGCCCTAGTATGATTTTTCAGGATGCTTGTAATATAAGCCCTACCGCCAAAATAAGCCCCAGTTAAGTGAAACCCCACCCTCCACCATTGTGTAGCAACCAGAAGAAGATGACAGGACTGTATTTGAATAAATGTAGATGGTTGTACATGAAAAAAATAAAACATCCCCTGAAAATAAGCCCTAATGCATTTTTCGGAGACAAAATTAATATAAGATGCTGTCTTATTTTGGGGGAAAACATGGTAGTAGCTTTTTGAATGTGCCTAGTGAAGAGGCCAGGCAGACTGTGGGTGGAAAAGAGTTCCATAATTGTGGCACTACTGCCAAGAAGGCCCTATTTCTAATCATTGTTTTCTGGGCCTCTCTCGGGGTCAGAAGTCTCAGCCGTCCTGCCTGTGATGATCTTATAGGATGGGCAGACCTAACTGGAAGGAGGCGCTCAGTCAGATATCAAAGTCCCAAACCATTTAGTTCCTTATAGGTTAATACCATCACCTTAAAACTGGTATGGAAGCGAGCAGGTAGCCAGTGTAAGGCAGCCAGTGTGGAGGAGATACGTTGGTATTTTCTAACCCCACTCAGAAGTCTAGCTGCCTCATTCTGGACCCGTTGCAGTCTCTGTAGCAGTCCCAAGGGCAGCCCCACATAGAGGGTATTACAGTAGTCTAATCTTGAGATTGCCAGCACATGGACCGACATGGTGCGGAACCCAGTGTCAAGGTAGGGAAGTAGTTTGGCAATTTTGTGCAGTTTGTGCTTTTGTTTTCTTTTTTTTTCTTACCAAACACAGCATCTCCCAGTGGAATGATCAGCATCACTTAGGATGTATCTTTCATCAAGGGGACTATATAATGGCTGTGAATGACCTGCATGTCAAGAGCATAGATGAAATTTCTTTGTTCACAAGTAGATCCACAAGAAAAGAGGTAAGATCCACCTGTTTAATTTATTAGGGTTACGGGACCAAGCAGGGAATTAATCTGTTGAGCATTAAATCTAGACCTTGTTCAGACACAATCTTCCAAGCAAAGGTATAACCAACTGCTCTGTGTTCTGTCATTAACTGTCTCCTATCAAATCCAAATTCAAACTGCTTGTCCCAGCTCCTGCCAACTTAGCAGTTCGAAAAGCATGCAAGTAGATAAATAGGTACCACCACGGTGGGAAGGTAATGGCGTTCCGTGTCTAGTCACGCTGGCCACGTGACCATGGAAACTGTCTTCGGACAAACGCTGGCTCTATGGCTTGGAAACAGGGATGAGCACCACACCCTAGAATTGGACACGACTGGACTAAATGTCAAGGGAAACCGTTACCTTTACATATCTAATCTTCTATGAAGCTACTAATTTCCCACCAGGATAATAAATGATAGGATGCCTCTCCCATAATAACATCCCAGTTTCAGTTTAAGTGGACTTTAGCCATGGAATTTTTTCTAATGCTTGATTTCTGGAAAATTATAGAGGAGAGAATGCTTTTGAGTAAATATGTTTCTTTAAATATTCTAAATGGCCTTAATGTTGATAAAGGCAGCAAAACAAAATCTGGCTTCATGGAGTATTTATGAATACTCTAACTACCGAGGAGGCAAATATAGTGTTGACACATAATGCAGTCTATGAGAGCCAATTAATCTTGGCTGCAATGCAAGTCTTATACAGGGCTGAAAAGTAGGCTCTTCCACTGATAGGAAGATGAAGTTTTGTGTTTTGGATTCTGGATTCATCCCTGATCACAGAGACAGTAGATTGAAACAACAAAGTGGGGTATAGCTTTTTCCAAACCTCTCATGAGCTGCTAATAGTATTTGCTATGTTTAATGTGGAGATCGTAGTCTGACAAACTGCTCTGCACTCCCTATACCTCAAGGAAACCATTGTTACATTAAGCAGGGAGTGTCTATTGTTTACATGAAAAGAAATGTGGAAGTGAAAACAACAAAAGATACCCCTATCTTGCTTTGTGTTGCTGGGTTCCAGTGAAGTAAACCATTTTCCCCCTGCCTACGTTCCTTCTGGTGTAATGCCAGAGTTGGTTCGTGTTTCTCATGTACCAGGGTGGGATTTAGGGGTCTGTTTTTATTTATTTTATTTATTTTATTCATATGCCGCCCAGAGACCTTTGGGTATTGTGGGCGGCATATAAATAAAATAAATAAAACTAGACCCCTAAATCCCACCCTGCTGTATGTGCAGGGCAGACACATATACAGTATAAAGATAACTGCCTCTTCCTATCATCTACTTCAGCCCTTGGTGTGGATGGCTAAAGCAGGGGCTGCTGTCCCTGCATTAAGGCTGTGTCATTACAGGCTTCTCCTGGAATGAACGGGCCTCTCAGCATTGGCACTACAGTACCTCCAGAGAGCCAGCTGCCAGAAGGAGTTGTGCCCCCAAGAGCATTTTTATAAACTGCTGGGGCCTCAACTTAGGTCTATTTGCAGATTTCATTACTCAGTTTCCAGCCAGATATATTAGTCACTGCATAGATCTACCATAAAAGGTAAAGGTAAAGGTTCCCGTTGACAATTTTTGTCCAGTCGTGTTCGACTCTAGGGGGCGGTGCTCATCCCCGTTTCCAAGCCATAGAGCCAGCGTTTTGTCCGAAGACAATCTTCCGTGGTCACATGGCCAGTGTGACTTAGACACGGAACACTGTTACCTTCCCACCGAAGTGGTCCCTATTTATCTACTTGCATTTGCATGCTTTCGAACCGCTAGGTTGGCGGGAGCTGGGACAAGCGATGGGAGCTCACTCCATCATGTGGATTCGATCTTACGACTGCTTGGTCTTCTGACCCTGCAGCACAGGCTTCTGCGGTTTAGCCCGCAGCGCCACCACGTCCCCCTAGATCTACCATGTTGTCCCCCAAACCTTCGTAGCAATGGTAGCGGCAATGTTGGGGCTTTTCAGCTATCTCTTGGCATGACAAAACTATATGTTAGAACCAAGATCATGACTGAGGCAACAGATTGAGAAATCAGACTTGCAAAAAAAGAAGAAAGAATGTGTTGAGGCCATGAAGAAACATCTCAAAACAAAGAAAGTTAATTTGCAAGTTACAGGAGGTGAGAAAAACACCTGTTCCTATGTAAAACAAACTCTAAGAGCTCTTAAAGAATTCCCTCATCTAATGGGTTGTTTGCAATGTATGCTAGGGCTCTATACCTGCTGGCAAAAGTACTCAAGATCAGTCATTGTAAAACTTTGCTGCCCTTGGATTTTCTCATTGCTTCCCATCAGGCTACAGATAACATACAATCTAACTTCATAAACCTGTCCAGCAGCATAATTCATTGCTGTTAGCAGGCTAAATCACTAGGACTAGATACTCTTAAGTCTGCAAATTATATTGTGGGGTGAATGAGAGAAAAGGACTGTATTTACAATCTGCAAATATAAAGTTGCTAAGCAAGATCTTAACAAACTCATGATATGAGGCTGTAAACATAAAATGTAATGTTGTGACCATCTTGTTTTCTCTTCTTTTTTTCAAAGGTGAAAGTGACAATACGTCGGATCCCAGATTCAAACATTCTACATGCTAAAGGGTGCAAGTGCTCTTAATGGAGAAGAAGCACAGTGTAAGTGATTGTGACAGACCTTCACTGTTCCACTGTAAGCTGATTTAGTTAGCAGAAAATGGGTCTTAAATACAAATATCCTGGTCTCACTGGCTTGTACCAGATTCTTCCAGGACTAAGTTTGACTTACCACAAGGATGTCAAACATCTACTTCTGCTTCATTGACTACACAAAAGCCTTTGCCTGTTTGGACCACAACAAACGATGGCAAGTTCTTAAAGAAATGGGAGTGCCTCACCACCTTATCTATCTCCTGAGAAATCTATATGTGGGACAGGAAGCAACAGTTAGAACTGGACATGGAACAACTGATTGGTTCAAAATTGGGAAAGAAGTACGACAAGGCTGTATATTGTCTCCTTGCTTATTTAACTTACATGCAGAATACATCATGCGAAAGGCTGGACTGGAGGAATCCCAAAATGGAATTAAGATTGTCGGAAGAAATATGAACAACTTCAGATATGCAGATGATACCACTCTGATGGCAGAAAGTGAGGAGGAATTAAAGAACCTCTTAATGAGGGTGTAAGAGGAGAGTGCAAAAAATGGTCTGAAGCTCAACATCAAAAAAAAAAAAAAACACCTGAGATCATGGCCACTGGTCCCATCACCTCCTGGCAAATAGAAGGGGAAGATATGGAAGCAGTGACAGATTTTACTTTCTTTGGCTCCAGGATCACTGCAGATGGGGACAGCAGCCACGAAATTCAAAGGAAAGTGATGACAAACCTAGACAGCATCTTAAAAAGCAGAGACATCACCTTGCTAACAAAGGTCCGCATAGTCAAATCTATGGTTTTCCAGTAGTGATGTATGGAAGTAAGAGCTGGACCGTAAAGAAGGCTGACCGCTGAAGAATTGATGCTTTTCCATTGTGGTGCTGGAGGAGACTTTTGAGAGTCCCCTGGACTGCAAGGAGAACAAACTTATCCATTTTGAAGAAAATCAACCCTGAGTGCTCACTGGAAGGACAGATCCTGAAGCTGAGGCTCTAGTACTTTGGCCATCTCATGAGAAGATAAGACTCCCTGGAAAAGACTGATGTTGGGGAAAGTGTGAAGGCAAGATGAGAAGGGGACGACAGAGGACGAGATGGTTGGACAGTGTCATCGAAGCAACCAATATGAATTTGACCAAACTCCGGGAGGCAGTGGAAGATAGGAGGGCCTGGCGTGCTCTGATCCATAGGGTCATGAAGAGTCGGACATGACTTAACAACTAAACAACAACAACAAGGCTGTCAAAATTTTCATCCTAACTTCTGTGCCACAAGCTGCGATTCTGAAAGCACTTAGAAAAATAAATCACCATATGTAGACAGAATAACCACAGAACTATTTAAGCTCCAGAGATTGGATCTGCCAGAATCGTTACAAGAATATGTCAGAAAGCATTGAAACAAAACAATAGCCTGCAGGTTGGAAGCATTCAATATACATCCCAGTGCATGAGAAAGGAGATGCCAAAGAGTGCAGAAAATAAAGGACCATTGCATTAATTTCCTACGCTCTCAAAGTGACGCTGAATGTGTTGCAAGAAAAGTTTTACCCTGTTCAGACAGAGAAGTGCCCAGTGTTCAAGCTGAATTCCAAAAAGGAAGAAGCACTAGAGATCATACTGTAAATGTGCACTATATACTGGAACTTACCAATGAATTTTAGAAGAAGAACAGACTATGCCTTTGGCTATGTCGATCATGTAAAGATAAAAGAAATGGGAATGCTTCAACACCTGATGCTTCTGAAGCATAACCAATACTCTGTAGAAGAAAAAAAATTACTGTTAGAACAGAATAAAGAGAAACAGAATACTTTTCTGTAGGCAAAGGTGGCAGACAAGGATGTTATTTTATCCCCCTATCTGTTCAATCTGTATGACGAACATATCATACAGAAAGCTGGAGTAGATTCAAGTGAAGGTGGATTGAAAACCAATGGGAGAAATGTCAGTAATACAAGATGATATCATTTTACTGGCATAAAAAGCATTTTACTGGCATAAAAAGCAAACAGCGTGCTGCTTATATACCGCCCCATAGCACTTCAAGCACTCTCTGGGCGGTTTACAAGTTAATTATGCAGGCTACACATTGCCTCCCCCCAGCGAGCTGGGTACTCATTTTACCAACCTCAGAAGGATAGAAGGCTGAGTCAACCTTGAGCTGCTACCTGGGATTGAATCCCAGATCGTGAGCACAGTTTTGGCTGCAGTACAGCAGTTTTAACCACTGCGCCATGAGGCGCAACAATGACTTAAAATAATTCTTGATGAAGATGAAAGAAGAAAGTGCCAAAGTAGGCCTGCAGTTGAAATAAAAAAGACAAAATCAAAACAACGAGATAATTTTTAAGCAATGAAGAATTTGAAATTGTTAAAGATTTTTGATACATCAGTTCAATCATCAAACCAAAGGAAGACAAATGCCAAGAAATCAAATGAAGGCTGAGATTAGAAAGGGCATGTATAGAAGTGTATAGAGCTAGGCAAGATAGTACTGCTGTGCAGTGAGAAGTACTAGATAATTTATCCAGTTTGAAATGAAGCAGGTTAATGAGGATGACCATCTTTATGTTGACAAGAAAGAAGACAAAGGAGGACACTAATTTGTGCAACATTTCCATATACTAAGTATATATGTAAGTATAACATTAGAAATAATTAATACAATTTACACATTGACCCTGACAAAGTGCCAGGAGGCATCTTGATTGTACAATTCAACATGTGACTGATGCATGATTAGCTATGACAACTGATGCTTGTCTCTCTCTCTCTCTCTCTCTCTCTCTCTCTCTCTTTCTCTCTCTCTCTCTCTCTCTCTCTCTGTGTGTGTGTGTGTGTGTGTGTATGAGAGAGAGAGAGAGAGAGAGAGAATTTTGAATATTATCTTTATTTATATATATATATTGAATACTTCTGTTACAGAACATTCATTGAGCAAAGTCTTCGGCTAAATAATGAGGACTCAAGGACTCACATGAATTTGACAATTCTGACACAGGCAAGACAAAAGACCTTGGTGATAGAAATGTTTTTAAGCTACCTAAAACAATTATGTGATCCTGGTTCATGGTTTATGATTAGAAGAACAACCTCATTTCACATAGTCAATGTGACAAACATGGTCAGACTGTTATTCCTTGCCAATTGCCAGCAGCAACAACAGAAAAGAGAGTCCTTCACCATGAGTATAAATACCCTGTTTGTGCATACCAACATCTTTATGGAAGGGATTATATTGCTCTTGTATTATTGCTTGGCTACCTTCTCCAGAATTTCACAACTAGTACTATTCCCAAAACTGCCTCATTCCATCTAATCTATGCCTCTCCAGTGGAATATCAAATATCTGCAAAACACACATGTACCACATCCACATGTGTATGCATACACAGATACACACACAAAAAGCAAAATTATGAGGCATCTTACATGCTCTCTTTGCTTGAATGTTGAATTTTAAATTTCTATCTATGACTGAAAGATTCTAATTATAAAAGTAGTTTCCTGATGATTTATGGCACCAACACTTGAATTAGGATTAGTTAGCAATGGTTATTACTGGGAGATCTAGCAAGATGAATTCCATGCTTCTGTGTCAACTTCACATTTTCCCAGGACAAAGTTTTGTGTCAAAGGCATTCTTGTCATGATCAGGAACATCTAAAATAGATATTGGGTTAAATGGTAGATGACTATTGCTAACCTATTTTTCAAAGCACTTAAGCCCAGAGAAGCCGTGGTGCTGCGTTGGATATTTGTAGATTGTAAATATTGTACTGCAGGAGTTTTTCTTTTTGTTTGTTTGTTTTTGGTGTATACAACATGAGAAAAAACAGAGGACTGATAGATTACAGTGTTCGCTCCAATGTTCTTTGGACAAAGTCAACACTTAATTTTGGCTTCATGGAAATATTAAGAAAGAAGAAAATTGTACGATAAGTAACAAGTATCGGTAGAGAAAAGAGACATACACTTTTTCTTTCTTCAGGGGACTATCACTAGTTGGTCACATTTCCCTACAATTATTTTATTGTTGGTTGATCTTAAAAAGGTAGACATGGAGCAACAACAGTGTGAAAACCACATCATTCAAAAGCTTAGTTTTCATTTCATGTGTCTCATCTTTAATAACTTATTTTTATTTAAAACATTTCAGTGTTTATCTTTTAATTTATAAATTGTTAGGACAGTTCACAACAGTTGTAAAATGACATAAAATGAGCTCTTATAACGTAATGCAACAGATTGCCATCAACAACTACTAGCGAGCCAATAGGTTCATATGTTTTAGGGCAGGCACAAAAGTCTTTGGTGTCTAGAAGACACCACAACTGGTGCTAGGTGAGTCTTCCCATAAAGGGCATTCCACATGTCAAGAATGAACGTTAATGAAGTATTCCAGATTTTTAGAAAATATTTTTTTTTGCCTTCTTGGAATCACTACTGAACACTTATTAAGTTGCCTTCCATGAAGCAATATAAGATTCTTTGTTGTGGAATGTAAATGGCAAATGCGTAAAGATACTTAAATATAAATGGACATATCAATAAGTGAAAAGCAGTGATTGCATGAAACAGATAACACAGGTAAAAACAGGTTCAGAATGAATTCTGGGAAGCTAATATCAAGAAGAGCTGTCTGGAGAGCTCTGGGAGGTGGAGCAATCTAAGATACCAAATCACGAGTTCTTTCTTATTATCATAATCAAATCCAAGGTACATATAAGGGCAGCCACTTTTACCACATTTTTTGCTAGTAGTTCTCAGACATTTACTACATACAGTAACTCTTGTCTTTAGCTGAAAGTATATGGTACAGTCGAACAGTAGCAGAAGTTTTGATTTTCAAGCATTTGCCAAATGTGTCTCCTTATGCTGAAGGAACTGTTCAGTTTTATGCAAAGCTTGGAAATGTTACCTTTTGAACTAGAATCCCCAGAATCCCCCAGTCAGCCTAGCTAATTGCTTGAGGATTCTGATCACTGTTGTTCAAAAGGTAACATTTTCAAGCTGTTGTTCCATGAATAAGAAGAGTTGCAGCAGAGAAGCCAATGGTGTGATAAACAGGGAATGTGGTGATATCATCATCTAGAACATTGCTGTAAATGACAGGAATAACAAGATTTTCAAAATTTATCATTATTTGTGACAGATTCTATACAGGTCATATATAGGAAGTCTGAGAATGAGAAAGATAATTAAGGAAAGATTGTAAACTGATTTTCTTTGGCAGAGCTTTTTCTTCACTCTGTCAATTAAAATGGTAATCGTTGTGGGTTTTTTGGGGGTTTTGGCCATGTTCTGAAGGTTGTTCTTCCTGATGTTTCGCCACTCTCTGTGGCCGGCATCTTCAGAGGACTGGAGTAGGAACTCTGTCCATGCTCTGTTGGATAGTCTAACCAACAAACAGCAACAGAGCATGGACAGAGTTCCTACTCCAGTCCCCTGAAAATGCCGGCCACAGAGATTGGTGAAATGTCAGGAAGAACAACATTCAGAACACGGCCAAAGAGCCCAAAAAACCCACAACAACCATCAGATCCTGGCTGTGAAAGCCTTCGAGAATACATTAAAATGATAATACTTTGTGAGATACTTTAGGCTGGTGAATAAAAGTGAAATGCTGGCTGAAGATCTACTGTTAAAAGTGTCTGAGATATAAATACTGCTGATTTAAATAGCATTTGCTCCTGGGTAACTATGCTAAAAATTGCCATCATAGGTAGATGTCCTACTAAGCTGCTTCTGAGCATAAAGTCCTACCAGTACAAAAACATAAGGTTATGTTATTTGCACAAATACTGCTCTCATGCAAATGCTAATCTTCATGAAGAAATCCTGCATGTGTTTGCACAAAAAAACTTGTGCAAGTGGGTTGATCCTTTATTACTACACTGGTGGAACCATCCAGTTAGTGAAATCTTAATAAGATACTGATCCTGCTTTGTTTATTTAATTCTAAGAATATATTAGTTGCTTGGCTATTTTCTGGGGAGGGAGGTCTTAGAGTCCTACAATGCACCTTATGAACATGATCTGCATTTCAGAATTTTCCACTGCAGCTTATTTCCATTAATGAGAGGAGATGATTTTATTCTTCTTGATTCTTGTAGAAACATAGCAAGATGTGTCACAGATTTCAGTATATAGCAGTCCATTTCAAATAAAAGTTCTAATGTTCAGCTACCACCACCTTTTTAGATTTATCTTCTATTAAAAACTAACAGAGTGATCTCTGTTAAAGGTCAGCAATGGTGTTATCTTAAACAGATCATTCTCACCAGGACTTGGAACATATGGCACAGTTCCTAGAAATGCTTCTGACATGTCAGATTTGTCTTGATTATTGTAGGTTCAAACATACTGAATTAAAGGGGGAGGGGGGCAAGCTGTTGGCAAGTGTTCTGAATCACCATGTTCTCTGAACTATCATCACGTAAATCTCACCTGTACCTTTTGAAGACATGGGTCAGACACTGATATATCTTGAAACTGCATTTTCATTATGGCAAACACAGTGTTTGATCAAAGCTTGGAAGCAGCTAGTTACAATAAATAATTATTTGAGGTTTCAATGGAAATCCACCTCACCATAGAGGAAAGTTGTAGGAATGTCCTGTGTTATGCAAAAGGAGATACTGCTAATATCTGCTGAGATGAGTACATCAGCAACTGCTTTGTTATGCTGCTTGGCTAACTGTATCTTGAAATCTGACTAATGCATTAAACATTTTTACAGAACCATTATGTGGCTCAATACTTCTGAAAGTGTTTGAAATGAAATGTTTTGGTTAATAAGTGAAGTGGTTGCAGCACTAATTCGAGTGCATCTTAAATCCTTTGTTTCCTTGCCCTTCTCCCTAATTTTTCTCAATCCCATTTTTCAATCCCCTCCCCCACAATACCTTCTGGCTCCTTTCCTAGTGGCACACACCACCAGTATGATCGTTATTACTCTGAGGGCTCCATTTGTTTGAATAATTGGTAAGACAACAAAGCACATCTTCATGTTCACTGGACATGCAGTCTTACAAATGGACTAGGGTGCTGTCACCCAGAATTGCTTGGAGCCTACTGGTGCCCTTTTTGCACTTGGCATCGGTGAGCGAGGTTAAACCAGGCGAATGGCAAAGACCGAAATAGAATAGAAACCAGCTGTGCATTTGGCAGGACTCTGAGTTTGGGATCTGTTTGGGATTTAAATTCCCTTGCCACAAACTCATTCTTTCAAGGGCAGGGATGCAGATGCAATGAATCATGATTAACACAACAAACTGTACCTATATTGCATGTACTTACTACAGAGAGAAATGGAGAAAATGCATAGCTATGTGGCAAATTAAGACAAGAAATGGTGGAGAGAAGGGGGGAAAGGAGGGAAAATGAGATTAGAAAAGAATGAAAGCAGAAAAGAATGAAAGAAAGGGAGTAAAAGACTAGAACTCTCTCACACATTTCTTCCACTTCACTAAGAAAATAGAAATGTATACAGTTATTTCCTATTCAATGAAGAAAAAAAGCAATATGAGATTTTCTACCCTCTGTCTCATAATTCCAGAACTTGAGCAGGAGCCCACTCAATGAGACCAATCAAATCATGTGATAGAGAGCACAGCTTTGTTTGGATATTTGATGGCATATAGCACTGAACCTTTAGCATGCCTTAAAACAGTGGTCCCCAACCTTGGGCCTCCAGATGTTCTTGGACTACAACTCCCAGAAGCCTTCACCAGCACCTCTGCTGGCCAGGATTTCTGGGAGTTGATGTCCAAGAACATCTGGAGGCCCAAGGTTGGGGACCACTGCCTTAAAATATGTATTTGCCTGGAATGTGATCGGATACTGATTTCTCAGACATGTAAAACTGCTTCAGTTAAGTTTCTGGAACATTAGCATGATTTCCTCTCCATTAAGGAGTTATCTCTAAAATGTAGTTTGATTCTCAACTACTCTTTTAATCACCCCTTAAGTAAACAAAACAGCAACTGAAATGAATTATCATCTTCTGGTAAGGCACTTAAGAAAAAGGTCTATCCTAGGTTGTCCAAGTGATTAGGGAATGAGCTGCAGCTGCTTTACCTGGAAAGACATGGGGTGATCCCTGGCATCTCCAAGTAAGACAGCAAAACTAGCCACCTGAAGACTTACCAGTCTTCAAAACTGGGCTAAATGGAGCAATGGTTCAGTCTGATTTGACAGATTCCTATATTCCTAAAGGTCCATTTTGTATGTGTAAAAGCCATTGCTGAAAACATACTGTTTGGCTGCTCATCTGAAGTAGGAGTAAAAGTAATATTTATGATCTTATTCCCTTTGAATGTCAATTTTTGAGAAGTGGCAATTCAAAAATTCACCTTTGACATGGTGTACTTGTTGGAAAGCTGAAAACGTATCCCCTATTTTGTGGGACATCTTTTTCTTTATAATGAGGGAAGGAAACTAAAATGGGAAAATATTTCCCCCCCCCCACTTGTTTTGTTTTTATATAAGCACCTATTTTGGGCTTTGTTTGTACTGGTTTCTCTCAGCTCCATGATATCACGGCTCACACATATTTAACAGAGTGGAAAAGTTTGATTGCTGCCAATGGACTCATCAGAGACTTGATAACAGGATGACATTGCATAATAATGGTTGAATGATCAAAGGCATGAGAAGCAAAAACAAAAACAAATAAAAGTCATTTTGGGTCATTTCAATGGTCCCATTACCTTTCGAGGACTGTTCAGTGATTTCATACAACACACTGGAAAATTCCAAACATTTAGGCATCAATTACATACAACACAGCACTTCTGTCAAAGGGTGTCTTTGTCAACAAAGTGGGTGCAGTAGCAGGTTTCCCAAAGAATAAACCAGTTAAATACTTACTGCATTTCTTCCTCTTATCCTCTACTGGTACCTCTTCCATTTCCCACTGTAACTTTTGTTGGGAAGGAACCTGGGGAATCCTGAAGTTCTAATCTTTTATTTCCTCACCTGGTCACTATCTGTATTTATAACATGACTAAAGGGGTCTGTCTTTTCATACAATCATAAACACTCTTACAACTGATTTAAGTACCCCCTGCCCAGACCCACAAAGTCAATAAATGATGTGGGCACAACGATGCACAAGTGATGGGCACCATAAATGTTTCTAGAGTAAGCAGTATTAGATGTTGTGCTGTACTGCAAATGGGCTTCTCCTTAAATATTGGGGGTTTCAACAGAACAATAATGATCTTAGATCACTTAAACCTCTTTGTATGCTATGCAGTATAATAGCAACCCACATGAAATATTTACTTATGATCATAGAGATGGTGAGAAGTGTGGCAGTTTTGGGCTACAGAGGGATGGAGCAATGAAAGTGTAAAGCTGGGTGTCTAGCACTACTGCAGCCTCTAGAGCTTGGAATAATGAATAACATTACCTATGTTACTTGGGAGGATAACAAGAGCATAACAGTGTTTCTTTCATAAAGCAATGAAACAATTCATAGTGTTATTATTTTTTTCTGAGTAACAGAACCAAAAACAATACTTTCTGGCTACCTATTCCCATTAGGTTTGGGGAGAAAATTGTTTTGTTGGGCTTTATGAAACCTGATCCCTCAAATTTTTTAGACCATTTTCTTAAATTTTGGGTGTATTTTAAAAACCCACACAAATGGAAATTAACAAAAAAAAATAATGGATCATGAAACAGGCAATGTGGCAAGGGAGGAAGAAGAAAGAGAAGAATCACTGTGATGAATTATTTTAAGAAGTAAGGAATCATAATAATAAAGACGGCTTGAAGAAGATTATTTAAGATGGAGATAGCAATATGCAGCAAAAATTTAAAATTGGTTTTGAGAGTATGCACTGTAATAGTGCTTTGTATCCTTCGTTGTATGCCATGAAATTGTGGACCCTAACACAGGCTACTTCAAAAAGACAGAAGCGTTTAAAATGTGAATTTATCCAACTTGGAACAGTGTCTAGTGTGGCTGAGAAGGCCAATTCGAGAGTGACAATTCCTTCCACACTGAAGAAAAATACAATCTGTCCCCTGCCCAGGTCCCTGATTTTGCTGGTTCTGGGACTGCCTCTTTGCCTCAGCCTGCTGGATAAGTGCCTCTTCAAAATGGGAGAGGCCACGCGGCACCAACTGTCTCCAGGCTGAATGTTCAGATGTCAAAGTTTCCCATCTGTTGAGTTCCATTCCTAAGGCCTTCAGATCCCACTTGCAGAGTGATATATGCTAATAATGAAACATATGATATAAAATCAATGTACAGCATCTACATTCTGTGTAAGAAAAAAATACATGGTAACATACATTTGATATAAATATGTGTATCTTCTGCCTATGCTTAAAATACAAGAATTGTTGATGTGTGTCTAATAACCGTGGGATGCTTGTTTCATGTAATGAGAGATATCATGCTAAATTCCCTGTGCTGGACAACTGAGAAGCAGATCTCATGAACATTTGGCACATCATCATCAAACAGGGAGAATATAAGTAAACACATCCCAGGTTGTTTAGGGCTTCCTGTACTTGTGACAAAACCTTAAACCTGGGCCAGTAGCAAAAAGACAGGAGGGGTGGTTCCTTCAGCACAGATGTCATATGCTGCCAGTAAAGATTGGTTGCCCCACTCAGATGCACCCTGCCCCAGGTACAGTTATTAGACCAGCCTTAGGTGACCATATAGAGAGCCCACAAACAATGGCTGGACCCCAACGTTTCTGCAACAATTTTCCTGAGACAGAGGCAAAGTTTCCTAGTGGTGTATTAGCATAATTTGTTTGTATACTGTACACTTCTACAACACTGCACATCTATCTGTATATCTTAAAATTAATGAATACCTTTGGAATGTTGAGGAAGGCAAACACTCCTATTTGTTTCCAACAGACTAATGTGTCTCAGCTATGCTGGTAATGAAGAAGATGGCATACAGATACTAGACAAAGCTGTTAAGATGGACTGCAACCCACCGAATCCATTTGGGCATCCTGCAGCAAGAATAGATCTAGAAGTAGCCCTCAACTGTACATCTGATGCTTTGGAAGAAGAACAATGCCATCCAGAACTAGTAGTCTAACTATCATCTCAGACACAAGGTTCAGGTTCAGTCTTCTAGAGCAGTGGTCCTCAAACTTGGGCCTCCAGATGTTCTTGGACTACAACTCCCAGAAGCCTTCACCACCACCTCTGCTGGCCAGGATTTCTGGGAGTTGAAGTTCAAGAACATCTGGAGGCCCACAGTTGAAGACCACTGTATCTGTATGGCACACCTGATTCAGATGCAATAGAAATAGAAGTGGGTGAAAATGATATACCCAAGGCAAAAAGAGAGACAGAGACAGAGACAGAGACAGAGAGACAGAGAGAAATTAGTGATCATTTCTATCACTTTGGAATCATTAAGACGAAAGAAAGCACTTGCATGTTCACCCCATGAGTTTATTTGAGCTACATAAAATCATGTCATTCTGCCAATTCACTTTCTGGTATCTCTTTAAAAAAATAAGCTAAAAAGTTTTTGGAGGTGAACAATAAATTTACCATCTGTGCAATCAAAATAGGTATTCGGATGGAAACAGGTGCACCGTGCTTTGGTCAGGTATTAATGGATGAGTTTCAATTGTTGAGACCCGAGGATGTGGACAGGGTGCTTGGATCTGTCCGTTCTACCACAACTCCGCTCGACCCTTGCCCATCCTGGCTAATTAGAAGATCACCCAGGGGGGTTCGTACCTGGGTCCAGGAGGCCATGAACGCCTCTTTGAGAGAGGGAGTGGTCCCTACCACCTTGAAAGAGGTGGTAATTCGACCACTCCTTAAAAAGCCAAACCTGGACCCAAGGCTGGTGGCTAACTACCGACCAGTAGCGAACCTCCCTTATTTGGGCAAAGTGTTGGAGCGGGTTGTGGCTGGGCAACTCCAGGCGCTGCTGGATGAAACGGATTTTCTGGATCCATTTCAATCGGGTTTCAGGCCGGGTTTTAGTACAGAGACTGCCTTGGTCGCCCTGTATGATGACCTTTGCTGGGAGAGAGACAGGGGGAGTGTGACCCTGTTGATACTCCTGGACCTCTCAGCGGCTTTCGACACCATTGACCATGGTGTCCTTCTGGATAGGCTGGCTGGGTTGGGAGTTGGGGGCACTGTTTTACGGTGGTTCCGCTCCTTCCTGGCTGACCGTGTCCAGAGGGTGGTGCTGGGGGACAGTTGCTCTGCCCCATGGCATTCATGTCATGGGGTTCCTCAGGGCTCAATACTGTCCCCCATGCTGTTTAACATCTACATGAAACCGCTGGGAGAGGTCATCAGGAGGTTTGGGCTGAGGAGTCAGCAATAAGCTGATGATACTCAGCTCTACCTCTCGTTTTCCACCAATCCAGGTGAGGCGTTTTCTGTGCTGAACTCGTGTCTGGACCTGATAATGGACTGGATGAGGGTCAATAAATTGAAACTCAATCCAGACAAGACGGAAGTGCTGTTAGTGGGTGCTTCGCCAGACAGGCTGGAGGGCCATCTCCCTGCCCTGAATGGGATTACACTCCCCCTAAGGGACAGGGTCCGCAGCTTGGGGGTGCTCCTGGACCCCAGTCTAACACTGGAAGCCCAGGTGGACTCGGTGGCCAGGGGCGCCTTCCTCCAGCTGCGGAAACTATACCAGCTACGGCCCTACCTGGACGAGCGGAGTCTCATGACAGTTACACATGCACTGGTAACATCCCGTATAGATTACTGCAATGCGCTTTACGTGGGGCTGCCTTTGAAGACGGTCCGGCGACTGCAACTGGTCCAGAATCGAGCGGCGCGGCTGGTGAGTGGTGTGGCCGCCAGGGAACATATCAAGCCGATTCTGTATAAGTTACATTGGCTACCAGTTGCTGCCCGGGCCCAATTCAAAGTGCTTGTTTTGACATATAAAGCCCTAAACGGCTTGGGCCCTGGATACCTGAAGGACCGCCTCCTTCCATATGAGCCTACCCGGCAGTTAAGATCTAGCCAGGGGGCCCTTTTGAAAGAGCCATCCCTTAAGGAGGTAAGAGGGATGGCTTGCAGACAAAGGGCCTTTTCGGCAACTGCCCCCAGACTATGGAATGCCCTCCCGACTGAGATTCGTCTGGCGCCGACACTGATGACATTTCGGTGCCAGGTCAAAACCTTCCTGTTCCAGAAGGCTTTTTAACTGAAATAATATTAGCTGTGGGTCTGATGGCAATTTTAATTGTATTTTAATTGTATTTTAATTGTACATATCTTTATAAATGCTGTAAGCCGCCCAGAGATCTTTGGGTATTGTGGGCGGCATATAAATTAAATAAATAAATAAATAAATAAATTTTAATGTAGAATCCAAGCAATATACAAGGCAAAGGGACAAAAAGGTTCATATTTTTAGTGATGGTACACCAGACCTGTCTTTTCTAATTAATTGACCAATCCAAAACTAAGTATCTCCTCTTGCTTCTAAGATGTAATTTTTGCTTGTCTCATTTTCATGGGTAATTACTCCCTCACTCTGTGAGAAGTGAAGGTATTTTGTGCTGTTTGTGACAAGTCAACAAAGATGACATTTAAAAAGCACATTAAACAAAACTGGGCAACATTTTAATGCAAATGAAATGCTTCCATAGTCAGGGAAAGGCTTTCCTTTTCAAGCCAACTTTTACACAAGAAGTGGGGGTCTAGGGAATTCTGTTTTTATTAAATTTCACTATTTAAACAGTATTTTTAAAATGTTTCAAAAATTGCTTTCATCTTGGTTTTAATTTTGATTGTTTTGAATATAGTTTTTGTATATAATTCAAGCCTGTTACTATTACATGGTCTTAATGGTTGTGAGCGCCTTGGATTCCTTATGGGAAGGAAGGAAGGAGCTATTGCTCTGTTTTATGGACTTCTAAGGATCAGAAGCACTGGAGAGGCTGTGTCTTTTCTAACAATTGCCAGTCATGCTGTGCTTGCTGCGTGCTTTACTTATCAAAGAGAAATGGCATTCGTTTTGCATGGAAACAGTTTGTGAAAATTAAAAAGACTTTAATGAGAAATAATAGCACTCGTTATCCTCTCACCTGGAAGGGAAGAGTCTCACTGATTCTCAACATTCCTCAGTTAAAATGTCAAAAGGAAAAAAAATTGCAAATTTTTCTGTATCTGTCAGATTTACTAACAAGTGTACAGCTATTCTACATCTAAATGGTTCCTGCAAGCAGGAAGAAATTTTGTTTGCCTACCTTGAACCAGTAGCTTTTGTCACAGCTGTTGATAACAGTGACAAGAACTTCAGTATGAGGGGACGCCAACCCAGCTAAGAAATAAAACATCCATGTGTATTATTGAGGTGCCAGATGTGTAACTCTTCAGTTGCTGCTGGACTGGTCCTCCCATCAAATTTAAGCAGCGTCGCCAAGCTGAGGAAGTTCCAGAGCAAGAGCATCTGAAGGACCACATACTTGCCCTCCCTAGTGTAACATGTATTCCTTTGATCCAAGGCTACAAACAATAGGCTATGTGGTAAAAGTGCTGTTAGAATGTATTCAGATTATAGGATGCTATGTCTTACACAACTGGAGGCTTTCCTATGGAAAACCATGTGTACAAATAAGTCCATGGACAGAAAATATAACTTTTTCTCCAGAATGAAAGAGATCAACATCAATTTCAGATCAGAAAAAACGACAATAAAATTAAGGAGCTCAATGGGGGGGGTTGTGTATTTTATTCATCATTTCTGCAGGGGCAAGACATAGCACTTGACTGAGGCAAAAAATAAATAAAATAAAAAGGGCTCTTTGCTCTATATAAATTACTTCTGCAGAACCTAACCAAAATACTTTAATGGGAAAGCTAGTGGCATAAAAGTAATTGTTAGAGACGAGCAAGGAATATAAAATTTTGGTTATCAGTCAACAGAAGTGAAACCTGTGACAAAATGCTGGAACGTATTATTCTCTCCCAGTAGCAACAGTTCAGACCTCCAGAAAATCAACATTAAAAAAAACTTTTGGTGCTCTGGTGTAGTGGTGTACTGTACTGTACACTCAGAACACATCCTTTAGTCCAAAATCAGAGCCCATGTCTCTTCCCATGAAGAAAAATCCTGTTAAAAATTATACCTACCCAGTTTTGATGACTAGATAAACCTTGCTAACAGACAGTTCTAAATTAAGACAGAATTAACTGGCTAAAAGGTAATAAATGGTCATGCTGATTCCTACCAAACTCAGTATATTTTCCCCAAGATTCTTCTGTGTCTATACAGCTCCTTTGTAGAATCCTTTACTCTAGACAGAATTGAAACTTAATCAGAAAGGAATACTTGAGATTCAGACCTGCTGTTTTTGCAACATTGATAAGAGGGAAAGCTGTGAAATCTTTGCCCCTTCCTGCTTAAGCAATAAGGCAATGAAAAAGCTAAGCAAACCAAGAGAATTTCTAAAAGGATTGCTCCATACTAGGTGAATGGCCCATAAAAGTAGCATATCAAAGGAAGACAAAAATGATGTGATTTGCACTGGCAGAGAAAAGATCCCCTACCTGACTTTGCATTCATATAGATTAATATGTGAAAAAGCTGATTGTGATGTACAGTTCACTTAAGCATGGGGTGGTAAATGTTGGAACTATTAGAGAAAAGATTTTAAATACAATTGCCTATCACTGTCGTTTTATACAGATCTACTGTACAGTGGGGTCTCTACTTAAGAACTTAATCCGTATTGGAAGGTGGTTCTCAAGTTGAAAAGTTCTTATGTTGAATCTGCATTTCCCATAGGAATGCATTGAAAACCATTTAATCCGTATCTGCTCTTTTCCGTCCATAGAAACTACAGTGGAACCTCTACTTAAGAACTTAATCCGTTTTGGAATGGTGTTCTTCAGTTGAAACGTTCTTAAGTTGAAGCAAAATTTCCCATAGGAATGGACTGAAAACCAATTAATCCGTTCTGGCTGTTTTTTTGTTATGTAGAGGTGCGTTCGTACATTGAAGCATTAGTTCCCATAGGAACTAATGCAAAGCTGGTTAATACGTACTCTACCACTAGGGGGATAAATTTTTTTTAACCTAAGATGACCTTAAAAAAAGAGCGGGAAAGGTTTTTTTTCCTGTTCTTATCTTGGATTTCTGTTCTCAAGTAGAAGCAAAATTTAGCAAATGGAGCTGTTCTTAAGTTGGATTGTTCTTAAGTAGAGACGTTCTTAAGTAGAGACCCCACTGTATAAATGTGGATATCCTCACTCCCCCATTTTAGAGTAGCAAATGGTGGAGAACACAAATCCACATGATTGCTGTTCTTTTGACTTGTATACCACCCCATAGTGCTAGAGCATTCTCTGGGTGGTTTCCAGTATAATTATGCAAACAAAACTTTGCCCCCTGCCCCAGCAAGCTGGGTACTCATTTTACCAACCTCAGAAAGATGAAAGGCTTCAGCCAGCTATCTGAACGTATTGGGATTAAACTCAGGTTGTGGGCAGAGGCTTGACTGCAGTACTGCAGTTTAACCACTGTGCCATGGAGCTCTTAGGAAGGTTCAGGAAGGTACTTCACATGGTTACTGATTTAAAAGGAAATCAAGTAAGAGCTATTAGCTGTAACAAATGAAAGTGTCACACCTGCTTTGTCTTGGATTCCTGCACTGAGCAGGGGGTTGGACTCAATGGTCTTATTGACCATTGAGTCAGCTCAAATATTCTGATTCTATGTAACCTTAATCTGATCTAACAAAACGTACCTTAACACATATACAGCTATAATACCACAATGTGCCTAACAGACAGAAGCCGCTATGACTCCTTAGTAATCGCTGGTGCAAATTTGTTAGCTGGAAAAAACACCCTCAAGCAATATTTAAATATTGTTTATTAAAATATCTATTTTATAGACAGGTAGAAGATTACAAAAGATTTCCATTAATGCATATAGTTATAAGTTAATCATCTGATTCTATAGCACTGTACATAATGCAGTCACAAGTATAATGTGAATTTTGAAAATAAGAAGCTTTTTGCTGAAAATGACATAGCTACTGAACAGATTTAGGCTACCATCTTGCAAGACAACTGAGGCCTGTGCAATTAGGCCTGCATTATAGAATATTGGCAGGGCAAGGAAGGAGAAATGATGTATTATTTCTCCATATTTGTTAAATAAAACTGATCATCAAAGAATGCTTGGTCCCGATTTTAGGAATTTCCAACTAAAATCAATCCCTTACACTTTAGACAATTTGCTAGCTTACTATTTGGCAAAAACAATGTCCCTGCTTTAGAAATCAACTTTTGAACTAGGCACTCATCTTGTACGGGGGAGGGAGGAACAAAAAATATTCCACATGAAATCCCACGTTAAGTTCCTGTGATACTTTTTGGTCCCTAAAGATCCATACAGACATCTTGATCTCTTCTACCCATGCTACTACCAATCAAGTGATCAATGTCATCAGCAGCTTGGATCTCAGTAGTCTTATGAAGGTGCTTCATAAAAAGTCATGTCTTTTTGATGAAGGGGAAGCACTTGTATTTTACCACTGTTCCAATACAAAGTTAACGGGTTGGAATTAAAGAACAAGACAGAAAAATTGAAATGAAATAGCATACAGCTGCCATAGCCTCAGTGTCATATCTAGTTCCACCCTGCAGCCTCCATTTTCCAGTTTCTAAAATGTTTCTCCATTTCATTTCTTAATTTCCAATTGCCCACATTTACAGTAGGGATAATTTTCTGAGGCTTCAGCCACTGGACAAATCGTTTCATTTCAAGGAAGCTGCTGTGCTCACTGTAAGGTATCCCTGCAGATGAAACAGCATAAAAGAAATTTAATCAAGGTCCATAGCCAGAACTCTTTACAAGATATTTGAAACAAATATTTGAATTAAATAATGTCTTGATCTTCATGTGAAGCATCAAATTAAACATGGTGGAGAGAAGTCTCTAGCATTTATCTTTACTGTTACTCCTTTTAATCTTGCTGAAACTGAACTCTGTGAGTGGACTCTATCAAGCCTGTATCCACCAGTATCCACATATATACCTAGCTGTAATGGAGAAACCTTTCTGAAAAGCAACATCCTAGTGAATGTGTAAACATCTGAACATATAGCTGCCTTAAACATGGTGAATTACACTTCAGGAAGTCTTATTCTTACATCAATCACATAACCCTCCCTATATGTCTTGCTTTGCTAAGAAAAATGTCAAAACTTCACAAGCAATGGGTTTTCAGAATGCAAAATTATCCTAGTAATTCCAGTGATGACCAATGATCATCCCTACATTATGTGAAAAGCTGTCATGGGAGAACTATACATATTGAACTATTTGAAATTACTGTACCATATATGGTGATTTTTCCTCTGGTCTGAGGTTGGATATCATTCAGAGAGCAACACCCTTCTGAATAAGTCCATCCAGTGGGTTTAAAAGCCAGAATCTGATCAAATCTTTCACCGAATTTATTCAAGTGACTCTGCAAATTCTGTTGACAGAAAGGGACACCAGGTTATTGAGAATCTGCAAAAAGGCTTCCAATAAAAATGACATACACAAAATGATGGTGATCAGCTTTGTGGGTATGGGAATGGGTCCTCAGACCTTTTAAGAATATACAGCACCTGCTGCAGTTTTATGCATTCTCATTGTCTGTGCTCTTTACACAGAATTCCAAGGACTCCCTACTGTTGATCATATTCTTTTTCTCAATTTACACTGTCCCAAAGCCTGTTGCTTAGCATAATGAACTGCATTAGCATAGGCCCAGTGAGTCAGTTGGCATTTTGTGAGTCAACTCCTTCATAGCACTGTAAGTCTCAGTTAAAGAAGGATTGTTTGAATCAATGGAACTTACAGACGAGTTGACTTACTAAATTCCTGCTGATTTAATGGACCTACTCTAGTATGACTTACTACACTAAGCAACAGGATTTTGGCCAATGAAAGTTATGGAAGAGTTTAACTCACCAAATGCCCATTGATTCAATGAGCCTACTCTATCGCAATTTACTATGCTGAGCAACAGCATGTTGGCTACTGATTCTTTAATCTTTATAATGCACGGTCAACAGAAGATTTTTGTAGGATCTGTTTTTAAAAAATAATTTGGTTTAGAATTTTAAGAGATCTTACTGTTGTTGCCAGAGGATCAGCAGATGCCTTCTGTTAGTATTACCACTAAACAGTTTTTTGTGAAACAGTTTCTAAACAGTTTGCAGACTTTGCTCTACTATGAGATTAATATAAATGTTGTTAAGGTACAAGCCTGTTCCTATTTTCCTTCTGATGCACAAAAAACATTCATTTGTAAACACGACAAGAGTACAATGTTCTCTATTGAAATAGAAGCTGGGGTATTAATATTAAAAATAACAGAGGGAGCAGGAAAGGGAGAGCACTGATATTATTAGGTGGTTTGTCCTTTACAACAGAACCATTAGGTGCTGAAAATATGAAGCAAAGAAAGCGGGGGGGGGGGGCGGGGAGCATTAGTGACACAGACAAATCGACCAGTATAAGCTATTATGTCAGAAGCAGCTATAAAAAGAACAAATGGAAAAATGGAAAATGTAAGCTCTTTAGCAAAGCAACAGAAATTACAGCCACTTGAAAGACCCTTTCTGCAGTTGGATGGCTCTGTTCATTACCTTAATTGCACAATTTGCTTTTACTATATGATCTTATGTAACACTATAACCTGTGGGTGTAACTGTATGACCAATAATTCTAGCTATATCAATGGCAACCCTCAAAAAGTAAGGAGCCTTGTGGCATAGTGGTTAAACTGCAGAACTGCAGTCAAAACTCTGCTCACAACCCAGGTTCAATCTCCAGTTGATGTTGACTTAGCCTTCCATTCTCCCAAGGTTGGTAAATTAAGTATCCAACTCGTGGGGGGGGCAATGTGCAGTCAGTATAATTAAATTGTAAACTGTTTAGAGAGTGCTTTATGTACTATGGGGCAATATATAAGCATAGCAGCATGATTTGCTTTTTTCTTTTTGCTTTTATACTGCCCAAATAGATAAAGGTGAACTATTATATAAACATATCTGGGAATCTTCACATATTAACAAGGCTTTGTGTAAGGAAAAGTGATTACAGGGTACCAGTTCTGAAGAGATGTGTAAATACTTAAATGGAACCATTAGCAAAAGCATCATACCAGCATTGTCATTGTTTCTGACAAGGATCTTTCTGGTAATTTTTTGTCAATTACACTGGACCACAAGAAATGTCTGAAAGCAAAATGTCAATTCTCTGCACAGCACAGAAGCAAGATTAGATAAATTCTCTTTCTTGGCTCAAACCCAAACACGAACTAAAGATACTAGTCCAAAACTGATGCAAGTGAGTTTTCTTTCTGAACAATTTTGGAAATGACGTTTTATCCAATTCTAAAACAGTTCATAAGTACATATTTGTAATCACTACCTTCACTGTGTCCAGGGAGGTCTGGTTTGTACTCTAAATGTTTTGGAAACACAGCACCTAGATTGGCCTCAAAACCATTCTCTGGGACTATTTTGAGCTGAAATCACTGCATTTTGGCTCTTTTATTAGGTTTAGGCCAACAACTAAACTTCCCCCAACCCAAATTAAGTTTTAAAACTTTGAACTAATTGATATGACAAAAGAAAAGAAGAATGAGCATTGCATTTGAAAATCTGAATAGTTTAGAACTGTAAGAGAAATGTTTTGTTTCATGAACCTGCATTAAAGAGAAAATCTGTACATTCTGTGAATTAGATTGTTGGATATCAATTTTCAATTGTTTGTTGTCCTGGAAAAATGGCTAGTTATTGAAAAAAATCACTAAATGTGAAGAACAAGGCACTAAGCTTCTGTCGCTCTTCGCAAGCTATATAAGATTAGCTGGAAAAGGACAAATGATAACTTTTACACACTTACCCTAAAATTAATTTGCATCATAGGTAGAAGATGAAGCAAAGTATTATTCCAGTCCAAGGTGATGAGGGAATTAATTGCAGCTGATTCCAGGCACTGCAATGTTTTGTATTTTTCTTTGGACATGCTCACTTTTGAGCCTAGAACATCAGCAATGGCTGCAAAATCAATGAGAGGTGGGAGGTTATGGCATGATGAAAATGCAACTGGACAAGTAAAATACAGTAAAAATTGCTTCAGGTATATGTTTCATTGACAATGTCATCCCAGGTACACTTCTGATTTGGGGAGGCAAAGTCCTTACTGAACTTTGTCCATGACAGACTAAAAGCTGCAAGAGACAAGCCAAGCCAACAGCCTTGTTTTAGATAAAGAGGATTCAGATGGTGTTGACCTCAGATGGCAGAACATGCCTCCAACTGTACCATTCTCTTCCATTCAAGTCATCTGTGTGAGGACCTGGAGCAAGATCTCTAATTAAACATCAACCAAATTTGATTTCTTTAGTGCTTAGGACTAACAATTTATGTTCAGGTTTTCTCTAGCTGAAATAACAGCCACAGTGAAACAATTTTTCCACTCCAGGAAGCAAATGAAAATGAAGAGACTAGCAGCTTGCATGGGTTATTTTAGAGGAATGTGGTCGAGGTTTCCTAATGGCCCTACTGCAGAGTGACCTGCAGTGGTACTGACTAATAACATCTTGAAAAACCTATTTAAAAACTTATCTCCTTGCATGATTGAAAGAAACATTCAGTAGACAGGACTGCTGCATTCAGCAGTGCAGTGGTTTAAATTTAGGCCACAAAAGCTTTCAAGAAGCATCTGAAAGATTCATTTAGTTAGAAAATAATTTTCAGAAAACACTGACATACACATTTCAGCTGTTTCCAACTTGGCATAGAAATAAATTACATGCCATTTGGAAACTTAACGTGCATACCAAGAAGCTGAGGTTAAATGTTAAAAAATGTGTTACATTTGCAGGGCTATTAATACCATGAGTGTTTTTAAATTGTGGCATTACTAAAAGAGGGCAACAATGAGCAATCAGTTAACGTCACCCACTTTTTCATCTCTGCACCCAGCACCAAGGAGACTAAGTACTTTCCATTTTTAAGTACTTTTACAAAAATGCTGTCTAAAAAAAGTTAAGTGAAAGCGTTTTGAATGTTTGCGCATAGAAATGTATGGCATGAATTATGTTAACACTTCAGATGCAGTGTTGCTATAAGTTTTACTCAAAGACTCACTTACATACCTAAAAAGACCTTTTCTTTTCCAACGGAATACGTGCCACAAACAACTAAAGTTCGGGGATTTAAGGTTACTGTCTCAAAGGCAGTATTGACAGCAAACTGGATGACTTCTTGCTGGGAGGGGAAAGTGTATTCAGGGTTACAGTACCTAAGAAGCGAGAATGGAAAAGATATTAAAAGGACTGCTTTAAAGTTACAAACTAGCGCTGTCAAAGATTCAACAAAAAACAATATACAGTATTGAAGTTGCAACCACATGCTAAAACAGCAGCATCTAGGCCAGTGGAGGCGAACCTTTTTGGGCCCAATTGCCCAAACTGAAAAAGAAAAGAACCAAGTGGCAGAACCAGAAGTGGTGGTAGAAGGGGGAATCCCGGGCACGGAGGTGCCTCAAGAACCCACTGTGGATCCGCCACCAGCACTAGTTACTCTGGATCCTGGTCTGCCGCCCATCGAAGTGCCAGCACAGCAGCTGCAGCCGCCTCCTGCGGTTTGGCTGCAGTGGGGGGAGTAGCGATCTGGTGACTTACGGCTCACGTGCCTGCAAAAAGAGCTCTGCGTGCCAGTTGTGGCATGCATGCCATAGGCTCGCTATTTTCTGATTCTAGACTATGTAACACAGCACAGTGTAAAGAGTAATTATTAGATTTGTTCCAAATGTGAGAACCCAGCTCTCAATAGAACAGAATACACAAAGTAGAATAGTCATACTGTAGCAGAAAACAGGATTAGGAAAAAGAGTGGAAGTCCTTTGCAATCTTCTTCTGTTCTACTGTATTCCATTTTATATCCTTGTGAGTAAAAATGAGTGTTCAAGGCTAGTGCAAAGGTGTTCATCTCTTCAGGTTAGGTGTGGTGACTCTAGTAGGGCTGAGAGTCTGTTAAGAAGGAGTCAAGCTTTTGTGTTGTAGAAAGTGATCTGTCTGTGTGTGTGTGTATGTGTGTGTGTGTGTGTGTGTGTGTGTGTGTGTGTGTGTGGTGTGAAGGAATAATAAAGTTTATTTCTGATCCAAATAGCATGTCCAGAAACGTACCTTTACCTTCTCTTTACTTTCTTGTTATCTCAAAATAAATCCTTTTCATCTTGTCCAAAATAAACACTCTTCTTCTTGTCATTTCTAATTACCATATTTTTCTGTGTATAAAACAACACCTTTTCCTTAAATAATTTCCTTAAATAAGGAAAAATTGAGGGTTGTTCTATACTCGGAAGCAATGGGGGGAGGGATCAAAGTGCTTTGATCCCTGTTTCCCCCTCCACGCTTTGCAAAGAAAATCGAGGTGGAAAGCAATTCCTACTTTCCCTCTACATTTTCATTGCAAAAAGCAGCTTTCCCTCCACGTTTTGCGAAGAAAATGGAGGGGGAAAGCAATTCCTACTTTCCACCTGCATTTTCTTTGCAAAATGTGTAGGGGAAAGTTGCTTTTTGCAACGAAAATATAGGGGGAAAGCAGAAATCACTTTCCACTTCCACTTTCTTGCAAAGAAAGAAATTTTGATTTAGAAAAGTGGGTGTCTTATACATGGAAAAATATGGTAGTTCTGATTTGAATCACAGTGGTCAATCAAGGCATTGCACCAATGTGATAGCAGGCAATGCTGTAGTTTCATCAAGATGGTTCTTTTCATTCACAAAATATCAACTCAATCCATGGTTAAGAGATTTTATAGTATTTTAAAGAAAACCAGCAGGGTCAAGGTCACACTGGCTGGAAGGCAGAATTAATAAAGGTAAAGGTTCCCCTTGACAATTTTTGTCCAGTCGTGTTCGACTCTAGGGGGCGGTGCTCATCCCCGTTTCCAAGCCGTAGAGCCAGCGTTTTTGTCCGAAGACAATCTTCCGTGGTCACATGGCTAGTGCGACTTAGACACGGAACGCTGTTACCTTCCCACCGAGGTGGTCCCTATTTATCTGCTTGCATTTGCATGCTTTCGAACCGCTAGGTTGGCGGGAGAATTAATAAAGGCAACTGCAAATGCTGGAAAAGGTTTGAAGATGGTTGTCTCTGGTAGCACAACAGAACCAGCAACACAAGTATAGGTGGTTCGGTGTGTGGTGGTTGTGCAAAGTGTGATTGACAAACTGGGGGAAAGCAGAAGAAGTGAGTCTCCCTAAAGTGTAATAGCAAGTAGGGATGCCTCATGTACATTAGGAAACAACCACTGAGCACTTACTTGAACTTTAATGGAAGTGACATAAAGCTACTTCTTTCAATGCTGGCTGTAAAATCAGTCCACAGGATAAAGCTAGTAATCTTTTGAAAATTATCGCAGATTTTTTTTGTGCTGATTACAGTGAAACACAGTAGTACATTACTATATAAAGTATGATAAAGTAAGCAGATTTTTTTAAAAAGGATACTGATCAAGGACAAGAATGTTTTACTAACAGAATCAACTTACGTTGTATCCAAATATAGACTATGAACCTTCTGATCAGTGAGAAAAGTATAGCGTTCCATAGAAGGATCTGCTCTGAAGTCTCCTGTGTGTAATATAACTGTTCCATTTGGAAGGGAAAAAAGAATCATTGCAGCACCAGGACAACTGCCAAAAGCAGAGAACAAAGAATAAAATGGCAAGAGGTCTGTATTTAAGAACATCATTTAGCTATGATGCATTGAATCTTTGGTTTAGCACTATCTACTGATACTTACTGATTAGCATCAAGTAACACCACTTTGATGCCATTTATTATGCATTCTGTATCCATTGGCAGAATGTGGATGTATTGCTCTGGCACCTGTAGTTTGCACTTCACCAGATTTCCAGTAATCTGAAAAACAGCAAGTTGTTTAGCATCAATATACACTGTACCCATTTAATCAATTTGACTAGTTCTTTATGATTTCACTTGCAGCTGATGCCAAAAATACTAGGCAAACCATGCAATATTTTAGGGATGATTTTAAAAAATCTTTCCTATGTTCTAATAATGGGTTTTTTAATCATCTCCTTGTTGATGGAGAGAGTTTGATGCAAGACAAAGATTATATTAATCAAACTTTGAAAGAACAGTAAAAGAACAGTATAGAAACACTGTTATCAGAATTCAGTTGAGATCAGAAATCTTAAGATTTCTTCTAGTTCTTTTATAGATGTCCTGCAAGATTAGCACAAACCTGATTACCCAAGCACTTTTGTGATGTACTTATCAGACAATCAGCTAAATCTATACATTTATATTTGTTGAAGGCATATTTGGGTCTCACTTAAATATCTTTTCCAATTTAGAAGCAGCTCCATATGGTTAAATCATTGCGCAGACTAGAATTTCTCTACTTCACTGATGTCTCACAAATAAGTCAGGCAATGCCATTATTAATATAGAAAAGCTTCACTTTAAAACATTTTAACAATACATATTTATTATAACATGTTACATTTAAAGGATAGATGCATTCGAAAAATTATATTTTATCATAAAGCTGAAGTGGCAGGTACTGCTTTCTTAAATCTAAAGCTATGTACAACTATGGAACCTGAATTTTATTTCTTTAATTATTTTCTATCTCTCTTACAGGGACTCAAGGCAGCTTATGATGAAAGCAAGCCACAAAGGATTCTACTTTTACAGTTGGAAGTTGAGTGCAGGTATAGACATTCAAAGCTGACTTTAAAAAAAGTGGTCATACTAATCAACAGAAACGAGTGCCCAAAGAGAATGTTCATAACAGAGCTCTATAGAGCTTTTATTCCCCCATTATATTACAAATAACTAAGAAATTTCATCTATTTGTGAACCTGGAAGCACTCGGTAGAAACATAGGAACTTAATGCTTTCAAAGCAAATTCTGGGTATAGGCTTACACTGAAGCAGATAATTCCTACTGATTCATAAGATCTATAGGTAAAAAAAGAGACCTTTTAGATCTCATATCTCATCAAAAAGTATTTTTTTAATGAAAAGGAAAGAAGATAGGTCTCAGAATCCCTGAATTTTTGTTTTACTTTGCTTTTACATAGCATCCCACTACACTGTGGTTTCTTTCATCTGCTTATCTTGCCCTTTTTCCCTTCATTATCTTTATATACTCTGAGAGTAGGCAAACAAGTGTATGTATAAGCCAGAATGGAAAATCTTTATTATATCATTTTCAAGACAGAGAACATAGAACACATTGGTGATTTGGGAAAAGGGACAAGGATGTCACTGTGGGAAATGCAGAGTTATTTGGAATTGTTATCCAGTTCAGTTTTGTAATTCGGAGGATTTTTTTGGTAAAATCCTTAAAAATCTTTCAGCAAATAATAATTAACAATGAAATTCCAATTATGTGTCCCAAGGGCTTGCTGCATTTATATTAACCTGCTTTTTGCCACTCAAGAATAACATTAACAAATAAACAGACAAGGCCTAAGTAATGTATGAAATTCTAATATCTCCTAGCCCCCCACTTTGAATTGACTCAGTTACAAAAATCAATAGGACACAAAATCAGTTATCCAGTTCAATTTTGTGCACCGTTTATATTGCAGTATAACATGGACAAATGGTATAAATCTCATTTGCTTTATACCTTTCACATGACTGCACAACACACATACCTGATTGCAATATATTGGGAATGTAAACTTTTTAGTTAGGCCACCATAATGGTCAGAATGGAAATGTGTGAGGAAATAAGCTTTGCATCCTTCAATTTCTCCGTACTGGAATGCATCTACTACAAAATCTGTTCCTATAACAAAACATTAAAGAACAGCCAGTCAGCTAACAAGCAGTAGAACTGCCAGCAGTAATTTGTTGTACATCACAGCAGAGGAAAAGACAATAAATATGGCTTTCTGAGACTCAAAGGGAAACAGCAGTAGCAAATACAATCTGCTACCAGCTTTCTCACTCTGCAAGACCAACAGGAGCAATGCTTCTGTGGAGACCTTTCTGTATTTATTTATTTATTTATTTATTTATTTATTTGATTGATTGATTGATTGATTGATTGATTGATTGATTGATTGATTGATTGATTGATTTATATCCCGCCCATCTGGTATATTCTACCACTCTGTGAGGCCTACAGAATGTCAAAACAATTAAAAAACATAAAAACATTAGCATACAACAATAACAAATAATGCAGGAATAAATAAATAATAAATAGCAAAGCAAAAGAAATCAGTAGCTGACAGGAGGGAAGGCCTGGATGTACATCCATGTTTTCAGCTGGCATTTGAAAGTACCCAACGTAGGGGCCTCGCGAATCTCTGGAGGAAGGTTGTTCCAAAGGCGAGGAGCCACTGCCAAGAAGGCCCAGCTTCGAGTCTTTTCCCTCTGGGCCTCCCTTGGCCTCAGGCTCCTCAGCCTCACCTCCTGACTCGTGCGGGTGATCCGAGTAGACCTTGATGGGAGTAGGTGCTCCGCCAAGTTTCGAGGTCCTAAACTGTTTAGGGCCTTATAGGTAAGCATTAGAACTTCGAATTCAATGCAGAAACAGATGGGCAGCCAGTGCAGCATGGCCAGAACAGGAGAAATATGTTGGTGTTTTCTCACTCCAGTAAGGAGTCTGGCCGCTGCATTCTGCACCACTTGAAGTTTCCACATCAGCCTCAAAGGCAGCCCCACCTAGAGCACGTTACAGTGGTCTACTCTTGAGATTACGAGTGCATGTACCAAGGTAGTGAGCGCCCCCATGTCAAGGTAGGGTCGCAGCCGGGCAATCCGCCAAAGGTGGAAAAAGGCGGTGAGAACTACCGACGCCACCTGGGTTTCCATGGTGAGCGTCGGGTCCAAGTGTACCCCCAGGCTGCGAACCCCACTCTTAGCAGCCAGGGTCACACACACCCCAAATGTGAGAGAGCCACCCAGGCCACCAACCCCAAGGGCATCCACCCTCAGAACATCCATCTTGTCCGGGTTCAGCCTCAGCCCATTTTCCTGCATCCACTGCAGTACGGCCCCTAGGCAGTGCTGGAGGGACAGGACGGCATCACCTGCAGTTGGTGAAAAGGAGATGTGGAGCTGGGTGTCATCAGCATACTGATGACACGAGGCTCCACAACCCCTCATGACCCAACCCAGCTGTCTCATATAGATGTTAAACAGCATTGGGGAGATAATCAACCCCTGTGGGACCCCACAACTGAGATTCCATGGGGCCGAGACATTCTCCCCAAGCTGTACTCTCTGGGGTCGGTCCTCCAGGAAGGAATGGAGCCAAGCTAACGCCAAGCCACCTATTCCCAACTCGGAGAGCCTCCCCAGGAGGATACCGCGGTCGACGGTATCAAAGGCCGCCGAGATGTCGAGAAGAACCAACAGAGACACTTTGCCCCCGTCAGCCTCCCTCAACAGGTCATCGTACAGGGCAACCAATGCCATCTCTGTACCGTGGTACGGCCTGAAGCCCAACTGGAATGGATCCAGAGCATCTGTCTCATCCAAGTGGGCCTGAAGCTGGTCGGTCACCACCCTCTCGATCACTTTGCTCATGAAAGGAACATTGGCGACGGGCCTATAATTGCCAATCTCATCCGCTGCCATATTAAGTTTCTTTCTAATGGGCCTAATGAGTGTCTCCTTAAGGGCAGATGGAAACCTGCCCTCAAGGAAAGACCCATTTATTATTGCTGTGGCCCATTCTGTTGTTTTCGGCCTGGCTGCTTTGATTAGCCAGGCCGGGCAAGGGAGGAGGTGATGGCTCGACAGCGATCAAGCACCTTGTCCACAGAGTCAGGCGTTACAGACTGAAAGGAGTCAAAAATCACCGGGCAAGACGGAGCGCTGGACATCTCTGTTCGACTCATTGTATTTAAAAGATAGAGTAGTCCACCACGACTAGATAGGCGGGATATAAATTAAATAAATAATAATAAATAATAATAAAAGAGAGTTCCCGGCGGATGGCTTCCACTTTAGATTTTTAAAAGGCTGCTAACTGGTCAGGTGAGAAACTAGGGGGAGGCCTATCATCTGAACCAGTTCCGGATAGGTCGCACACTATACGGAATAACTCCGCCTGCTGGTTGGACGCTTCGCTTATCTGGTTAGCGAAGAATGATCGACATGCAGCCTTTACCTTATTCAGGTAAAGGTTAGTTGCGACCTTAACAGCTATCCAGTTATGGTCTGTCGGGTTCTTCCTCCATCTACGCTCTAGCCTTCTCCTTATTCGCTTCATCACTCGAAGCTCCTGGTTAAACCAGGGCGCCGGGCTGGCCGAGCTCTACGACGGAGAGGGCGTTTAGGCGTGATCGTGTCTACGGCAGCGGCAGACCAGTTGTCAACCAGAGCGTCGACAGGAGCGCTAGCCAGGTCAGCCGTCACCCCTCTCATGACGTCCTGGAATCCGAACGGATCCAGTAGTCTTCAACATAAATACTGTATGCTGTTAGCAATCCGTTTTAGCTTCTTTTACTTCCCTGGAAATCCTCAACTCTCTTTGCTATCCACCCACAAAATTCCACAATTTAAAGTGGAAAGAATATTGTTAAACAAATGCATTAAACCCAGCAAAATTAGAAACACTCTTTAAGACACCGGGATTTTTAGCACAGTCTTAGACTCCCTTTTCCATGGAGCTCAAAAGCCAGAGAGGATTTCCTGCATAATGGATAGTGGATATCAGTTTACAAGAATGTGAAAGGAAAGGAAAAGAACTCTCCTGACTTATGCAGAGATGGGAGATTGTTTCCAATTATGGGAACAGTTCTCAAGATATGTTTGTATGGCTCAATATGAAACATATCTGATATAGTTCAAGTGAGTGATAATAAACTTCTGAGTTGTTACATTCTTTTATAAATCTATGCAATTCAGTATCCCTAAGAGTACAATAATATGCATGATTTATGCATTTTCTGATACATGCAGAAGAAAATGCATTCCAATAAAATGTATTGCATCATCTACAGCAACCACCTGCAAAACTTTGTAAGACTCCAATCCTATGCACACTTACTTGTGAACAAGTCCCACTGCATTCTGCAGGGCTTATTTTTTTTAGCATTTATGTCTAAGATTATACTGTAAAGCTGCATATCATGAATGGGTACAGTAAGGCCCTCCTGCTGTATTGCAACTCCCACCAGCCCAGGACAGCATAAGAGAAGGCAAGGAATGCCCAAAATTGCAATCCAACAACATCTTAGAGGGCCACATTTTGCCCAGCCTTACTGTAGATCAGTGGTTCTTAACCATGGGTTACTCAGGTGTTTTTGGACTGCAACTCCCAGAAGCCTTCACCACCAGCTGTGCTGGCCGGGGTTTCTGGGAGTTGCAGTTCAAAAACACCTGAGTAACCCAAGGTTAAGAACCACTGCTGTAGATGATGACTAAGAATAACTCCTTGAGAGCTTACAGTCCTGTGCTGTGTAAGTATGTCTGCTCACAAATAAGTCATACTAATTTACGTGGGGCTTAATCACATTTAAATGTATGTAGGAATGCATAGTTAGGGTGCTTTCTAATAAAAGCATAATGTAATTTTATAGCACTCTAAATCCTTTTATATTCCCTTTAGTTCTACTGTTTCAGAAAATAAAATAACTGCTCTTAGATCTTACTATAAAACTACACATCTCTATAAAATTTGATTTACACTGGACTGTCATTAATTAAAAACTGAAACACCATCACACACTTTAATTGCTGATTAATACAGAAGAGCTATGTGCTTTAGTGGGGACAAAGAATACAGGAGGCAGCACTTCAGAAAGGCATTTCACAGTGCAAATGGAAACATCCTTTTCAGTTACGAGGAAAATTTAGCTGCACAAGAATGAGATCACTCTATACAGAACTAAATTAAGATATTAAGAAAACCTGCTACCTGGAATCTTCTTATAGAAGGGACACAGTTTTTTCCTCGTTTCTTCCTCACCAGGACATGATTCTTTAAATCTCTTTCTCCACCTTCTTTGTGGACCTGATGCTGGATATGCAGGCATGGTATTATTACTTGAACTTTCGGTGACCACATCTGAGTCTTCCACAGATCCTTTAGCTTTCCTTTTCTGAGATCTGGGCCTCCTTCCTGTTGTAGCTGTTGGACCTAGCAGCTTTGTACTTCCCTGAAGATTTTTCTTTTGGTCATCCTCCAGTTTTGCTTTCGCTTGTAACCCAAAGAAAACACCAATGTCCATTTGTTTCAGTTCCTTGGCAGAAGTGCTTTGGACTTGAGGGTTTGCACCAGAAACACAAGGTAGCATTTCAGAATCTGGACTGTGAGTAATCGGCATAGTAGTGTTATTAGAAAACCCTCCTTCTTTTTCTGTTAATGAGCAGAAACTGTTAAAAGCCAAACTATTTTTATATGTGCCAGTAACAGTTTTATCTTCACTGTTTAAGCAACTACTTGACTTCTTTAGAATATCACGTTGGCAGGGTAAAAAAGGTTTAACACCTTCTTTCAATTCTGAAGTTATCAAGGCGAATATAGCAGCTGAATCTGCAGAGTCCAAATTACAATCATTACTGCTGCCCCACCCACATTCACCTATATTAAGGCTAGAAGAGCTCAATTTAAGGCTCTCAAACGCCTCCTTGGGGCTTTTATATTTAACAGGGAAAGAGTGTTTTTCTGTGGACTCTTTCAATGGATCAAAAATGTTTGTTAAATTGAGAATTCTAGCCTCAGTATCTTGGGAGACAGAATTAGAAATTCCATCTGCACTTTCAATTGTATGTAGTGTCTTACATGATTCATTGTTTATTGTGCAAGTTTGCATTTTTTTAACATTCCCAGGCTCAAACTGATTTGGTTTTGAGGCACCAAGTGGCTTATGAGATAAGAAACTTAGAACTTCTCTACTCTTGTCCTCTGTGTTTCTAATATCAAATAGCTTTTTCTTCAACTGGTTTGTTTTCCCTGCTACCAACTCCTCCTCTTTTACTACCACATCTTCCTCTTCTTCCCTTACTATAGTCTCTTCCCCATCTGTGTTAAGTGGAGAATAAGAAATGTAAGAGTCACTTAAGTCATTTTCTGATACAAGTGCATTCAGTTGATAAGAGTCTTGCTGACTCTTTAGATTCCGAAGAGGGCTATGACACCATAATTGCCCTGCACCATTCACAGAATGTATTCTGAGTTCAGTTTCTTCAGTATTTTCTAAACAGTAGGCTTCTTTACTGGTTACATCTAAAGCACTTGCAACTGTTGAACTCTGTTTTGGAAACAGAAGACACTCTTTTGGAAGTTTTCCCATGTTCTGTGAATCATTCGGATCCTGTGACACTCCAAAATTGTAAGCACTACAACTGATTGATGGACTAGCACCATGTTTGAAGAAATTGTTATCTGTGTTAGCTGGGGAAAATTCAGGGAGATTTTCCCCTGCTCTGCTTGTTGCCAGAAGGAAATGACTGTATCGTTTGTAATGAGAAGGAATGATAGAAGTACAGAGAAGACCATCAAGGCACTCTAAAGACAACAAAGAAAAAAAAAGGGGGGGGAAGTGTTAGTAGGCAAGGGGGAAATACAACTTTACACCTACAGAATATCAACATTTTTGAAAGGTTTATATAAACATTATGTGAAAGTCCTAGAAGCACCAGTAATTATATACAATTAATCATGCAAAAATGTATGACATCATCTTTCAGTACCATGTGGCCTTACATACTCAGGCTGAACATGTTTCGAAGTAAGCTTCAGTGGTTTCAGTCTATGCTTCATCGAAGCCTCAAAATACAACTTGTAAGAAGACAACATCCAATTCTGTACAGAACTATACAACATGTGTAAATATGCACAAGGAAATCATGTTTACTATGCAAAAGACAAAGCTGCTTCCTAATTCTCTTATCGGGGAAATATCAGTTGCATACAAGTATCTGTTATTTAGACCAGGGTTATTACACTTTTAACTGGCAGGTAGGATGCACAATAACATTTTCATCCGAAGCCTTCCAATGGTCCCTCAAGAATAAAAGGTCACTCTGCAGCTTGGCAGTCCTTTCTTTTAGACAAAAATAAGTGCGACGTATGCCTTTAACGGACTTCAGGGGAACTGGATTACATTTTAGCTTCACAGTTAAACAGGTAGAATTCGGCAAATAAAGCATTCTGGCTTAAATTCTGTTCAACCTGGTATAACGTAAAGTTAAATCCACAGAAGAATGTCAGGCCTTAAGCCAAGGCAGCCAGTATCGCGCAACTGATTGGTAGGTTCATATTGTTGTTGCACAGTTGATTGTGTGGTTAACATTGTGGCTGCACATGTCTGTGAAAGCACTTTGTGGACATAATTTCTGTCCTGCCCCAGTTTTCTCCACCAATTCTACAGCTTCACATTATGCACAAACAACTGTACAACTGGATTTCCGGCAATATTTGAGACTTGGTTTGCAATTTGCAATTAAGGCCTACCTCTTGTCATGAGTCCAGAACTGCAGAATTTTGTGTTCTGAAATCTGATAGACATTTATATTTTATACATTAATCTTCCAGTTCTGGTTTTTAGGTTGCTCCAAGTTTCTGAAAACTATTCTAAGAAAATTTAAATAATTTCTTTACAAGTAGGGCTACCACATCTTTTTCACTGATCAAGATCCCATGTTTCATCAGCTGCCTGACACAGATATTTAACAGGTGAATGTTATCCTGTTATGGAAACAGTGAAGGAAGAAGCACTGCCTTATCAGCCTCTTACTGTGGAGCTGCTATTAAAGATACAAGAACACAGCCTCTTTGGAAAGAAAGGAAAATAGTGTACAGAATTTGAAAGAGCCCCTCTCTCTCCCTCTCATCACTGTACCTTGTTCAGCAGTCTTTGAGCTTTCCAAACATTCAGTAACATGCCACTGAGGTGTCTCAATTAATAATAAAGAGAATGGCATCTGGCAACTTGGGCAGTATCCTTCATAAACCGGCCGTGGTTTTGAAGGGCTTTGCATCTTCTTGTTTTTCTTTTGTTTTGCAGAAGATGGCAATAAGCTTTCTTGTGAGGACACCACAGGGTCATCACTGGAAACACTGTAGCACTGCTCGGATTTTAAGGGTGTTTGGCTACCTCTACGTCTGGATCCCTGCTTTGCCTTAGGGGTCTCTTTTTCTTTGGGTGGTTTCCTATTGCCACTTTGTGACTTCCCCTTTTCATCATTTGTTTTCTGTACATTTTCTGAAATGGATTCTGAGTAGTGGTTTACTGATATCAACTTCCTTATAGATTTGTACTCCCAAATGTCTTCCTCCAATGGGCTGTCTTCCGACATAATAATCCAACAAAAAGTAAAATACTCTTTTCAGGCGTAGCAGTCTGAGATTTTCAAATGTATGTATTGATGCCTTTTTTCCTTTACTGGTTTCTATTTCCTTGAAGTGTATGATAAAGATAACCAAATGCCATTTTAAAAATCAGATTGGGTCTTGAACATAAATACTATGAGCACATATATAGCTCATACATCATAATATATATTTATATTTTTAGTTCAATAAATTACATTTTAAAAAAGATAAGGTGCATGCAGAAGGGATACATCTTCTTTATGTGCTCTTCTGCCCATGAGTTAGCTATTTATAATGGCAGCATACAGGACATTTGGATGGAGCATGTTAGAAATGCTCCACTGACTCCTTCGATTTGTTGATGCTCCTGAAATATAAAATAATAAAAAGCATAATTAATTTTTTACCAATTAAATCTTAGTTAACTGTTATTTTAATCTTGTACTTAGACACATCATAAAATATCAAGAGGAATATCATTGTTCTATCTGGAACTGCAAAAACACCGTGCCTAAAAGGCTATACAATGTACATTTCACACATGTATACGCACATCTGTTGGACAACCAAAGATAATGTTTCATGCATCTAATGAAATATTACATCATAATTTTAAAATAAAATATTATTAAATGAGCAACTCCATATGTACATTGCTGCACTGGTACAGTGGTGCCTCGCTTAACGAGTGCATCGTTTAACGACAAATCCGTATAGCGACGTGTTTTTTGTGATCGCATTGCGGTTTTAGGTGGCAAAACCTTTGCATTGCGATGTTTAGGAAACAGCTGTTCAGCGGTTCCAAAATGGCCACCGGATCAAGAAAGTGGCCGCCCGCAGCGTTTTCGCGCCGATTCCTCGCTTACCGAGGCGGCGAAAATGGCGGCCCTATGGAGGATTCCCGCTTAGCGGTGAGTTATCCCCCAATAGGAACGCATTAAACAGAGTTTAATGCGTTCCTACGGGCTCCCCCCCGCATAGCGACGAATCCGGATAGCGACGTTAATCCTGGAATGGATTAACGTCGCTATGCGGGGCACCACTGTATTTGTAATATTTGTGTTTTCAAAAAGAATAGCAGAAACTTAATCAGATACAGTACTTAAATCACCTAATGGCATATATCTGAATGGGCTTGCATGCCATTAAATCATAATGATTGCTGACATTAGCCTCCATATAATCCATCAATTCAGGCTAATTGAAGTTCATAACATTCATACTGATCAACCTCAAACAGGTATAAGACTAATTTAAAGCACACTTTCTGCAGGAATTTACTCATTCATTACAATAAACCTTCATCTAAAATGATAAGCTATGGATGTAAATTTAATTGAACTAAAATAATCCCTTATCTTGGGCAGCATGTTTATAAATACAACGGTTCAGAAAACAGTTCAGGGATTAATTTATGAAGTACAAAAAAGAAAACAAAAATACTGTTGTACTTTTAAGACTGACAGATTTATTTCAGTGTGACATTTAGGCACCCCAATACACTTCCATAAACAGGCCAGAATCCTATTGAAAACTTACATTTGTGTAAGTGAAATGGTGTTAAGTTGTAGCAGCAAATTTCTGCCAAATAAGGAAGTGCTAATAGTTTCCTGTGCCCAATCATGCAAGCAGGAACATGACTGGCATCTCATTAATAGTAATTAGCTGCTGAAACATTTAGCTTAAACATGTGTAAATCTCCAACAAGATGCAGGTCATGGAGTACAATGTTTAAGCTGCTGGTTTACATAATGATGTACAGCCTTGGGTCTTTTTTAGGAGAAAGGCAGGGTAAAAATATTTTTAAAAAATGAATCATGTATAGGAAGGGAAAAAAGGTTGAATACAGAAAATGACAACTGCACAAAATTATCATTACAGTAATAAAGTATCACTATAATACCCTGTTTCCCCGGGAATTATATAAGACAGGGTGTTGTATTAATTTTTGCTCCAAAAAACGCATTATGGCTTATTTTCAGGGGATTTTTTTTCATGTACAGTGGTACCTCGCTAGACAGTTACCCCGCATGACAGTTTTTTCGCTAGACACTGGCTTTTTGCAATCGCTATAGGGGAATTCCTATGGGGGAATTTTGCTGGACAATGTTTGGTCCCTGCTTTGCAAACCGATTTTCGCTAGACGATGATTTTGACAGCTCCCTCAACACTCGCAAGCAGGTGTTTTCGGGACCTAAGCTTCGCAAGACAGCGATTTAAACAGCTGATTGGCGGTTCGCAAAGCGGCTTTCCTATGGCCGATCTTCGCTAGACAACGACGATTCTGCCCCATTGGAACGCTTTAAACAGGTTCCAATGCATTCCAATGGGGAAATGCTTTTCGCTAGACAATGATTTCGCTAAACAGCGATTTCAGTGGAATGGATTATCATCGTCTAGCGAGGCACTACTGTACACCAATCTATGTTTATTGAAATACAATCATGTCATCTTATTCTGCATAGTGGTAGAGGGCGGGGTTTCACTTAACTGAGACTTATTTTTGGGGTAGGGCTTATATTACGAGCATCCTGAAAAATCACACTAGGACTTACTTTCAGGCTAGGTCTTATTTTGGGAGAAATGATATAATATTAATTATAGCTATAATTATATTAATTTTAATTAATTATTAATTTAGGATGTGTGTTCATTTATGCAATTTTGGGAGAAATGATATAATATTAATTATAGTTATAATTATATTAATTTTAATTAATTATTAATTTGGGATGTGTGTTCATTTATGCAATGTGTACAATCAAGAGATATTTTCTACCCCTCTGGGTAGAAGCCCATAGCCAAATCTATATCCATGCCAATTTCTAAGTATTGGTATGTTCACATTCTACCGGATTTTGGAGGCAGAAGCTTGTTTTAAGTATAGCTTGCTAATTTGGAGGGAAGGGCTTATTTACACTTTTTAACATCTAACTCCATGGCTAAAATCATGTGGTTTTGCACAGTACATTACATTAGAATAGGCCCAGTGAGTCAGCTCCTCTATATCATTAATTCACATGAACCCACAAATAAAATAGGCCTATTTAAATCAATGGCACTCAGAGGTGTTGACTCACTAAATCCACAACGGGCCTACTCTAGTGTAATTTTCTATGCAAAGCAACAGGTCTTCAGCCCACAACTCCCTGCTCAACACCAAAGTTGGTGTCTGTATCAAATAAGTAGATAAGCTAGCAGCCAACAGAAAATACGATTCTTCCCCTTTCCAGCTGCGTCTCCTGTTCTCCGGTTGCATAATCTCTCGCTAAGAGTAATGCCATATATTAAGAATGGCACGGCAGCATAATTAGGAAAGAAGAAAAACCAAGTCTCTTTTGTGTGGCAGCCTGCCAATTCTGTGCTTCTTTGGGAGCAAGTCCCACTGAGTTCATGTCAAAGCTTACTTCCAAGCAAAAGTGGAAAGAATTGTAGGCTGAAGACGAAACCGGGAGATTGCAAGACGCAGTCAATTCCCGGCCACTTGCCATTCTGGCGAGGTCTGCAGGAGGAGGAAACCTGCTGCAACCCGCGGCCACGTGCTGTCAGATTAGTTTCCGTCAATGGCTATGGGAGTTGTAGTTATGGGGGCGGGCGGGGAAGGGGACATCCATACAGTACCCTCACAGGCATCAACTTAGTAGAAGGTAGCAGAAAGAGTGTGCGTTGTTGCCACCCCACCCTTTCCGACAGACAAGAAGCAAACCCTGGCTCAGCTTTCACTCACAATCTTAACATTAGCAGCCATTCCAAGTCTTCCGTCCTCTTCCCGGCAGATGTTCCCTCCCTTCTCCTGTAACACCTTAAAACGCTCTGCGCTTTCGCTACTACCCATCTCCTCATTCTCCTTAGATTTGAAAAGAACCCAAAAATGCATTCTTAATTTTTATATAATTATAAGTTCATTTTCAATGCCTTTTCAATTTATTTTGCCAAATATGGCTAAATTTGTTTCTTCCGAAACTGCTGAGTTCAAATCGTTACTATTTGTTGTCGAATGTGCGATCCGGGTGTAATTAGAAAATCCTCTTCTGTTCGAACAATACGAATTGCAGAGCCCAAAACTCGTTTTGTTTTAAAAGTAAACAATATCGTACGATATTGCTGCGAGGGTGGGACTATTTTCAACTTTAAAAAAAACTAGATGGTACAGTTTCATCTGTCGAATGTGCTGAACTCGAAATAGCAGAGCGATCAACAGAGTCCGAACTAGAATTTCCTCACAGAAGGGGAGAAAAAATGGCGGCAACTGGCGGGTTGGGCAGCCTTTCCCAGGCGCAGAGCCAGTTGGACTATGCGCTTGAGGATGCGATGACGCCTCAGGAGAAGGAGAATCTGGTATATCAACACCTGCAAAAGGTGGATAGCTGGGAGCGGGATTTGAAAGTCCCTGAATTTGGAGCAGGTGAGCTGAGCTGCGAGTAGGGAGTCGGCTAAACCGCCGGGAGGAAAATTGGAAGCAACAGAAGCTGACATTAAAATCCACTCCTTTCCTTCTGCGCGTCCTGAGACGCGCTGAGCCGTTTTCTCTTTATCCTTATCAGGACGACGAAGCCTGTAAAAGGATGTTCGCGCGGCTGATACTTGAATAGGTTTTTGAGTTTGTATTAGCAATTCGAGTTCAGAATCGACTTCACAGAAGGTGCTTTAAACATGTAGAAGTCGCGATAGAACAGTATCCGTGATCACGGACTAAAACTCATATACAAAACAGTCACTTTTGAGATAACTTAGTTTGTTCTAATACTGTAAATCATGTTACCTTATATTTTAGCTCTTGTCCAGACAAGTTGCCTTTGCACGTTTGGGATCCACCTTTAATTTCAAACTGCAATGCAGGATCCTGTCACAATTGTCTCTGTATATGCCTGTTTTTCTTCTCTCTTTAGACTGACCAAATCTAGAAAGCACTGGTTTCCAACAACTTTAATAGTTGTATAGAAAAAAAGAGCCAAAGGGGGATTTGAGCTCAAATCCTCATTGACCCATGGAAACACACAGGGCAATTTAAGCCATTCCGGGCACATTCATATTTCAAAAACTTTTAGGAAGGGAGAACTGCATACAGGAGTGGGATAGTTATATTTAAAATATCTTAGTGTATACAACTATCACAGTTCTGCATACTCTGCCCTCTCTTGTGTGCTATATCATCCCATCCCTTCAATAGAAGAGTATCTTTTCCCAGAGACTGGCTCTCATTGTTGGACATCAGCTGTCATCTCCCCATAATAACTGCTGGCTGAAGAGTATGGAACTCCTGTCTAACGGCAGGGTAACTGAATATTTCTGTCTGTGGAGGCAGAGGTTGGGAGTTCTATTCCTCACCATGCTTCCTCAGAGAAGAGCAAGCTGCAAAGTAAAGGGTACCACCAGAAGAAGGGAATGGTGAACTATTGTATTCTCTACCTAGATAATCCTGGAAAGGGTCACCATCAAAGTTCCTTCTAAGGTGTGTGCACGACTATATTAGCCTGGCTGAAGCTAAGAATCACATTGCAACTGCAGTTGATAAACATCTGAGATGATCTTAGAACTGCAAAGCTGGAAGGGACCTTGTGGATCATCAAGTCCAGCCCCTGTCAAGGAGGCACAGTGGGAAATTGAACTCCCTACCTCTGCAGCCAGATACCTAAACAACTGAGCTGCAGCCTTAGAGCACAATCCTGGACGGCCAAGGAGTAGCTGGTAGGGATGTGCAGTTTCGACTATCTGGGGTACCACTCCCAAAATTCTTCAAGAATATTTGAGGCAGATTTCTCAAAGTTCCAGGCCACAGACCAGACCTACAGACACATTTTCCTCATGTGAATGGGACATAATTCTTCCAGATTGCTTGGCTTTTGGGGGCCTACTTCTTGTTGTCAATACAGTCAACCCTCAACTTACAAATGGCCCTTGTTACAGACATTTCGACTTACAAACCGTTCTGATAGAAAAATATTGACTTGACTTGAGTTATGAACAAAAAAAATGTGTGTGGGGTGGGGAAAGCGCGAAATTTGAACTTTCAGTTAACCGTTGGCCAGTGAAGAGGGTGCTTGTCTGCTTCCTCGCTCTTCCCAGTGTTTTGAGAGTGGATTTGGAGACAGTCTTCAGACTGCCTGGTATAGCCTGGTACAGTGCTGTACAGACTGTATTTTTATTTTTTTGCTTTTTAAAATTTTTGATCATTGGATTTTTAAAAAGTGTTCCCTCCCTCCTTTGCTGCCCCCCTTTCTCCCAAAAGGTGCTTGTATTGGCTTGCCTTGATTGAAAAGGTGCTTTTCAAGGTGATCTGTTGTCTGGAAGGTGCTTGGTTTTTCCCAGAAGGTGCTTGTCTTGGCTGAAAAGGTGCTTTTCAAGGTGTTCTGTTGAAAAGGTGTCTGTTTCCTCCTTCCCTCCCTCTTTTCTTTCCTTTTTTTTAACCTAAGTTATCTTAGGTTAAAAGGAGAAAAGAAAAAAAATTCTGCCCCTAGTGGTAGGAACGGATTAACTGGCTTTGCATTAGTTCCTATGGGAACTAATGATTCAAATTACAAACCACCCCTTGATCTAAGAACCAAAAACAGCTGGAACGGATTAATTGGTTTTCAGTACATTCCTATGGGAAATGCTGATTTGACTTACAAACTTTTTGACTTACAAACTTCCTTCCGGAACGGATTAAGTTTGTAAGTCGAGGGTTGACTGTATTTTTAAAAAGTGGTGGGGAGAGCTTCCACAGTGCTTTCTGGGAGTTGTTATCTCGTTGGCTTTTAAGCTATATAGGGAGTGTATCCCAAAGAACTGCAGTCTTGAGGAAGCATCGCAGCAGCTTCTTTTTTGTATATTTACAACAGGAAGTAGGCCTGAGGCAGCTGTGGAGCCTCCAAGATAAACTGTCCTCGACAAAGAACGTTGGAAATTCTTAGGACTACTCTTGTCCTGATATGATCTCTGCCAATATGTTGCCACGTCCAAGGGCTGAAAGAAGTTTGGTTTAAGTCAGATTTTCTTTCACCTGACTCACCCTTTCAATAGATTTTAGATAGCAGATCAGTTCTGCCAGCATATCAACTGGTGAAAGAAGGTTCCCATGAGGAAAAGAGAATTTTGCCTAATCTTATTGCTTGAACCTAGAAAATTTCTGTGTTAAAATTACATTATCCACTGGCGAGCTGTTACTGACTACCATTACAGACCCAGATAGTGTGGCTGCTGACCTTGAGCCAACCATTCTAGAGAGTGAAGGGGGCCTTAGAAAGCATGGCTAAGAACAAGGCCAGTGGAGGTGATGGCATTCCATTGGAATTATTTAAAATCTTAAAAGATGACGCTATTAAGGTGCTACACTCAATATGCCAGCAAGTTTGGAAAACTCAACAGTGGCCAGAGGATTGCAAGAAGAGAAGACTCCCTGGGAATGCCCCTGATGTTAGGAAAGTGTGAGGGCAAGAGGAGAAGGGGACGACAGCGGACGAGATGGCTGGACAGTGTCATCGAAGCTACCAACATGAATATGACCCAACACTGGGAGGCAGTGGAAGACAGGGGGGCCTGGTGTGCTCTGGTCCATGGGTTCACGAAGAGTCAGACACGACTTAACAACTAAACAACAACATACAGTGGTGCCTCGCATTACAATGTTAATTCGTTCCAGCGAAATTGCTGTAGAATGAAGACATCGATTTTTAAAAGCCCATACAAACGCATTAAAACCCGATTAATGCGTTCCTATGGGCTTGGAACTCACCGTCAAGTGAAGATCCTCCATAGTGCGGCCATTTTTGCTGCCCGTGCAGCGAGGAATCCGTCCCAGCAAACAGCGGGCAGCCATTTTGAAACCGCCGATCAGCTGTGCGAAAATCGTTGTGCGATGATCGGTTAGCGAAGCAGGGAAAATACCACATAGGAAACATTGTTTTGCGATCGCAAAAATCATTATGCAATTTTGACGTAAAACAAAGCGCTCGTCTTGCGAGGCACCACTGTACATATTTGCCATGTAGTCCCAATCTTATGTCGGAGGAAGTGGTCTTGTCCACAAAATCTCACATTAAAATATAGCAGTTAGTCTTTAAGGTGCCACAATGTTTTTGTTTTCTTTATTTTCTATTTTTCTTTTGTTTTTGTCTTTTTTGTTTTGTCTGATATGTTTCCACACTTTGATTCTGGTTATTTAACTATTGCCATTTAAAAATTATATTTATTTAATCATAAAACATTCTGATTTTTAAAATTTAAATTGTGATTTAAATCAAATCCAACCTGATCTTGGTGATGGTATTGTTTAATCTTAACAGTATTTGTTATGGTTCATTCAGATCAAGTTTTGCAGTGGATATACATTTCTGAGGATAGCTAAATAATGTGCTCTTTTAGAAAACAAATTTACTGTCCCCCAAACTCTGTACAGAAATGTACTTTTTTATTGGTCTAACTGTTTTTAAATTTGTAATGCCACCCAGGGTAGACCTTTGGTCTAGATGGGCGGGGTAAAAATCTAATAAAATAAAATGAATACTAATAAATAAATCTAATAAAATAAAATGCCTCCATTATTGTCCCAGCAGGGTAACTAACCTTCCCTCTTGTGGGATACAAGAGGGAGGGTTAGATAAACCATGGGTTATAGTAATATTGACTGTCACTTGTCTGTTTGATTAATTATACTGGCAGATCCTACTTGCCGGGTAGGTGGGGCTCGTCAGCCTTGGGAGGCAGCCCATTAGGAGAAGGAAAACTCTGATTTCAAACCTCCACTGCCTTGTGGCTGTATCCACTGATGGAAAAGGCTTCAGGAGTTAACCTTGAGGCAAAATCCGGAGCCGGAGTCCCAGAGGCAGTTCGTGTTGTTCTGCCAACTCCTGCAACGTCACTGGAACCAATTGTATTGGCTATTGCCTTTCCATTGGACTACTTCAGCGACGTGGAGAGGGGGGATTTGCTGATTGGGTTACAGCCTGTCCTCCATATTACCCAAGCTTCGTGCTCTGGAGAGGACACTCCAGCTTCACATACAGCGTCAAAACAACACGGAAAGGGATTGCCACTCTTGAATTGATTGGCCTTCTCAGCCACACTAGACGCTGTTCCAAGTCCTCCATACAGAGCATGTTGCCATAGTCTCTCTAGACTGAAGGATGCCTAACAACAACAACAGATCCTACTTAAAGCGATCATACAGTTTTGTTTTATCCTTTATTCTCAAGTGAATTCTTTAATAGAAAGGAAAATGGTTCCAATGATTTTAACTGATAGCCCTCATAGAGAAAATTTTAATGCTTTATAGTTATCAACCATTATTTCAGTATTAGTTTAGTTCTTTCATTTTTGGTTGTTGAAACTAAAATACTAATGTGCTCTCTGATTTCAGATTTACAGTGGTTGAATACTGAAGGTTCCCTTTCTCTCTACAAAGAACTTTGTGGGAAAATAGTAGTGTTAGATTTTTTCACGTACTGCTGCATCAATTGCATCCACCTGCTACCTGATCTCCATGAATTAGAGGAGAAGCACTCTATTAAAGGTATCAACCGTTCTGTTCCTTTTCTTAGAATATAATTTTTTTTAAGTTACCACTGGTAGAATTTTTGAGGGTTACAATTAAGTATTTGGCACAATATGTCTGAACATTTTTTAAATTAAATATGATGACTCAAGGATTACTGTATCTTAATCGTTATGTCTGAGGGTCCTTATTAGAGATGGGACCAAATTAATTTGGTCCCCCATAATGAAATTTGGAGAATGAATGCCCATCTTGCCTCCTTGTTGGAGTGGGTGGCTGCAGGAGGCAGGCCCGGGCTCCTGCCCAGATTAGAGCACCACCAGAGACAAAGGACCCTGGCAGTGTGTGACAAAAAATGAGTGGCTCAGCTGGCCCAGGGAAGTGATGGTGGGGAAAAGGGTATGAGCAGCACAAATTTCATCACTGGGGACTGAATTAATTCAATCTCATCTCTAGTCCTTATCTTAGTAAATGTAAAGGTTCCCCTTGACAATTTGTCCAGTTGTGTCCGACTCTAGGGGGCAGTGCTCATCTCCGTTTCCAACCCATAGAGCTAGCACTTGTCCGAAGACACTCGTGGTCACGTGGCCAGCATGACTAGACATGGAATGCCGTTACCATCTCATCATGGTGGTACCTATTTATCTACTCGCATTTTTGCATTTAGCATGTTTTTGAACCGCTAGGTTGGAGGGAGCTGGGACAAGCGACGGGGGGTCAGTCCTTATCTTAGGAAAGCATTTAATAGTAAAAGACTAGAATCTGCAATAGTTCAAGATTTTTTGCAGTAAATTTATTTAATGTAAGTATCAAAGTAAATCTTCATGTTAAATGTGGCCAGAATCCTGCTGTAGGATACCTTGGACATTCAGAATATAGTACAAGTGGTTGTTGCAGTTTTCTGGCTGGCTATCATGTGCCCAGGTGTGCTATCAAGGGTGTGACCTAGATATATCTGTGTGTAGCAGACATGCAAAATGATTGCACACATGAGTTGTGTAGTTTTGAATTTATACTGTGCTGACATGGAACCAATATTAACTCTTTTAAAAAGTGATAACCTGCTAGTTTTTTATTCTGTCCTTCCAAAGAACTCAGGCAGCATACATAGCTTCCTATTTATTCAGGACATAGATGCATGAAACAACCCTCCTACATATTTACATGTTCAAACATGTTCAAGCCAACCTTCATGTAATGAGTAACTATGCTTCTTATAGCTTCAAAACTATTTATAGCTTCTGTCCTAGTTTATGAAGGTGTCTTTGTTTTTATAACAATTAAAGCATTTCTTTATTAAGCATTTTAAGTCTATATAGGTTTCAGAAAGGAGTGCATTATCAGCATAAAGTAGTACTCTTGTGTCTGTGGTGTATAAAATTCAGATGGGATAAGTGAAGGAGCAAGATAATTAGTATATTCTAAAAATATATCCTTTATTGCTGAGGCATGTGTATCAGAGTTCCAGCCTAAACTCCATTACTATTCTGACAAAGATATTTTATATTCCTGTGTGTCGTCTTAATATATAATTGGTTCATATCAAAATTCCCTCATTATGTGAGCATGAAAAGAGATAGTTGAACAACAACAAAAATGTTACATTACAATGCAAAGGTCACTGTGTATTCTTTCATTAAACCATGAACATCTGGAATTTTGTAGGTGTACCTTAGAACAGGCATCAGTGTCCACAGTAACAAATTCCTTCTAGCATATTTAGCTGATATGTTCTTCTTATCATTGCTAGTGCTATTTCTGCTTTCAGAGTGGTGTGCACAAGGTTATTTTAAACCCTAATGCATTCATTCCACATCAAGAGTCAAGAAATGGCCAGTTGGATGACTGTATGAGGAAGTGTTTCTTGATAGAAATACTTTGGGACGGAGCTAGTTTACTGTTGTTGTATGATCTTTTCAGCACACAGTTGAATCCAGCTTTGTTCTCACAGTCTAGAATGTAACCTCTGAGATTTCTATTTGTCACTGAAAACAGTGGACATTTACTTTGTTTTTATTTACTTTCTCCTTAAAATACCAAGATTGTCATTTTAATCAAGTTGATTTGGAAATATAGCCATTGTAAATAAATGAAACTCAGATGATGATGATGACCTTGATATAAGCTGCCCAGAGACCTTTGGGTAGAGTGGGCGGCATATAAATTAAATAAATAAATAAAATAAGTAAATAAGGATGCTGCTGTATGTTTCTGCTTTGACCCCTATAGTATGTGAAGAAGATAATATGAAAATAAAGAAAATATGAAAGTGCATGACAAACATCTCAGGATGCCTAGTAACCAAAGCTCTTAGCACATTTTTACTTTGTGTTTTCAGACATGAACAATACAGTCTGCATGCCATCCTGAACAGGAACCTGTTTTTCCATTACTGTTTGATTGGTCTTAGTTACAGCTGCATCTAATCTTTTGTTCAAGTACTGTATGTTGTAGTTTCATTCATAGGATCCCTCTTAGATGTTTCTACTGCAGCTTTTTGCTGCATACTTTCTTTCTTTTATAAAATAAATCTGATGTATGAATACTGAGAACAAAGTCACATGGATCAGCATGCATGGCATTGCTGTCTTTTGTCTACTTAATAAAAAGGAGACAAATTAACTATAAAATATATCTCACTAGTATACTATATCCTTATATAGATTAGTTGGACTTTATTAAGGTCGAGCCACTGTGATATTACTCATCTGAGAAATCCATCTTCTACTTCCAAATTTACTCCCAATCCTGACTTCAGTGATGAATTGCAGCATATTATGCTTTTCATGCTGAATTATATGCACAGGATATGAGCATATGCGTTTCTGAATAATCATCTCTATTTCTTTTTGTTTTCCTATATGATGAAGTATCTCTCATTCTTTATCGGTCCATGGGATGCAAAGGATTTTTCTGTATATCTGCATTTCAAAAGCACTTATTCAAAAATACTGTGGAGCATGATTTAAATAAGTTTTTTTAAGCATATATACTGTGTGAGGGAAGATGCTTGAAACCAAATAGCTATCAACTTCCACAGTTCCTTGGATCTATTAACAAAGCAGAATGCTAGAATCTTATTTATGATAATGTTCTGGCAATAACAGAAGGGCAGAGAAGATTCCTGTGTGTTTTCTTTTTGTTTGTTTGTTTTAGGTGCTGGAAGTATAAGACTGCACATTTTCTTTTTATGAAAAAACATAAAAGTCGTGATAAAAATTGTATGTGTTCTTTGGGCTTTTTTTGCAATGGTTAATTGGTCTTTGCAACCATTGGCCGGAATCTTGTTGCATAAATTATACCTGCATAAGAGTGATTATGTCCAAGACAGGGCAGATTTTTTATAATTAGAGAGTTTCTACTTCTGCCCGTGTCTTGTCTGATTCACATATAAGCATTCTCATGGCATGCGAGCTGTGAGAGCCTTGAACAGACAGAGGAACTCTTTAATTACTGAAAATCTCCCTTGCTGATGACATCATCACCGTTCTGCAGGCCTAACATAAAACAGGGCCTTTCATATATTTGTATGTGCTTGTTCTGGCTGTTGTTTAAGTTTGCACTGCTATTTGCTGAACTGATTAGAAAACATTTATTGGTTCAATAATCTTTAGCAAGACAAATTGTTCCATACCATTGCCCAGTACTTGTGGGATTTGATGTTGGTAATTATAAATGGTAATGCTAATAAAATTACAGTATGTAAGATTTATAATAATGCATTTGACTCTGTAGTGTATATTTAGCCTGATCCATTTGTCTATCTTTAATAAGAAAAACTGTTATTGTAGTCTTTTGGTGCATGTGTGCATTACCTGTCACTTGGTATATTGCTGTGGTGTTTCAAATGCTGCCTGTCAGTGAGCATGGTGAGATGGAAGTAAAAGATTAATATGACAGAGCTGGAAAGTGATGACAGAACCAGGGCACTGTTCATTTTAAACCAGTGCTCATGGTGGTAACAGGTAGTACATATGCCTCAGCACTAGCTCATTACAGTCAGATCCCTCATTCAGGACTAGAGAATATAGGTCCCTGAAGGCTGAAGTCCTACCATTTTGAAATGTGATACTACAGTACTAAGTAGAGGATAGTTTTTGGTACATGAGGAGGTGGAGAAGCAGGGGACATTGAAGAAATATGGCCACAAGTTTGGGTATGAATCAATTGTAAGGTTGTGCTAAGGAAAAAATGTTACTCTCATAAGAGGATTGTGTGAGTCAGATAGCCCAGGGAATGAATAACAGAGGTGACAGGGAGAGCAAAGAAGGATGTCTGTATTTTATGTATTGACTTTGTATTGCAAGTGACAGGTTTTTAGTGATTTTTCCTCCCTAGGTTTTCGTGAATACATTTGTTGTCTTATCTTTATTTGTTTGTTCATGGTTTAATTAACAAAAAAAAATTCCATCAATGATTGCTAGGCACCCTGTGGAACAAATATTCTTTCATAAAGAATGCTTAGTGTTATTTGGAATATCTGGAAAGATCCCAAGCATTTGCTTGCCAGGATGAGAAATAAGTGTAGTCATGAAACTGAAATAGTAGAATATGTGTGTTTTGTTTCTTGGTTTTTAGACTTCCCTAAAAAATGCTAAGAAAACAATTTTTCAGGTTTTGCTTTTAAAAGGGCTGTGTGTATGTGCTGAACCACAGGACCCTGTTGACACCTAACCTTTCAAAAATTTACCTTTGAGATGGGGGAAAGGAGTAATAAATTGGGAGATAACAGTGCCTTGTGCAGTGATAATTCAGATAAGGAAAAGGCTTCCACAGAATTAAACCAGTTGCAACAAAACACAAAATGCAGTTGTGATGCATGGTTTTTTTGCTTCCTACAAGAGAAGGGGAGGGTATGTACAATCATTTGCTGTCTATCAGACTGCAAGCTCTACATTCTCTCTACCTCATAGAACAAACTCGTAACAGTCACTTAGAAGTGGTTTTGGAAAAAGGAAATAGTGCAGTAGGAAAGGATTAATCAGGAAATCATTTACATAATTATGATTTTCCCCCATCTTATTTTAAAAATTGCTGATATTTATCCATCCTGCTGAGAAATTTGCATTGGTATTAGATATTGGCATGATGTTATTTAACTCATAATATTTCAGTGTTATGAAATGGCAGTTTCAGGAAATGGATCTACATGTCGTGAATTCACCCCATGCTTTGAAAATATTCAGTGGGGCATTGACGTATGATGATAATGTACAGTTACTATAAACTTTGGCTGAGAACTTAACATTAATGTCAGGAGCAGAAGTAACATTTTGAGAGAGACCATCTGGACTTGAATTAGTAAACTTTATAATATATTCACAAAGGCTTTCACGGCCAAGATCTAATGGTTGTTGTGGGTTTTTCGGGCTCTTTGGACGTGTTCTGAAAGTTGTTCTTCCTAAAGTTTCACCAGTCTTTGTGGCCGGCATCTTCAGAGGATAGGAGTAGCTACTCCTGTCCTCCGAAGATGCCAGCCACAGAGACTGGCGAAACTTTAGGAAGAACAACCTTCAGAACACGTCCAAAGAGCCCGAAAAACCCACAACAAACTTTATACAGTAATATTGATTGTATAATCCTGCATGTATCCTATGAACTAAGTAAAATGGTGTTCTGTGGCATCTACTTCTAGATGCATAGAAGTGTAATCAGCCTTTGAAATGTTTCAGTTCTGTTTGTAAGAACAAAATATTTTAGAGATTGTTTCATGAGCATTTTTTTAAAATGACAATGAGTGGTTTTCATTGTTTCTTTTCTTCTCTTTTAAATCTGGGCTTTCAGATGGTCTCCTTGTTGTTGGTGTTCACTCAGCAAAATTTCCAAATGAAAAGGTTCTGGATAACATAAAAAGTGCTGTTCTTAGATATAACATCACTCATCCTGTGGTGAACGATGCTGATGCAACTCTTTGGCATGAACTAGAAGTATCCTGCTGGCCAACCTTGGTCATTGTTGGACCCCGTGGGAATATGCTGTTCACCCTGGTTGGTGAAGGACACAAGGACAAATTATTTCTATTTGTATCTATAGCACTGAAGTATTACAGGGAACAAGGGCAAATCAATGCTAATCCAATTAGAACCAAGCTCTATAGAGACTCTTTGCCACCATCACCATTGCTGTTTCCTGGCAAAGTTACAGCGGACTGCTCTGGGGACAGACTGGTAATAGCAGATACTGGGCACCATAGGATTTTGGTGGTCAGAAAAAATGGTCAGATTCTGCACACTGTTGGAGGTAAGGACCTTGCATTTTAAAATTTGTGTTGTTCACATAGCTCCTAGTGTTATACAGTACAAGGTGTTAAGAACTAATTTCCACACCTAGAAAATGTTGCTTTGGTTATTTTTAGCTGCCCATGATATTGGACAGACTTTCAAAGACGTGGTTTATTGTCAAACACCATGAGATACTTAATAGACGCAGTATAGACAAACCGCGAAAATGAAGTGACTGCAAACAAAAAGATGGATTAAGGAAGGTTTTTCAACTCAATCTGATATAATTAGTGCCACAGTATTTTTATTATAATTGGGCACTTAGTTATCAGCAATTCAAAACATTCTCTGATAAACACTATTTGTTTTTGAATATTCATTTTTCCAGAAGTCCTTCATCACAGTTACAGTGGACCCTCGACTTACAGACGGCTCGACTTACAGACTTTTCGAGTTACAGACTTCTCTAGCTGCAAAATTTAGGTTCGACTTGCAGCCAGAGAATTGACCTACAGACCAGAAAAAAACAAACAAAATGGGAAAAAAATGGCCGGTTACAGAATTAATCGGTTTTCAATGGAGACTCAACCTACAGACTTTTCAACCTGCAGCCACGTTCCAATACAGATTAATTCTGTAAGTAGAGGGTCCACTGTATTTTAGTTTGATCATATCTCAAAGCATATACAGTGGTGCCTTGACTTAAGAACTTAATCCATATTGGAACGGTGGCTATAAGTCAAAACGTTCGTAAGTCAAAGCACCATTTCCCATAGGAATGCATTGAAAACCGATTAATCCGTTCCGGCTGTTTTTTGTCCTTATGTCAAAGCATTAGTTCCCATAGGAACTAATGCAAAACCGGTTAAGCCATATTCTACCACTAGAGGGAGAATTTTTTCTTTTTTCTTCTTTTGACATAAGATGAACTTAGTTGGAAAAAAAGGGCAGGAAAGTTTTTTTTTTCTGTTCATAAGTCAAGACACTGTTCATAACGCAAAGCAATATTTCGCATCCAGAGCTGTTCGTAACTCAAAACGTTTGTATGTCAGATCATTCGTAAGTCAAGGCACCATTGTACCTTGTACATAGTTCAAACCTTATTGTGGAAATATAACTTACAATGCTAGTATCTTCTCCCTGTTCCACTTAACTTCATAAGAGATGTTTCCACAATAGTGATTATGCTTTTCTCTAATGTTGCCATCTTGTTGAGCTAGATGGCTCCTGCTGTTCCACCTTTATAGATTGTTATCATTCATCACTAGAAGCATTGAAATAATTATAAGTTAAGAAAAGTCTAAATTCCATATCAAGGTATAGCTCACATTAGGATAGCAAAGGCTTATGCACAGTTTTTTTGCCCTTTCAATAAATGTTGCACAGTTTTTGTCCTTTTAGTTAATATAGCTTAATTTTGTAATTTAAAATATTTTTACCCCATCTTTCTCCTAAAATGGACCCATGGTAGCTTACATCATTTAAAGATAATATTTAAAGCTAAGAACAATGAATATAAAAAGGCAGTTTACATCATTAAAATATGATATTAAAGCTAAAAACAATGTATACAAATATGAAAAAGGAACAAATACCACTCTGAGAAATGATAAACACAAGTAGTACTAAAAACACAATCAAAGCAATAAGAAGCATTGGAGCAATGGCTCCAATGTTGTGGAATCAGCTTCTGGAGGAGCTTTGCTTGGCCCTCTCCCTGTGGACATTCAGGAGGCAACTGAAGATGTGGCTTTTTAGGGAGGATTTCCACACCAACCTAAGTTGACCACTTTTTGCCGCTTTTTCACTTTATTGTTTTAGCTCCATTGTTTTTTATTGGTGCACTGTTACACTGGTTTTAAATAGTTTTAGCATTATTTCAGGTTTGTTTTGTTTTGTTTAGTATTGTAAACTGCCCAGGGTAGTGCCTTGGCACTAATGAGAAACAATAAACACATTTAAGTAGCAAAAGAAATGAATAAAAATTCCTATCAGGTAGCCAGTCACTGAGAGAAAGATCTTTGCCTGCTTGCAGAAGGACAGCAAAGATGGGGCTAGTCTGGCCTCTCGTGGAAGAGAATTCCATAGTTTGGTAGCACCAACAGAGAAGACCCTCTTTTGTGTCCCATCAAACACACTTGTAAATAACATTAACCTAAAAGGATTTTGGTATTTTTCTTATGGCCAACAGAATTACATCTGTGTATAAAAGTCAGAATCATTGTGTGCTAATTGTGGTATACTGGGGTAGCATATTGTTTTCTGGAAGACATTGGATTTTCTTTTATGTTTGCTGAATTGATGAGGGGAATTTTTGCTGAATCAAGGTGAATTTAAGTGCTATGCAATTCCCCTGAAATAAAACTGGATTTTACTTTGATCACCAGTATGTAAGTCTTGGAGATTTCCTAACAACCAAATCTAGTTGTTAGTCCCAGAAATGAACTGCTGGATGGCTCTGTGGTTTAGATATCTAGCTGCAGAGCCAGAGGTTGGAATTTCAATTCCTCACTGTGCCTCCCTGACAGGAGCTGGTCTTGATGATCCACAGGGTCCCTTCCAGTTCTGGAATTCTAAAATTATGACAGTGGTGCCTCGTATAACGAGTGCCCCGTTTAACGATGAATCCGCATAGCGAAGGGTTTTTTGTGATCGCTTTTGCGATCGCATTGCGATTTTTCCCCCATAGGCCCCATTTTCCCCCAGCTGAGCAGCGGGAGCCTCCGAAGGACCGCTCCCGCCGCTCAGCTGGGGGAAAATGCTGGCAGTAGCCACCGCCGGGATTCCCCTTCGCAGGGGGCATTTTCCCCGAGCTGAGCGGGAGCGCCGCTGCTCAGCTGGGGGGAAATGCCGGCGGTAGCCTCCGAAGGACCCTGGGGGAGCTGGGGGAGAAGGCAGGAGCCGATCTGTCATTTCTCCTCCACCGGGCACCTCTTCCGCTGCTGTAAGCAACATCAGGACAGCCCTTTGGGAGGAGCCGGGCTGTGGAGAAGGAAGGCTGAAGCCGATCCAATCCTTCCCCCCCCCCATCGGGCGCAGCTCTTTCGGAGAAGCCTCCCGGTGGGGGGGAAAGATTGGATCGGCTTCAGCCTTCTTTCCCCACAGCCCGGCTTCTCCCAAAGGGCTGCCCCGATTGTGCTTACAGCAGCGGAAGAGGTGCCCAGTGGGGGAGAGGGCAGGAGTCGATCTGTTATTTCTCCTCCACCGGGCACCTCTTCCGCTGCTGTAAGCACCATCGGGACAGCCCTTTGGGAGAAGCCGGGTGGTGGGGGAGAAGGCAGGAGCTGATCCCATCTTCCCCCCCCCCCCGAGGCTTCTCCCAAAGCGCTGCGCTCGATGGTGGGGGAGAAAACCGGATAATCCGTTCCTATTGGAACGGATTATCCGGTTTTCAATGCATCTCTATGGGAAAACGCGTTTCACTTAGCGATGTTTTCCCATAGCGATGTTTTTTTGGAACCAATTAAACTCGTTAAGCGAGGCACCACTGTATTACAGTATAAAGTAGATCCATTGTACTGAATTCTGTTGCACAGCTATGCATGCAGAAGGCACACTTGAGAATTCCATCAGGGAGTCTTTAATTGCCTGCTAAAAACAGGTGATTGTAATGCCATCTGTCTTCATCTTGTGTAAACAGGATTTCAGCCATTGAGACTTACATAAAAGTCCAGTTCATTGAATTGTCCCATTCATTCAACAGTTGTATATAACAATTGGTTTAGTTTCTTGTGAAAGTAGTTGCAAGGAGATTTTTTAAAAAAAACAAAATTAGAGAATATAAAAATAATATTCCAAGACCATACACATAGTGTAGTTTAAATATTGTGAAAGAGAAAATCTCTAATTTTCTGTGAAGAATATCATATACATTGAGGAGTATAATACAGATAAGCTTTTCTGAATTAGGCTACAAACTGATTTCTAAAACAGACACTTAAAAAGCTACAGCCCTCACAATGTTGTATATCTAATAAATCTATATATAGAAAACAAAAGTCCTGCTGCCCAGTTCTGAATCAGCTGCATATCTGTTATTGGTCTTTGATGTATTCTTATTCTGCTGATTCCATTGTTATTGTTTTGTTCTTCAAGGACCAAACAGTGGAAGAAGAGATGGAACATTTTCAGAGGCATTATTCAGTTCACCACAGGGGGTGGCCATAAAGAACAACGTTATTTACGTAGCAGATACAGAAAACCATCTGATTAGGAAGGTACATTTTTTAAATTTAAAAATATAGGATAATATTTCTTCTCCGACATGGAGAGAAAATTTTGTCAAAACAGTAATTTCAGAACTGTGCAGTGTAACTGAAAGTAGAGTATTGGCAAATATTTATAAATATATTTTAAATTTATAGATATATTTTAATATATCTGGAACAGACTCATTTTTCTCTTCCCATACGTTTTTAAGGCAAGTTATTAGATACAACAATGTAACACTTTCCTAAAGAGAAAGGAATGCAATAATAATATTGTTTGCTATGATTTCTATATTCCATTAAAAAAAATTTGAAAAATGGTATTTTGGCTCTACAGGATCATGTGTTTTGTCTCCCTGGGATACATCTAGGAATATAAACCAGATGACATCCAATTTATATTCATTTCTCATATTATAAGCCTAGCTGATCTTTGTGGAGTCAGTACATAACATATCCAATGTAAAGAATGCCAAACTACAAATCAATAAAGGTATAGTGTCATGAAGAAGAACTGCAACTGATAATCTAGCCCATCTCATATAATCATAGAATAATTGAGTTGGAACGGACCTATAAGGTCATCAAGTCCAATGCCCTTCTAAATGCATCTCACTTGGATGCCAGTATATAATGTAGTCCAGTTAACTGTAATGACAGATTTTTTGTATATGAAACCATATATAAATATTTCAAAGTTAAATCATTCAGCATGTAAAGAAAGGTAATAGTTCTCCAACAGATGCCTCTTCCTCTGCCATGAAGAATCGTAGAGAATAGCTTTCCTTTCCTATTTTTCATAGTATATTTAAAACGTTAATAAATGGAAGAGATTCTACCGAGCATGGTGCACAACTTAAAAAACACACACACCTGTGTCAATATTATGTATATATGATTGCAATAAATAAATAAATAAATCTTCATTTAATTCTAGATTGACCTACAGTCGAAAACAGTGAGTAGTGTTGCAGGAGTTGGAATACAAGGCACAGATAAAGAAGGAGGAGCCCAAGGCGATCAACAGTCTATTAGCTCTCCATGGGATATAACGTTTGGAACTTCAGGTATTTTAATAAATGTTGTACTTTAATCATTTTCTTTGAAACATTTTACAGCAGGCAAGAGCAGAACGATGAGCTGCAGATGTTAAATTTCAAATCCCAGTATTCCTCACAGTTGGCAATGGTGGCTGTTCCTGACAGAAATCACCCAGTTGTTGATTTCTTGAGTTAATTAATTCAACTTTTTAGAAGTAAACAGTGACCATATTAGTAGGTTCAAGCCATGATGTGGTTGAAGTTTTGTTGTGAAGTGCACACCTGCCTCTGTTAAGAAACCCAGGCACAAACTGTGATCTGAACATGTGGCTTCTTGTTGGCTTATGGACTCTGGCTTACTTAACGTGGATTGTCTTGGTGTCCAGACTTGCAATTATAGCTTATCTGCAGTTTGTCTCCCCAGCTGCCCAGCCTGAAAAAGGAAGTGATGAAAGGACAGGAGAGAAACAAACCAGAAATGGAAAAGATAAGCCAGCATATATTTGCTGTCCCACTAGTAGCTTAAACAAGCCACAACACGAACTATGACATATTCTGATGTAAAAACACACTCAGTGGCCATAATTCTGTTGCATAATGTAGTAAATTGCACTAGAGTAGGTCCATTGACTCAGTAGACATTTGATGAATCAAGTCCTCTGTAAATTCCGTTGATTCAAATGTGCCTACTCTAACTACTCCCTGTTCCAGGACTCCCTGGAAAAGACCTTAATGTTGGGAAAGTGTGAAGGCAAGAGGAGAAGGGGACGACAGAGGATGAGATGGTTAGACAGTGTCACCGAAGCAACCAACATGAATCTGACCCAACTCCGGGAGGCAGTGGAAGCTAGGAGGGCCTGGCGTACTCTGGTCCATGGGGTCACGAAGAGTCGGACATGACTAAACGACTAAACGAACGAACGAACGAACTCTAACTACAGTTTACTTTAGCATTAGTGGAACTTATGGAGGAGTTGACTGTCCAAATTCCTGTTGGTTCAGTGGGCCTACTATAGTGCTATTTACTGTGCAAGAGGATTTGGGCCATTGTGTTCTTTTACTTCTGTGTTTGATCATATGTGAGTAGTTTTGCTTGCACTTAGAACTCTCCCAAACTGCCAGATTAACTTTTTATGGGTACTAAAAATTCAGTGGACCTATGGGTTAGATATGTATGCCAAAACCATAAATCCTTTGCATACTGAAAAGGTATGTTTTTGTCTTATGCTGGCAGCATTGCAGAATTTATTATGAAGCATAGAAATATAACACAAGAAATATTCTTAAAATACTATTCCCTGACTTTTTAGTGCTGAGTATTCAAGACCAATTGTTCCACCTATATGTTTGGGACAGATATTCAATTAAGTTTTCTATGCTAGTTGTCTATATTTTTCAGTCTTCTTTTTTATGTCAGTTCTAAACAACCAGATATTTAGGCATGACATTAAGATGAAAAAGAGAGTGAAGCTAAAGTTTATACATACTTACCTAGAAGTAAGTTTGTTTAACTCATTGAGATTTACTTCTGAGTACATACATATGGGATTGTACTGGTTAAATGAATAATTCTTAAATGTTCCGTACAGACCACTTAGGCTGTAGTCCATATGAGAGAAACTCCTATATGGAGTTATTGAACTGATTAAAGCATCACACCAGGTGCAGTTGTTCTTAGAATGACAATCCATACATTTTTGTAGCTTCCAGGTGTGTTTTACCTTATTAATGACTATGTACTTTTCAACTTTTTGTAGCTTCCTCTTCTATTTTTGTACATTGTTGTTGAAAGCAAGCAGTGCTAAATGCACTTTGAAATGTGGACCAGGCCACGGACACTTAACTCCTACTTCCCCGCAAGCACCATCGCACACATGCCTGTGAGTGCAATCTGCCCCCGCAAGTGCGTATGCGCAAGCACGTTCCATCCCCTGCAAGTGTGGTGTGCACATGAGTGGGGGCCCCTAAGCACAATGTGCGCATGTGAGCTTTGCCCCCCCCGTGGGCGAGCCACACACACGCAAATGGTCTGTGGCTGGGAAAATGTTGGGGACCACTGACATAGAGCAACTGTTTGACGTGGTATACTGATTCCTATATTTCTTGGTATCTATGTCCTGTGGTTGATTCACTGTTGTTGCTGGTACAGCATTCTGACGGAGCTTTTAAAACATGATAATCTTTTGGATCCAGCTCTGGGGTTGTTCACCTTTGCTTAGGATCAGTATGAATAAGTGATTTTGAATTCACTGTTATTTTGTTAATCTTATTGTCCTCATTTACATGACTCCTGATTGTGCCAGTGCTTTCTGCTCTGCCTTTCTGCACTGTACAGTATCCTTAGACGGAAGGCTTATGTATGCCCAGAATGCAGTAGTTACATTTCTAATACCTCATGGGGGGGGGGGGGAAGAGTTATTATTTAACTGAAAGTCAGTGTGAGCCTCAAAACTAAAAGGATGTCTTTTGTGTTTTATCCTGATAGCAGAGTTGGAACAGTGTAGTGGTAAAAAGCAAGTAGAGCAGCCAGGAATAGTTTCTGTTTTGGAAAGATTTTGCAGTAAATGATTATCTTTACCATAAGTATATTGTCAGAAGTATATTGTAATAATTTTGCACTTTAACTAGTTTTTGTTAAAAAAATCACAAAGATGAGGCTGCATAAACATTGAAGGGAGATTTCCTGTAACTATTTTACCAGCATTTCTTATTATTACTCTTCTGTGATATGTTCTAATAATTCCTAAAAAGGCATATTCCTGGTATCTGTCATACAGAGGAAAAGTTAAGGCATAGATCATTAAACAACATATTACCATTGGCATATTATCTTCAGGCTTAAGATGAGAAGTGACTGCATTTTATATGATTTTTTATAGAAAAAAAATATAAGAATTTATACTCTGACCTTCAGTAAAATTCCTGGGGCAGCTTACAAAATATCAGAACTCAAAACAAATTAAGAACATAGAACAGCAAAATGCTATAAAAGCAGCATAGAAACAAAACGTCAACCACAATAAAATGATCAAGTTATATTAGATGAGCATGTAAGCTACTGAGTACTATGTGTACAGTGTGGGCATTTGCGTATAAATAAACACATCTAAAGTTTAAGTAGTTCTTTGGGTGCACTGCACTGCCCTCTGTGAGGAGGGTTCGAGCGCCCTCTCAGCAGTGTTGTCATGACATGGGAGAGCAATTCAAGCAGCAACTAAACAATCTTTGAGGCTGTCCATGCTGGCATATAGATTGATATATGGATCATTTTTGGTATAGTTTGTATTAGACCAAAGTACAGCATCCACACATGCTTCCTTTTGGAGCGATTCATCCTTCTCTTTCAAAAGCTGTTCCACATCTTTTTAGTGTAGCTGTCAAGAAAAAGAGTTCAGATGCTAGACCTTGGGGAGTCTACCCCATACCAGCAACATCCCCAGCATACTGAATGACAGCACCCCTATAACTCCTACCAGAAGTTCCATCAGGAACCTCAAAGGCAAACTTCTTATACAACTTACTTCAAACAGCAATCTTATTGGGACAAACCGCATCAAAAAATCACGACTAGGCGCAATGATTGCAAGGCTAAGCATCATGTTTGACATCCAACCAGCCAGGATCACAACATACCACATCAGGTGAAGAAACCCTCAACTAGGAGAGCTTATCATTATAAGTGGAAGAAATTCCATTCCTTTAATGAAGCCTCTACACTATCTTCAGTTAATCCCTCTGTCTCTACCATCCTTCATTTTCTGCTTCCATCTGAAAACCAAGGGCCTCTCCTTTCTTCTTTGAGGGCTTACCTGTCTGCAGTCGTTTCCTATCAACCATCAACCTCTCCAGCAGTTCAGTTCTTCAGACACCCTACACTGAAGCATTTCCGGAAGGGTTTATCACACATGTATCCAGATGTGCATCCACCTTCACCTCAATGGTCTTTAATGATAGTCTTGCAGCAGCTCACCAAGGCCCCATTTGATCCCTTAACTTTGGTTGATCTTTGAAATTTAAAACAGCGTTCCTTGTTGCTATCACATCCGCTCGTCAAGCCAGTGAACTTGCAGCCTTGCGTCATGATTATCCTTATCTCCAGTCTTATTGAGATAAGGTCAAGTTGTTTGTAGATATTTCCTTTCTCCCCAAAGGTGTTTCCCAGTTTCATATGTCCCAACCGTTGGTTCTCCCATCCTTTTTTCCATTTCCGTCTACTGTTCAATAAAGGATCCTCCAAACTCTGGATGTTAGACGGGCTCTAGCATTTTACTTAGCCCACACACAACCCTTCCGGCGTTCAGCTCAACTTTTCGTCAGCTACCAACTTCCTATGAAGGGTTTTCAGGTGACATCACAAAGAAAATCCAAGTGAGTTGCTTTTACCATCCACCTGGCGTACCAGCTTGCTCGAAGGCCAGCTCCCCAGGTGATTCGCCCTCATTCCACCAGGGCAGTGGCAGCTTCCCCGGTGTTTCTTCATGGCATTCCTCTTCCAGACATCTGCGCCTCTGCCACATGGTCACAGCCATCCACATTCATCAAGCACTGTAGATTGGATGTTCAGCAGAAATCTGATGTGGCCTTTGGATCTGCTGTGCTAGCTTCTACTTTGGTGTGACACCCTGCTCTGGGTAAGACAGCTTGTTAGTCATCCAGGGTGTGATTCACAGATGCCAGGAATAAGAACGACAGGTTACTCACCTATAACTGTAGTTCTTTGAGTGGACCTCTGTGATTCAAACATCTCGACCTGGCCTCCCCACTGTCACTCCATACAGCTCTAATATGCAGCAGTTGACATAACTGAAGGGAGAGCCTTGGCGTCAAAGTACATATATGGAGGGGAAGGGGTCTACACTGTTTTCTTTTGTTTGTTTTTTTGTGTTTTTTGCTACCGCAGAAACTCTAGAATCTTACAATGAATCACAGAGGTCCACTCAAAGAACTACAATTACAGGTGAGTAACCTGTTGTTTTCATGTGATGATGCAATAACAAGTAGACCACCAGACAGAAACTTAATTTATATTTAGATGGGACTGGGGTGAAGAAAAGAGTGGTAGGGTGTTAATAAACTATTTGTGCTAAGCTGGAAATTCATAATAAATAACTGTTTTCCAGGACACCATTATAATAGCTTGTTGGAACAGGGGTTTCTTTATTTTTAATAGGTAAAAACAAGAATAGGAAAGAGAAAAAATGTTTATTCTGTGCATTTGGAATTGGCTTGAAAGCACACAGAACATTTGTGAGATATTTGTGCTGTTTCTTATAGAACAGTTTCTTCCCCAGGAGCTCAGCAGTGATTGAACAATGATGAATATACCGAGTTTTTCAGCCAAGAGGTTCTTTTAGAATCAGTGTGTGTGACATCACAAGTGCAGTATCTAAGAAATCCAGTTTCAAAGTTCTGGTCAGCTATGGCTTTCAACTGGGTTGGCTTCGGACAGTTACTCTTTCTCAGGCTAAACTATGTACATCTTAGTTATGTGATAAAAGTAAATTATGACTGCCACCAAACCAGTTATCCCCCTCTGTATGATCCAGACCATGGGAGAGTGGGAAATTAAATTAGTGTGAATTTCTGGGTAGTTCTCACTGGGATGGCAGTCTTTGTCCCAACTGTACAAGATTTAAGGTGGAGTTCAACCTGCATTCCAACCATACAAGATTTTAGGCAAAGCTCATGTGATAGAATGTGTAGGAAAGGAAGATTTTGACAGATAAAACTAATATGTTGCACAGGCTCTTAGGCCAGAACCATTCTTATACAGATCCAGTTAGCTGTATTACATTTTTTTTGTTTCTTTTTTCTTATATTAAAACATTCCAATATATCTAATTCGTGTCTACAGTATGAACTAGTAAAGCCTAGGGACTGATTTGTTATTACAATGAAATCTAGTCCTCTGTTTCCTTTTATCCAAAATCCATGACCAGTTGCATTGACTCTTCTAGCAGAATGGAGACTGATTCCCTTTCACTAGTAGGTGGGATAGAATATTACCCCATATCACTGTGCAGAAAAGCTAGGATTCTAAGAGCTGAAGGAACAATCTTGCTGGGATGAATGTGACTTGTGAACCTTATACTGTTTACCAAAGTGTATTGTGGTGAAGCAATAATGTATTCCCAGATACAATAAAAAGAACCTTGCTTTTGGGATGGGTAAATAAAATGTGCTTATGAGCACTGATAATACATCAAAAGCTGTGTTTAATGTTAGTACATGTTTATACCATACTATCATTGCAAAGAAAAAAAAATGCTTTGATACTGCAAGCAGCACTGGAAGGAAAATATACATACCCTAATAAGGATAAGTGCATTGGTTTGAAACTACTCCCTAGTTGGAATGTGGAGTTTAATTACATAAAAGTGAAGGAATTTCTTTTTACTGGGGTAGTTAGTAAAAATACTTTAAGTAAATTCTTTCCATAGAAGAATTGTAAAATGTATGTATGCTTTCTAGCATCCTACTAAGAGGCATACATAAGTACAGTGTTTTGGTATTCTGTGGGATTTTTCAATAAGGCTCATCTGCTATATTTTTTTCAGCATTCTATAGTGCCCACTTTAGATTAAAAATGATATTCCTTGTTTGTGGAAACAGTTTTAAAATATAATCTTTCTTATTTAAAGATGTGTAAAATAGTTCCTTGGTAATTTCTTGTTCCGTTTGTATTGGTAGACTCTGAATGAAATCAACTGTTTCCAGCACTCTTCGACTTTAATGGCAATTATACTATACAGTACTAAGTCTTTAGTCATTGGCATGATCTTTAATCTGATAATAGAAAATTGTGCTCAGAATTGTGAAATATGTTAGGTGTATAAAATATTTTTGTAGATATATCTATACATGGCTATTCTTCTGTCATTTCTACTTTTTCTGAATAAAAAGAACTGTTTACCCAGCAGCCAGTTCATCTATTTGGCAGCTATATAAATTTGGCTATCACCATTTCTAATGTATTTATTTATTTATTTTAAAGATTGATTAGATTAACTGTAGTGAAATACATACAGTATTTTGAGCTCTAATAATTGGCTGCTTTCTCTTATTACACAATCCTGTTTCATGGGAAACTGCTGCATTTTCTTTAAAATGCTTTTTAATAAACTGGACACTTGCTGAAATCCCTTTGGTATTCACGTAAGGATTATTTAATTTGCTGCAGCTAGTTGTGGCTAACTGGTGAGGTGTCATGGTACATCTTGGTTGCATTCAAATGCATAATCAGACACACAGTAGATATGTGCCCCCAACACTTCATCAATTATCTGTAATTAGCCCTGACAAATTATGCTATAGCCTTCCATGAACACTAATAAGATTTTGGCCAATAATCCATTAATACTGATTTCCAAATATTTTTAGACTTCATATATGTGAAGTACATTATAATAAAGAAGTTTTCTCCATAATTTAAACTTTTATAGTGAAAAATTCAAAAAGAGAAATTTTAATATATGGAAAATGGATATTGATTTATACTTAAGATAACTTTTGGTAGATATAGACGCTGCAGCAAAGGCACAGTGGCCAGAATCCGGTTTGTCAAGGTCTAACAGTACACTGTTGTAAAAGTTTTTGGACACTCACCACAGGAACAAGGACTTCACAAGGTGATTGTGCATTTGGTCATGCAACTTCGTTTTGATTGATTACACTAATGAATAGCACTTCAACCTTGACACAATGTCATTGTCACCACAGCAGGCTTAACATCAAGTTATATCCCCTTAGCTACTGAACATGATTTTGGCCAATATATTCCTGGCCACTTGCCTGTTTCAAAATATATCTATTGTACATAGTACCGTTAACTATTTACATGGGTTTTAATGGTAGCCCCAAGCTGATTACACTGCAGTCACACATTTCCGGTTTGTAGATACTGATTGTCTGCCTGGATTGAATTTTAATGAAAAGGTATAGATGGTGTACACACATACAGTCTTTTGTTTGCATGTATGTGCAGTATATCGAGATTTCAAGTAAGGGGGAAAAACAGGAGAAAACACTACATATTCTGATTTTTTTATTTCAGAAGGAATGATACCGCAAGTCTTTCTATTGATAAAATATTGAATGACCAAACTATATCCAGTATTTTAACAATAGAATGATTTGCTCAAGAGGAAAAAAGTGTAATATACAGAAACCACATAAAGATGTGGAAAGGTTTTAGAAGAATTCACTATTCACATTTAGAAACCCCCATTTAAATATTTCAAACATTAAATTAAAGCATTCCATATTGTCAGTTATCATATAGTTATCAAGTCTAACATGGGTCCTTTTTATTGCCTAAATATACATGTTCTCTGGATTATTTTAAGTCAGAATATGGTACCTAGTAAACCAGTCAATCCCAGAACAATTAAAAAGGAAAGAGTTATATATTGGGTAGCTGCCAAGAATTCACAACCAAAAAAGAGCTTTTTAAATCTCTGGAGCAACCAGACAAACATGTTCCCATAATGATTTTTGCTAGCATCTGTTTGTGCTTCTTTCGAGATGACACATCATTTGAGGTAATCTAGTTGAAACTTTGATCAGCTGATGTCACTTTAAGCCTGATTAAGTGATAACTGAAGAAGAGAAAAGCATGTACAGCCGTGCCCCGCTTAACGATTACCCCGCATTATGACAAATCCACTTTACGACGATGTTTTAGTGATCGCAAAACAATGGTCTAAATGGGGGAATTTCGCTTTGCGATGATCGGTTCCCTGCTTTGGGAACCGATTTTCGCTTTACGACAATCAAAAACAGCTGATCGTCGGGTTTTCAAAATAGCCACCGGGTGCTTAAAATGGCTCCCCGCTGTGCTTAGGGATGGATTCCTTGCTATACAGGCACCGAAAATGGCCGCCATATGGAGGATCTTCGCTGGACGGTGAGTTTTTAGCCCATTGGAACGCATTGAACGGTTTTCAGTGTGTTTCAGTGGGCTTTTTAATTTCGCTTTACAATGTTTTCGCTTAACAGTGATTTTCCTGGAACGGATTGTCGTTGTTAAGCGAGGCACCACTGTATTTGATAGCATTACTGGTTATCAGAGAATAAAAGTATTGCTGCCCCCCTTTGGTTACATTTAGAAAGTTTCAGTCATCTGTATTTATAGAAAGTCCACTATCTACTTCCATGTTAGTGACAACACTAGATGAAATTCTCTTAGCATTTTTTACCATCAGAAGGCTTCTGTCAGCCCAACAGGGAGGACATGATTTTCCCCTTGCCCTCCCGCATGTACCTTACAGTCTGTTTTGGAGGGTCTGTCCAAACCGTGTGTGTTGAAGAGGAAAAAGTTTTAATTGTTTGTTGGAGTAATTGCTTAAACAACATTAGATGTCATCCAGACACTCAAGCTGAAAGAAAAATTAGCATGTAAGATTGTTGCTAAGAAACAAGGAAAAATACAATATATTGTCAGGCCAGTCACACACATTTTTAATTCCAGAGAAATTCTATTGATTTTAAATAAGATATATTTGCCAGTAAGAATGTGTATAAATGGCGTCATTTGAGTTATCAGACCCAAAAGTCAGTTCCTTTCAGTGCCCACCAGAATGCACTCTGTTTTCAAAGACTTTTCTTATTATGAATACATCTGTTAATCATTTTTGTGGGGAAATGATATGCTATTTTTCAGGAAAGGAAGAGTCCTTTGGGGAATACTGAATCTGTGTTTGATTGTTTTTAAGACCTGCTCATTATATAATACAGGTAAATATCAAAAGAGGAATAAATGCCTTCCTTTATACTTTTAGCTTATACATTTCACTTATATTATCCTGTTTTTCATTCAGGTTTTTACTATTTATTCATTTAAAGAGGTGAGGGAACCTTACCTCTTGATGAACAAGAAACTTTCAAGTGAACTATGATAGAACTAGCCTAGTACTAAGTATCTTTGTCATATACCTGATAACATGTTTCTGGCTCTGTCACAGTTTTCCTAGGCAACAGAGGTTATGGCAGTTCAGACCACTTCCATTGCGGAAATTATAATGACTTTCTCTCCCTTCCTTTTCCTGTACTTTGCACATGGGAAAAAGAAAGAGGAAATTGTGGTTTTAAGAAATGGAACATTTGCTTAGTTGTACTACTACTGAATGACACATAACTTCATCCTTGTTGTAAAAGCCAGGACTGATTTAATCTGGCATTGACAGATGGTTCAGTTTCAGTGTCAAACAGTGTTTGTTGTACTGTTTCTGAATCTTTCAGCCATGGTTAAATCTTTAGTTCTTAATAATAATAATTATTAAATAATAATTATTAGCAAAGGCTAATAGAGTTTTGTCAAGAGAACAAGCTGGTCATCACACTCTTTTCCAACAACACAAGAAACTACTCTATGCATGGAACTCACCAGATGGGCAATACCGAAATCAGATTGATTATGTTCTCTGCAGCCAAAGATGGAGAAGCTCTATACAGTCAGCAAAAACAAGACCTGGAGCTGATTGTGCCTCTGATCATCAGCTTCTCATAGCAGAATTCAAGCTTAAACTGAAGATAATAGGAAAAACCACTGGGCTAGTCAGGTATACTGTAATCTAAACCAAATTCCTTATGAATACACAGTGAAAGTGAAGAACAGATTTAAGGAACTAGATTTGGTGGACAGAGTGCCTGAAGAACTTTGGATAGAGGCTCGTAACATTGTACAGGAGGCAGCAACAAAAACCATCCCAAAGAAAAGGAAATGCAAGAAAGCAAAGTGGCTGTCCAACGAGGCCTTAGAAATAGCAGAGAGGAGAAGGGAAACAAAATGCAGGGGAATAGGGAAGGTTACGGAAAATTGAATGCAGACTTCCAAAGAATAGCAAGGAGAGACAAGAGGGCCTTCTTAAATGAACAATGCAAAGAAATAGAGGAAAATAACACAAAGGGAAAAACCAGAGATCTGTTCAGGAAAATTGGAGATATTAGAGGAACATTTTGTGCAAAGATGGACATGATAAAGGACAAAAATGGAAGGGACCTAACAGAGGCAGAAGACATCAAGAAGAGGTGGCAAGAATACACAGAGGAATTATACTAGAAAGATTTGGATATCCTGGACAACCCAGACAATGTAGTTGCTGACCTAGAGCCAGACATCCTGGAGAGTGAAGTCAAGTGGGCCTTAGAAAGCCTGGCTAACAACAAGGCCAGTGGAGCTGATGGCATTCCAGTTGAAGTATTTAAAAACTTGAAAGATGATGCTGTTAAGGTGCTACATTCAATATGCCAGCAAGTTTGGAAAACTCAACAGTAGCCAGAGGATTGGAAAAGATCAGTCTACATCCCAATCCCAAAGAAGGGCAGTGCCAAAGAATGCTCCAACTACTGTACAATTGCACTCATTTCACACGCTAGCAAGGTTATGCTCAAAATCCTACAAGGTAGGCTTCAGCAGTATGGAACTCCCAGAAGCACAAGCTGGATTCCAAACAGGAAGAGGAACTAGAGACCAAATTGCTAACATGCACTGGATTATGTAGAAAGCCAGAGAGTTCCAGAAAAATATCTACCTTTGCTTCATTGACTATGCAAAAGCCTTTGACTGTGTGGACCACAGCAAACTATGGCAAGTCCTTAAAGAAATGGGAGTGCCTGATCATCTTATCCCTGTCCTGAGAAATTTATATGTGGGACAGGAAGCAACAGTTAGAACTGGATATGGAACAACTGATTGGTTCAAAATTGGGAAAGGAGTATGACAAGGCTGTATATTGTCCCCCGGCTTATCATGCGGAAGGCTGGACTGGAGGAATCCCAAGCCAGAATTAAGATTGCCGGAAGAAATATCAACAACCTCCGATATGCAGATGATACTACTCTGATGACAGAAAGTGAGGAGGAACTAAAGAAACTTGTAATGAGGGTGAAAGAGGAGAGTGCAAAAAATGGTCTGAAACTCAACATCAAAAAAACTAAGATCATGGCCACTGGTCATCACCTCCTGGCAAATAGAAGAGGAAGATATGGAGGCAGTGACAGATTTTACTCTCTTGGGCTCCATGATCACTGCAGATGGTGACAGCAGCCCCGAAATTAAAAGACGCCTGCTTCTTGGGAGGAAAGCGATGACAAACCTCGACAGCATCTTAAAAAGCAGAGACATCACCTTGCCAACAAAAGTCCGAATAGTCAAAGCTATGGTTTTTCCTGTAGTGATGTATGGAAGTGAGAGCTGGACCATAAAGAAAGCTGACCGCCGAAGAATTGATGCCTTTGAATTGTGGTGTTGGAGGAGGCTCTTGAGAGTCCCCTGGACTGCAAGGAGAACAAACCTATCCATTCTAAAGGAAATCAACTCTGAGTGCTCACTGGAAGGACAGATCCTGAAGCTGAGGCTCTAGTACTTTGGCCATCTCATGAGAAGAGAAGACCCGTTGGAAAAGACTTTGGTGTTGGGAAAGTGTGAAGGCAAAAGGAGAAGGGGACAACAGAGGATGAGATGGTTGGACAATGTCATCGAAGCAACCAACATGAATTTGACCCAACTCTGGGAGGCAGTTGAAGATAGGGGGGCCTGGCGTGCTCTGGTCCATGGGGTCACGAAGAATCGGACACGACTAAACGACAACGATTATTAAATTATTATTATTTGTGCTTTTTAGGGTTTTCTAGGTAGAGAATACTCAGAGTGGTTTATTGTTCCCTTCTTCTTGGGGCATCTTGCCTGAGGCCACATAGGCTGGCTCTACTCACAGGAGGCTCATTGGAGAATTGAACTCCCAACCTCTGACTCTGCAGTCAGATGCCTATCCCACTGAGCTATCCAACTAGCTTAATTTTTAATGAGGTAAAATATGCTGGATGATTTCTGAAAAGGCACAGTGTTAATTGAATGCCACAGAAGTTTACAGATACATATATTTGGCAGAGGGAGGACAGCTGTAGGAAATACAGTATGGACACAGGTGGAAGAGGCAAAATCTGCCATTCATTTCAAATGCTGGTATTGCTAAAGGAAATGGGCAGGTTATCTTTCCCTATATCTGTAAAAAGTAATATGCTCCACTTGCAGACTATTGCTGGATGGCTCACCTTCTACTGTCAGGGATTCCATGTGCCTCTCTAGCACCCCACATTCTGAAAACAGTGCCAGGGTAGTTACTGCAAGGGATAACTTCCCCACACATACACTGGTAAGGAGCTGTTCTTTAAAAAGTTAGAGAAATCAAGGCATGGAAGATGTGGCTGCTTCTGTGGGACCTCGCCCCATCTCGGAAATATACCTTATCCTGTTCTTGTTCTTTCAATGATAACAGCAACATTGTTTATCTGCCATTGAAACCATCCTCATTTGGGACATTAGGAAAGTCCTATATATATTCAAATCTGCTTTTTGTTAGTTATGTTGAGTAGAGGAAGATGCATTAAAAGGAAAATTACTAAGAGTACTCATTATTTTCTATTTATTTAAATCTTGACAGTCTTTTAATCAAATATTATCAGTTGTCTACAGGAATTTTAAAAAAATAGCTTGGCTTTCTCACTGGCCAAGCCTCTTATTTATTCTCAATACTATTTCCATTCTCAACCCTCTAGCATGCAAAACTTCGGAACTGGCCAGGTTTCTTTAATGCAGCTATTCTCAACCTTTTTTCGGCTATGCCCCACCCCAGGAGCTCTTCTCAGGTACCAGGGGTGTCCTGTCAAACAAGGATACAGCATGAACAGATAAACAAAATCATTTATTCTTGAACATCAAGAAAACATGAGCATCCCAACATAGTTTACAATACCTTTAAAAAGAATGTGTGAAATTTAAATGTTAGACCTAATGAGATTCTTGAGTTTGGTGCTTTTCTGCAAGTTTCATGATATCAGGCTCCAAATTAGACAATGACAGTTGGAGGTCACCTCTTGTTGCAATATCAATTCTGTTCCTGGATGTTGTCAAGGAAACTACCTTGGTGAATCTCCACTCAACCAAATACATTGGGGGAAAGGCAATAAAAATAGTTGGGCTTTCTCCCACAGTGTTGGAAATGTATTCAACAGATCACTCTTGATGCCAAAATCTTTTTGAATCTGTACAAACCATTTTGAAGATCAATCAAACTCTCTTGAATTTCTACCTCAGCTTGAGTGAGTTGTACTTCAGCTGGATTCAGAGTTCAATCTGGAATACTCAGGTTTAACATGTCATTAATTTTTTCTTGCATTCCCTTGTGTATTTGCTTGAGATGCTTCATATAAATGGTAAGGTCATTGTCCTTCAGTGCCTCTGCGATCATCTTCAGGTATGGAAATTGTAAAAATCCTAACGTCCTATATTGTGCCAAAAGACTGAGCTTCTTAAGGAAAGAAATGATGGCTTCCTTACTGTGTACAAGGTTACTGTTTTTGCCCTGTAAGGTCTTGTTTTTAAGTTTGTGAAAAATATACGCCAGATAAAATATGTCTGCCTTAACATGAGCAAGCTTTCTCTGTACTCTTTGTTAGACACAAAGGAAACTTAGATGTAGCAAAACATTGAAGGCAGTTTCCCTTGGAAAGCCACCTCACCTGGGTATGCAGCACAAGCATCTGGGAGTGTTTGTTATATTCTTCACATGGCTGCCAGAAAAGATGATCCTGAAGAATGTGGGTTTTGATTAAGTTTACTGCCTTTGACAACTGAAAGCAAAATATTGAGGCTTATTCCCAAGTTCTTAGATACTAGGTGCTCCCTGGGAATGATGCAATGAATAGTAAAGACATTTACTTTTTTTAAATGGGCAACGAATCCTCTGTATCAGCCAACCATAGAAGCAGCACTATCAGTTGCACGAACAATTATATTCTCAATTGGAATACAGTGGGGTCTCGATTACGAACTTAATCCGTATTGGAAGGTGGTTCGCAGGTCGAAAAGTTCGTAGGTCGAATCTGCATTTCCCATAGGAATGTATTGAAAACCATTTAATCCGTATCTGCTCTTTTCCGTCCATAGAAACTAATGGGAAGCTGCTATTCCGCCTTCTGCCACTAGAGGGGGATATTTTTTCTTTTTTCCTTTTAACCTAAGATGCCTTAGATTTTCAAAAAAGAAAAAAGTTCGTAACTCGAATCTAAGTTCGCAAGTCGAGTCCATGTATTTCCTATGAGAGTGGTTCGTAAGTCAAAACGTTCGTATGTAGAACCGTTCGTAAGTCGAGACCCCACTATATTGTTCTCTCTTAAGTAACTTTTGACTTGTTCAAAAATAGACAGTCTCTTAGTCTTAGTTTTAACCCTCCTGGCAAACATCTCTTCCATCAGTTTGTTACTGTTCCTGAATATCACATAAGCCATGAGAACAGCGTTGTTATCTTATAAAGCAATATCAATAACTGTAAAGAATTTCTTGGATTGGACTGAACTGACCAATCTCTCTTCATTGTTATGTGCCATCTCATTGATTCTTCTGACAGCAGTAGAGTTACTCAAAGGAATTGGCTGAATTGTTTTTTTGGCACTCAAATTCATGACATCATATATTATTATGGACCCTGAGGACAGGATAAGCGACTGAGCAATGCTGTGAGCATTTCAGGTTTTAGCGATCGGTTTAATAATTTTGTATGATGCAGCAAGACCCGTGTCTAATTTTTGTGATATTTGAGTAAGAATTGTTGTCAGTGTTGGCCTTCTCTCAAAATTCTCTCAAAGGTTTTTGAAGAAACCCAAGGGTTTATCTTTCTTCTGTGGATGCAGGGTATCCAAATTTGCTTCGTCTCATGCTTTCATTTGACAATGTAGTCATGCAGTTCAAACACATAGGCAAAAATGGGTTTTGTCGAGATGCAGTGAAACCGTATGATAAGTATTCCACAGAATACTGCTACATTTTTCTTTTGCCAATGAACTCATGGGTAGAATTATTTCTGGAATTAATTTAAAAATAGAAAAATAATGAACAAATACGGTATACTGTCTACCTGTGTAGAAGTAAAGAAATAATTTAGGTCTTAAAATTGATCACTGCACTCTTGGCTGGCTACCAATAAAAACAGGCAGGGTACTGCATTCTCAGTTGCTATGGAGGCTGCCAGCAGAACTGCCTGAGCAGGTTAGGCTGCAATCACAGCTGGCTTACGATGAAAATCAAGCAGGGTGCCTGTGTCAGCAATTGCTGGGAGGCAGCAAGCAGAGATGCCTCAGATTGTAATCATGCCTGGCTTCCAATCAAAAACAAGCAGGTGACTGGCTTCCAAAGGGGGGGAAGGGTAGTGTGGTGCCCTGCATGACGATGATAATCCATCCCACTGAAATCGCTGTTTGGTGCAATCATCGTCTTGTGAAAACCATTTCCCCATTGGAATGCATTGAAACCCATTTAATGCGTTCCAATGGGGAAAAATCGTTATAATTTTGCGAAGATCGCCCATAGGGCAGCCATTTTGCGAAGCACCGATCAACTGTTAAAATGGCACTCCTGCAAAGCATCGGTCTCGAAAACATAGGGAAGCCATTTTGCGAAGCCGCTGATCAGCAGTAAAAATTGTTATCTTGCGAAAAAACGGTCCGCGAAGCACGGACCAAATCATCATCCAGCAAAAATCGCCCATTGGAATCACTGTTTTGCGAATCGCTATAACAATTGCAAAACCTCATCGTCATGCGGATTTGTCATTTTGTGAGGTCATCATCTAGCGAGGTACCACTGTATAGGCATCAGCAATAACTGGGCAGGTGGCATGCAGGATTGCCTTTTATTCTGTTCTAAGAAAGCCATGAGAACAGCAGGGAATCTGTGCAATGGGCCAGGCTCATGCTGCCTGGGTATTTCATTGATTCAATTACCAGGGCCCACCACAAACTCTTAGGGCTCTCCTTCTCACAGACTTCAGTCAATGGCACCCTTCAGATATGCCAACCCCTCTCCTGGAGGCCCAAGAGCCCCTGTTGTGAATGGCAGTTTTAATGTATGTAGCAGTATGGAATACAGTGGTGCCTCGCTTAGCGATCGCTCCATTTTATGACGAAATCGCTTAGTGACACATTTTTTGCAATCGCAAAAGCGATCGCTTTGCGATGTTTCTTATGAGGTTTTTTCGCTTTGCAATGATCGCAAGAAAGCGATCATCGCAAAGCCCCCATTTTCGCACAGCTGATCGGCAGTTTCAAAATGGCCGGCAGGTAAACAAAATGGCCACCCGCTGTTTTTTGGGACGGATTCCTCACTTTAGAGGCATTGAAAATGGTGGCGCTATGGAGGATCTTCACTCTACGGTGAGTTTTAAGCCCATAGGAACGCATTGAAGGAGTTTCAATGCGTTTCTATGGGCTTTTTAATATCGCATAGCGACGTTTTCATTCTGCAGCGATTTCTGCAGAATGGATTAACGTCGCTATGTGAGGCACCACTGTATCTAAAACTGTAAGTGATACAACTTTCTTTCAAGACCTTACCAAGTCAGAGGTCTTGGTAATAAGATAGAGTTCGGCTTGACTTGCATAGAGATGTAGGTAAGACTAAGAAATCCAGTGATTTTGTTTTGTTTTTGTTGTTTGGTTAGTCAAACAACCAGCTTACCATATTTGCTGAGGCAAAAGATTCAATCTTTTCACATTTGTAGAAACCACTGATAAGAAAGAATAAACAGTAGCTCTCTTGTTGCTCCCTTTCTCCTCCAAGTGAGATGATTTCTATCTTAGCTTCCAACCATCATTAAGCACAGAAAATTTAGAGGAGGAATGGGACTTTTCCTTGAATTGCAGGAAACTTTTGGGAAGGAAATAAATAGCTGGAGAGACGTCTGCTGTTCCTTTCTGTTGCAAAGCTTCCTGAAAGTTAAGCCAGATTCCACCCTTAATTTACTGTCATTTGTTTGTTAGAGGGTTTAAAAGGACAGACAGGTCACCTGTGGAAATCTTTGGCAAAGGAAATACATTAGTATTTCTTCTGTTTCTTTCTTTTCCTAAAGCTTCTGCAAGAGAAAAAAAAAGACACTGTCTACTGGACACAGCAACTGTCTAGGTCTATCCAGGCTTCCTGTGGGTGGTCACCCCTGGAGAGGCCCAGGAAACTACCACCAGGAACTGGGCTTTCTCAGTGGTGGCTGCAGTGGTATGGAATGCCCTGCCTGTTGATCTCTAGGCTCCCTTCTGACCTTCAGGAAATGGGTGAAATCTGAATTTTTCAAATAAGCCTTTGGTAATATCTTCCTGTCACACCCCCCACAGTTCCCCTGTTTGTTCTTCTACACATCCAGGTTCCTTTTTGGGCATGACATTTAATGTTCACACTTTTTCGCTGCCACCAGTGAATTTCTTTTACCCACAATGTAAATTATTTCACTCAAACACTGGCTACCAACAATTGAAAGTTTTTATTAAAGTTACAGATGTTCTTTATTTATTTACTCAGAATCACAATCATTGAAATGTCTTCTTTTGTTTACTTATTTACCATTTAAACAACTTGTGTATTTACTTGTTACTATTATCACTTCTAACTTTCACTATCTAGCTCTTTCTCTAACTCCTGGTTAACTGACATCCTAACTCTAACTCTTTAACTCATCTCTAACTAAAATCCCTAACTCTAACACAATCCTGGTCTTAACTCTAACTGATTCTTAACTGTCTTCCATTCTCTTCTTATATTCCCTCCTGCTCAACCATTGGTTGCAAAATCAGTGTTCCATTGTGATGGACAGGTGTGGTTCCTGGCCTGTCCGTTACATTTCCTCTTTTCATATTTTTGCAGACCTGTATGTTTTTAATTTGAATTTTGTCTACCATTGCGTCTAGAGGTTTTTCCCCATCTGGTTTTCTTAATTGGGTGTTTGTGTTTGCTGGGTGGGTTATTATTTCTTGTATTGCCCAGAATAGTGCTCTGTCACTACATGAGTAAGACAGGAAAGAAAGAAACATTTGCAGCATTTCATGTTTAGATGTGCAGTTACAGTAACAGTTTATATCTTAATCCATTTTTAAAAAAAAAACAGTGTTGTGTATATTTAGCAATAGTAACCACTCAGAGTGGTGCTTGCTGCAGTATTTCTAATTGCAAAGAGTGGTGTTGCTGAAAGATGTGGTATTCTAAAAACCTATTGTCATTTTTGCTGATTTTAATGTTCTTTGTAGTTTCAGGCACACATGATGATGACATTTTGTGGATTGCTATGGCAGGTATACATCAAATCTGGGCACTCATGCTGGAATGTGGAAAACTGCCAAAAGGGAGGTAAGCCAGAATGTTTGATCTGCCCTAGTCAAGGTTAATAGCTGATAAGTAGCATATTAAATCCTATTAAGCATCACTTCCTCCTATACATTTCTGTGTTTTCATTTCTGAGGAAGAAATCAAAGCTGGCCATTAATCAGCATGTGAATCATATCTGCTTCCATCACAGGAAGCATAGTTCTTAGTGTTGTTTTGCTTCTTATAATTTGAAAAGCAGGGTTGAAGAAAAGAGAGGACAAAACCTGCTTGTGTTTTTCCTGAAGTTGGTCTTCGGGGATAGAATTTGGATTATTCCTCAATTAAGGAAAAAGTAAAAAAGAAGAGTCCTTTTCAAGTTATATAATATGATTGTATGAAAAAACTGTATATAGGTTCAGATAATTAGGTAGGACCCATGGAAATACCTCCTTTTCCCCTTAGTGACTTAAAGAAAGGAACCTGCCTTCGGTTTGCTGGGAGTGGAAATGAGGAGAATCGAAACAATGCATATCCCCATAAAGCAGGTTTTGCCCAGCCTTCCGGTCTGTCTGTTGCTGCTGAAGAGCCATGGAACTGTCTTTTTGTAGCAGACAGCGAGAGCAGTACTGTGCGAACAATATCTCTGAAAGATGGAGCTGTGAAGCACCTTGTGGGAGGAGAGAGAGATCCAATGGTAAAATGCTTTTTTTGCATCAGACATAATTAGACATTCTGATAGGGATATGGGATAGAACCATATTTTGCACACCATTGATGCATTTTATTTATTGACTAGATATATTTCCCAGTTAATATAGTAATTGTTCATATAAATCTTAGTCACTCAGAGGGCATCCACACTGGCAACCTGTTTAGCAGGAGATAGCAGATTCCAGCAGCTTAGGTTTCCTACTGCCAAGGGAGAGAGAGAAAGTGGGAGAAAAATGGATGAAGGGAAGCAAGAAGGAAGGGAGAAAATGGAATGACTTTCACAGAGGGAGATAGGAGTAATGTAAAAAAAAAATTCACTTCCCCTGGTCCTTTGCAGATGATCAATGGAAGCACTTAATTGATAGCTGATCAGGCTACAAGGGGTTGTTTGCTCTTTGGGAGAAACACAACAGATGGCACATTGCTCCTCCGTCTGACTTCAAGAAACCCTTTGTAGCCCAGTCCACCCCACATCCAAAATGGCCAGTCTAAACAGGCCCTCACTCTAAAGTGCTGGTTCAGTTTTCCTGATTATTAAAAAAAATCTTAGCTTCCTCTCTCGTGGGCCTATAGATGTTAACAAAATCACGTACCCATGATGTTTGTGCAGTTTCTTTCAAAGCTACTGTGAAGAGTCAGAAAATGAGGATTTTTTTTCTCCATCCAGTTTAAAATTAGGAAAAGTGGCTGAATGTGTTAATGTACTAACTGATAAACTCATGGTCTATGGTGGTATAACAATATGCTTATTCCTAATTTAGTAGTGTAATAGACTATGTGTTTTGACAGGATTGATTTATTTTCTGATATCAAAGTTCTGGTAAGAGAGGACAGTGATCACCAACCTATTACAGTCCACTTTCCAGGTAGAACTGATACCAGAGCATACACATCATATGATAAAATGTTCACATCAAATGTTGAAGTGAAGCAGAATAAAAAGCTTAATTGGGCCAAGGTGGATACTAAGGCCTTAGCCAACTTTTAAAATTCAGAACAGGCTCAGGAATTCCAGCTTTGGAATTTTGCAATTTCATCCAGGTCTCAAAATACAGATACAACTCTGACTCTTTATACTGAATTATGCCATGCCCTAAAAGAACTGTTTTTAATAGCTAACTTACATACTAAAAACCCTAAGCTACAAAGGTCATACTGGTTTGATTCAGAGTGTTTATATAAAAGAAAACATTTGAGAGCAGCTATGCATCAGACCCTAGGACATTCTTCCCCAATTAAACAAGCTGAAATGTTAATTATTAGACGTGAATATAAGCTAATTACTCCAAAAAAAAAAGTGTTTTACAATGCCAAAATATGGGCGGATTTGGAGTCTTCAGCAAAGGGAACAAATTCAGTTTTTGTCTGGAATATTGTATCTGGACTTCTGAAGAAATGCATATTTCAACAGGATGCCCCTATCCCTGCTCCAGTCTGGGAGGACTTCTATAAAAAATTATTTTCTGTATCTAAGCAGGAGTGTATCCATAAACCTTTCCAGCATACAGTATCCTTAAATGGGCTTCCCTTTTGGCCACCTGTTATGGCTATGGAGATTGAATCAGAATCAGCCAAATAAAGCATCTGGAATAGATTTCCTACCCCCTGAACTCTTTAAATCTCATAGTGGCTGGTGGGCACTTCTTTTAGCAGGGTTGTTTATTTACATAAACAATACAGGCTGTATTCCAGCCAGATGGGCAGTTGCTATTATTGTCCCTTTGCATAAGAAAAGAGACAAAGACAATCCAAATAACTATAGGCCGATAAGTCTTACTCGAATTGTGGCTAAAATGTATGCTAAAGATTTGCTGAGCAAAATAGAAGATTGGATTTTTGAGAGAAATCTGCTAGTGGAAGAACAAGCAGGCTTCAGGCCTGAGAGATCCACAATAGATAAGTGTTTTGTCTTATATCATCTTATAACTAAACAATTATCTAATGGCAAGAAATTGTGTACTGCTTTTGTTGACCTCAGTGCGGCCTTTGACTCCATAAATAGAGAGATACTATGGAAAAAACTGACCACCCTAGGTATTGAACTCAGGCTCGTAACTCTGATCAAGATTCTCTACTCAGATATGCATCTTAAAGTCCATATAGGTGCAAATGGTTCACTTAGCAAGAAAATACCTACCCATAAGTGTTAGGGTTGTATTCTGGCCCCTATGCTTTTCAATCTCTATGTTAACAATTTGCCAGGATATCTGTTTGACAGCAATTCTCACATGCTTAAAATACATGAAAAATATCTGAATATCCTTCTATATGCTGATGACATGGTGTTGATGGCACACTCACAAATAAGTCTCAGAAAACTGGTACAAAAACTTAACAACTATTGCCCTAACAATTTTCTAAACATCAATAAAGCCAAATCCAAAGTGTTGGTTCTTATTTGTGGCCTCTGTGAATGCACACAAATAGGTTAGACTGCACCTGCGCAGGACTTCTCGGAAACCTCTAGAGCTTAAAAACATGTGATTAGTAGAACATTTCCCTGTGGTGCACATGCTGCACCCGCCCGTAATACCTCAGTTCCTTCTTGTCGCCGATGAGATCGGACTCTTTCGTGATGTCTAGAGCTGTTTTGAATTGTTACTTATTTCACAGTTTTTTGATTTTGGTCTGGCTTCCTGACTACCATTTGGGCTTCTGGAGTATTTTGTGGACTGGCTTTGTTTACAATTATGATTGTCGGATTTGGATTAACTACCTTTTTGTGATTTCTGGATTACTGACCTTTGGACTGATTACCATTTCTGATTTGGTTTACAGATTTTATCGTGATTTTCTGCTTCTAATCTATTTTCCCTTTAAGTGCTGTACATCGTGTGCTAATAAGTTCCCCTTCATGGACGGCCACAACTGCTGCTTATTTTGTTTAGTGGAGAGGCATCAGATCCACTCTTGTCCTTAGTATAAGAAGTTAACTAAGCCTCCCCTTAAGCTGTGCTTACAGCGTCTCCATTTATACTTGTGGGAGAAGACTTTAACACCCTCAAGCCCAGCAGACTTGGAGGCTACCTTGACTCCTGCTCCTCCTACTCCTTGTTCCGAGCCTGCTGCTTCGTTGACTTCTTTGAAAGCGCCTAAACAGAAAAAGTCTTCAGCATCAATATCAAGCTCGATACTGAAATCACCCACGGTAAAGGATCCTAAAAAAAAAGAAAGAGGTGGTTAAGCAGAAGAAGCCTAAACAATCTGCTAAATCTACTCATCCGTGGGAGCTCCCTCCAGTTCGAGTTTCTCTTCCATCACCAATACTCGAGGAATCATCCAGAGAGTTACCAGACTCTTTCTGAAGCGGGTGATTCTGCACCTCCACCACAGGCTCAGGCTTCAATATCGATACAGAGCCTATCTCCCACTCATTCTGAGGCTGATGCAATACCCAGCCTGACCTCGGCCCATTTGAGTCCTATGTCAATTCGGCAGGCGACACTAATTCAACTGTCGAACTCAGAGGTGTCGCCACAGCAGTCTCATCCTGGTAAACGGCTGGCTAAATGTCGACACATCTCTCCAGCACGACAGGATCCTCAGCATTGGGAGGTTATAGTTCTTCCTTATTTGTCTCAACATCGGGTGTTCTCGGATTATGAAGAGCCTTTGTATGTAGAGGTCAATCGAAGGGGTGATCGACATCGATATCATGGGGATGACCCCGACCTCGAGGCTGGGGCGCGCACTGTGGCACTCATGAGATCCTTGCACTTTGGCCCAGCACGCAGAAGTCATTGCACACCAACTATCTAGAGATGTTGGCGTTTATCAAGGCTTTCTGTGCTTTCTTTCCTCTCGTAGTTAGTTGCGGAGTACAGGTGGCCATGGACAACATGACCACTCTGTATTACATTAACAAACGGTGGCACACTCCTTGTCTCTTCTGTATTTAGCAATCCACCTTTGGGAATGGTGCTACGATCACCAGATTTTTTCCAGTCACCATCCATGTCTCTACAGAGGACAACAATGTGGCCAATTGTCTGAGTCATCTTACCACTCAGACTCACAAGTGGGTTCTTGACAACTCAGTATTCTCCCATATCTGCGATTGGTGAGGAACGCCAGCCATGGACATGTTTGCCACCCAGGCCAATTCGAAGTGCAGCAGGTATTGTTCTCGAGCAGGGAGAGGCACGGACTCTTTGGGCGATGGCTTCATGATGAGTTGGGATAATGTCCTCCTTTATCTTTTCCCTCCCACTCTGCTCATTCAATGAACAGTCGTCAGGATTCGTCAGTTACGAGCCAGTGCCATCTTGGTAGCTCCATGGTGGCCTCGTCAACTGTGGTTCACCACCCTCAGAACCATCGCCTCCGAGTTTTTGAGGCTACCATTCCAACCATTCCTCCTAACTCAGGACGGAAGCAATATCTGTCATCCTGACCTGCAGTCACTTCATCTGACGATGTGGAGGATTCTCCCAGCATAAAAGAAGTATTGGACAGTGCTAGAAAACCTTCTACAAAATTGCTATACTCACTCATAAATGGTCTGTTCTGACCAAATGTACTGATTCCAGAGGTCTTCTGGCTGTTCGGGTTTCGTTGGATACACTTCTCACTTTACTCCATTATCTGTTTGATCAAGGTCTGGCCCACGACTTTATATTTCTCCTGTTGTTTCTTATCAGCCTGTAGGTTCAGAAGCTTCCTGCTTATTTTCACACCCGACTTTAAAGAGGTTCCTGAGGGGTTTGAGTAACATTCGCCCAAGTGTCCGACCTCCACTCCCTCAGTGGTCTCTCCATGTCGTTTTACGGGCTCTTGCTCTCCCACAGTTTGAGCCTGTGGCTTCTGCTCATCTTAAACTTCTCTCAATTAAGACTTTGTTTCTCATAGCTATTACTTCTGCACGGAGAGCCAGCAAGTTGGCTGCCCTTCGGGCTGATGCCCCTTATATACAATTTCACCTGGACAAAGTTGTCTTATATCCTGATGTGTCTTTTCTCCCTAAAGTGATTTTGAGTTTCTATGTTAATCAACCTCTGATTCTCCCAACATTGTTTCCTAATCCTTCTTCTGATGTTGAACACATGCTCCATTTCTGGGATGTTTCACGTGCCTTGGCTTTTTACATTTCCAGAACTAAGGACTTCCATACTTCTTATAAACTATTTGTCTGCTTCCATGGCCCATGAAAAGGCGATCCGGTCTCTCCACACACTGTTTCCAAGTGGATCGTTTCTGCTATCACCTTGGCCTATGAACTGGCTGGCAAGGTGCCACCAGAGGCGTTGCAGGCACACTCTATGACAGCTATGGCTACTTCGACTGCCTGGTCACGTGGCATTGAAGTCCCTGACATTTGTTAAGCAGCCATATGGTCTACACCATCGACCTTTGTGATGCATTACCATCTGGACGTCAGGGGCAAAAAGGAAGCAAGTTTTGGAAGGGCTGTGCTGACTTCAATGTTGGCGTGACAGCCCTCCTTCCTTTCTAGTCACCCATTTGTATGCATTCACAGAGGCCACGAAGAAGAAACAGAGGTTGCTTACCTGTGACCATAGTTCTTTGAGTGGTCCTTGTGAATCCACACATCCTGCCCATCCTTCCCGCTGTCCACCACTTGGTGTCTTAAGCTTGATTACAATTAGAGCCTTGACAGCAGCAGACATTTTGGAACTGAGGTATTACAGGCAGGCGGAGCATGCGCACCATGCGGAAACGTCCTACTAATGACATGATTTTAAGCTCTAGAAGATTCCGAGGAGTCCTGTGCAGGTGCAGTCTAACCCATTTGTGTGGATTCACAGAGGACCACTTGAAGAACTACGGTTACAGGTAAGTAACCTCGCTTTTTCAGCAAGCGAAATAGGACACGTAATTGGCAAATAAATGGCAACCCCACTGAACACTGAACCTTTAATTACTTAGGAGTAGTTTTCAACTATACAGGGTCATGGGTAAATCACTATCATAAAGGCTGAATTGAGTACGAAACAGCTATACAAGTTATTTAATTACAATTATCCTGGTGCTTTACTCCCAATAATGAAAGTATTCATGGCCAAAATTATTCCAGTGCTGACCTACAGGGCAGAATTATGGTGTCTAAGTAAAGTTACCCCTTTGGAACAAGTTCAGACTCATTTTGTGAGAAGTATCTGAGGGACTGATAAAAATACTGTCACGTGTGCAGTTAGGTCAGAAACAGGTTCTCACTCTCTCTATAGTTACTCAGTGACTAAGGTTATCACCTATTGGATGAGAGTTCAGAGAATGGGTTCATATAGACTTCCCAAGCTCTGCTTAATAGAACAGATGGGTTTGGCTTTGACTAATTCTTGGGTTTGTCAAATTACCAAACTAATTGATCCATATGGATTCTCCACTCAATATTTATTTTCAAAAAGCCCTCAGGAAAAAGAACAATTCAGACAGAGAGTCCGGGATATTAGTGCTCAAATGGATATAGAACTGCTTTCTAAGAACAAGTCCTTGTTCTTAGAAATTGTTTTTCAAGCGAAGAAATATTTAGAAATAAACCTGTCTCAATCTCTTAGAAAGGCTTTTACCAGACTCAGATTCAAACTGCTGGACTCCATGACCAAACATGATCGCTTCCTTCAATTGCCTTACCATGAAAGAATGTGTATCTGTGGTGCCTCTGCTAGTGAAGATATTACACATATTTTATTTGATTTTGAGCTATATTCCACTGCTAGGCAAAACTATCCGTCGTGTTGGGGAAAACAGCCCACTGGAATGTGAACTCTAGACATTCATATTTTCTTCAAAGTGCCAATATGAAAGTTGTCTGCAATACAGCAAAATTCATATCTAAGGCAATGGGCGTAAGATCTCACTACATTGATCAAATAGGGGTCCCCTCTTGTTTTATGTTTTGCTATTGAAGTGTATTTTATCTCTTTTTAGCTGTTTACTTTGGATCTGTGTGATTTGTATGCTTTTTCATATGGTCGAAATGACTAATCAAATAAATAAATACTACAGTGCTGCCTCGCATAGCAATCGCTCCGTTTAGCAATGAAATCGCTTTGCGATGGACTTTTTGTGATCGCTTTGCGATGTTCCCTATGGGGTATTTTTGCTCCCCATTTTCGCATAGCTGATTGGCGGTTTCAAAATGGTCAGCGGGTAAACAAAATGGCCACCCACTGTTTTTTGGGACGGATTCCTTGTTTTAGAGGCATCGAAAATGGCAGCGCTATGGAGGATCTTCGCTCAGCTGTGAGTTTTAAGCCCATAGGAACGCATTGAAGGGGTTTCAATGCGTTTCTATGGGCTTTTTAATATCGCATAGCGATGTTTTCGTTCCGCAGCGATTTTTGCGGAATGAATTAACATCACTAAGCGAGGCACCACTGTATACTTATTCCTATCATTAGGCTTTCCATCACTTTTATTTTTAAGTAATTTTGATCATTTTTAATCAGGAAGGCATGCAGAAATAAGGGAGGGATGAAGAACCATCATCTCTTGTGATTGGAAACAGGTTTACGATGCTAATTCTATTTGGGTGCTAGAAAGGAGTATAGGATAAACATCCTTGGAACTATCATGGCTGCCTCCCTTCCCAAAAATCCTTGCAGTACTGCTTTACCTTTTTCATGCAGGTGAAAGAACTTTCACATGGCATTTAGGATTTATGGCTAAATTGGAACATTTCCTGATGCCCCAGCTTTCAAGCATTGGAAGATATTCCTGATGCCCCAGTTTTCAAACACTGGTAGATACATGGTACATGGAACAGTATTCCCACAGTTTCCCCACATAAACAAACCTATATGTTTAATTATTGATATGAAGTGGATATGAAAAGTGTTTCCCTAGTTAGGGGGAAGAGGTAACTTCAACAATGTGCCATCAAGTCATTTCCAGTTTTGTAATACCAATATTCAGAAATGTTTTACCAGTCCCTCCTTGTGGTAGCATTCGGGGACTGTACGGCTTGTCCAAGGTTGCATAGATAGTATGGCAAATAACTCCATCGGCCACACGTCTTGAATGATTTTGGCTGGCCCCTATCCTAGAAGGCACAGTGGATTAGAATTCCCAGTCTGTGGCTTCACAGTCAGGTGCTAAAACCCAGCTCTAAATGAGTATTGATTGATTTGGGATTACCAAATATTCATGTACGTATTGGCAACAGTTGTTCTATATGCAATGTGGATTCATGTTGATTGTTCAGTGATGGAACTGCTATATTTGATCCTATTTAATTGTGATTTTAGTAATTGAGCTAGAGGTGCAGCCACATTGTGCTGAATCACAATAATTTTAGTGGATATATAGTGCAATCCCATAATACCTGCTTAAAACACTTCCTATTCAGTGGGCCTTACTCCCTGGTAAGTGGATATATGGTTGCAGCTGAAATCATTGTACAATGCTTTAATTATTATTTTTTCTTTTGGGAAAAAAAGAATTTATTTGCTTTTGGTGATGTTGATGGATCTGGCATAAACGCAAAACTGCAGCATCCTTTAGGAGTAGCCTGGGACAAGAAACGAAACATCCTTTATGTTGCAGATTCCTATAACCATAAAGTGAGTTTCTATGTTGCATTATTTCAACCTATTTAGGCTTAGTGTTTTATTACTGCTACTACAATGTAAGAGTTTAAATGTTCAGTCATGTTTAATTATGTTTGAGGGGGTTAAGAAATAAATAACCCCTCTTTTGTACATTGTCACATTTGTTTGTTACTTTTATACATGGTTTGTGAAAGATAGCTTTCATTATGTATGTGATTACAGTAAAGTTACTAAGATTAAATTTCTACATGTGACACAGGGAGACTGACTACATGGTGCTACACAAGCTACCCCAGCCTAGATGCTCTGAGGTTTGATGTATCACATTTAAACATAGTACAGTGGTGCCTCGACTTACGACCATAATCCATTCCAGAAGATGGATGTAACTCAAAATGGTTGTAAGTTGAAGCACAATTTCCCATACGAATGCATTGAAATGCAATCAATCCATTCTGTCCGAAGAAAAAAATTACAAAAAAATTCACTGCAAGACTCATTGGAAACGTGAGTAATCCCTTCTGGCCGAAGGGGGGGGGGAGAAAAGCAATCAAGCATGCAAGACCCATTGGAAATGCACAGAAAACAAAGGGGGCATGTCAGAAATGCAAAGAAAACAAAGGAAAAAGCAAGGGAAGCATGCAGGACCCATCAGAAATTGAGGGGGGACCCAAAAAGCAACCAAACCCCAAGACCCATCGAAAATGGAGGGGGAAAGCCAAAAAACAAATAAACCCCCCAAGACCCATCGGAAATGGGGGAGCCAAAAAACAAAGCCCCCAACACCCACCGGAAATGGGGAAAAAACCAAAAAGCAGCCAAACCCTCCAAGACCCATCAGAAATGGGGGGAATCCCCAAAAACAAAGCCCCCAAGACCTATCAGAAATGGGGAAAACACTCCAAAAAGCAACAAAACCCCACAAGACCCATCGGAAATAGGGAGAAAAAACCAAAAAACAAACCCCCCAAGACCCATCACAGCACAGAAACGTAACCCCTCCATATCAAAACCACACTGCAAAAATACTCAGAACAGTTTATAAAAAGCAGAAAACAGCACCTTACCTTACAAGGCAGCCCAAAGCATCCCTGCAAACACACACACATACTCTCTCAGAAGCAGAAGGAGGCAGTCCCAAGCCTCCTCCTATGCACACTTGCACACTCTCTAACTGCTGGGGTGAAAGAGCTACAAAGTAGCAGCCTCATCACCACCTACAGTTAGAAATTTGAATTTCCTGCCTTTTTCCCTGCCTTTTTATGTTCATAAGTGGAAGCTCTGGTCGCAAGTAGAAGCAAAGTTTTGCAGCCAGAGTTGCTTGTAACCCGAAATGGTTGTAAGTACGGACGTTTGTAAGTCGAGGTATCACTGTAGAAATGGGGACAAAGTGGTAAAATGACAATAGTTAGTGGATCATTTTCTTTTTTATGTGCCCTAAGCATGCATTAATCCTTCCCTAAGTCTTTCTGATTTATGTAATACCTACTTTAATGGCTATGTACCAGCCATTTCCATAAATGGGAATCAGTTTGAATATGGGACAGTTATAGAGAACTTATAGATAAAAGAAGCATTTGAAGGTCCAATTAGGGAATGGAGATATTAGTTACTATAGTAATTCTGGTAAAACCTGTTAAGTTGTTCTTTTTTGTTATCTTTGTATTCTAGTATAATTGTATAAGTGGATGTAAAAGTACCCTCTTGCTCTCTGTAATTTTACCCTCCCCCTACCCATGTCCACTCCCCCAGCCCCCTATCCCTAATCCTATTGAAAATGAATTTTTAAAAATGGGACGATTATATATAGCTTGTAGAGTAATTGAAACTCTATATCACTGGTTCTTAACCTTGGGTTACTCAGGAGTTTTGGACTGCAACTCCCAGAAGCCTTCACCACCAACTGTGCTGACTGGGGTTTCTGGGAGTTGCAGTTCAAAAGCATCTGAGTAACAAAGGTTAAGAACCACTGCTCTATATGACTTGTTGATCAGAATCCTCTTGGTTACTTATGCTGATATAAGTGTGGTCACATAAATTGCACTGGCAAATTGCTACCAGTTAATGAGTCATAACTTGTATTGCTCATTGTGCAACAGTCATCTCACTGAGGCATGACATGGGATAATTTACACCATTGTACTTTAGAACAAATACACACAAATAGATTACAAAACATAAATAACCAGTAGAATTATCCATTAAGATACAGCAGGTATCTCTGTATTCATTGTGACACAAATAGACACCTATTTCTAAGTATAGAAGTGTTTTTATGAAACAACACGCCAATCCTTTCACTATTTCTTTCCCTGCAGAAATTTAGTCAGCCACTTGAAATTTATAACTCTATCTAAAATATTCAAGAAAATGACTTTCTTCTTTTCTTTAACAATCATTTATGTCACTGAAAGATGGACTGTTTAGACAACTCTTCTCAGTGTTTTTCTCAATGTTTCCTTATTTATTTTCTGTCAGTAAAATGTATTTATTGTTCATTTGTAAGATATCATTTATTATGGGGAAAGGTGCTAGAAATACATGATAATCCTCTTTGTGAGAGACATTTTCTCAATCATATCAGTACCCAAATGCTTACCTTATTCATAGTACAGTGGGGTCTTGACTTGAGAACTTAATCCGTATTGGAAGGCGGTTCTCAAATCAAAAAGTCTGTAAGTCAAGTCTCCATTGACCTACAGTGCATTGAAACCGATTAATCCCGTAACAGGCCGTTTTTGTTCCATTTTGGTTTTTTTTCTGGTCTATAAGTCAAATCTCAGTCTGCAAGTCAAACCTAAATTTTGCGGCCAGAGGAGTCTGTAACTCAAAAAGTCTGTAGGTCAAGCCGTCTGTAAGTCAAGGGTCCACTGTAGTTAATGGCTATCATTAATTTATACAGTAGGGGGAAAGGGGTTTACATACCAAAGCACTGAGAATAGAGCTGTTTGTCACTGAACAATGGTAGCAATCTGAAAATATAATACAAACCACACTCCTATGGCTGTTTTCAACCAGAAAAGTCTTTAAAACAACGACACAAATGGGAAATGATTGGCTAAATCAGTTCCTGTTATCAAAAAGGCCTTTTCTAGTGGAAAACAAGCCAGAGAAATCCCCCAAATTACACAGAAATCACAGAAGCTTCTAGGGGATGCCATCTACCATTTGGATGTCTAAAATTGAGGAGGCAAGACTAGAGTGAATGGGGTGGGGGGAACGATTGCTGGTCCTTCAGAATTTGCCTATAGACCCACTGATTCCTTTGTTGTCATTATGTGCTGCCAAGTCACTTTGATCTTATAGCGATCCAATAAATGGGTTGATCTCCAAAATGTCTTGTTAGCAATCCTACTCACAGCTGTTGTAAACTCAGGGCTGTGGTTTAATTTATGGAGTCTATACATTGTATATTTGGTCTTTTCCTGGCGTCATAATTTTTTCCAAACATGATTGTCTTGTACAGTGAGCCTTACCTTCTCATTATATGCCCCAGATATAACAGTTTCAGTTTCATCATTTTTGCTTCCAGAGAAAGATCTGATCTAAAACCTGCTTGTTTGTTTTTCTGTTAGTCCAAGGCATCCACAAAGCTTTCCTTCAATACAATATTTCAAATGAACCATTTTTTCCTGTCAGCTTTCTTCACTTGTCCAACTTTCTCATCCATGCATAATAACCTGGAATACAATGGTGTGAATGATCTTGGCCTTTGTCTCCAGTGACACATCCTTACATCTATTTTTAGTTCCGTCATTGTTGTCCTTCCTGGGCCCTGTCTCCTCCTGATTTCATTACTTCAAACTCTTAATTCTGGTTGTTGATCCTGCCAGTGTAAATATATACAATATAAAGTGTAAATGTAAATAATATTAAGCATATGATTAGCTCTTGAGTGCTATCCTTTTATTTTAGTCATAATCTTATATTTCACCTTTCTTCCAGGGAAGGAGCACAGAGTAGTTTACAAATATTAATAAGGCAAATCAAATGACAGGAAAACTATATTGCTATAATCACCAGTTAATTACAATAATAATTCTGCCAGAGAACTGCAGAATGAAGAAATTAGGAGTCAAATAATTGTAAAAAGCAGCTTGCATTTCAAAATATTCAAGTTAATTGGGGGACACAAGTGTGCTTATCATTCCATGAAGCAGGGAGTTTCCCCCATTTAATGTTGGGGGATCTACACATACCAGGCCTTTTGCTGGATGCACTGAAAATTTAGATGTTCTGTCTCATTTTAGTGATTCTTAAACTATAAACTCAAACTCAACTATTCCTTCTGAACACTCTTAATGGTAAGATTGTATAATAAAAACAACTGCAATATTCAGTTTTATGATTCACAGAATTATCTTTCTTTTTGTCTCCTCCAGATTAAATTTGTAGACCCTAAAATGAAGAATTGTGCTACTTTGGCAGGTACAGGAGAAGCAAGTAATGTCATAGGCTCCAGCTTCACCACCTCAACTTTTAATGAACCAGGAGGTCTGTGTGTTGAAGAGGGAGGGCGTTTGCTCTATGTTGCAGATACAAACAATCATCAAATTAAAGTGCTAGACATAGAAACCAAAATTGTTTCTCAGGTAAGGTACCTTTATAAAACTTAGTATAACACTGTGAATAGCATTTTCTACTCAGGATAAGTTATTGTAGTAGGGTCATATTTCATCAGATATCCTTAGCTGTTACCTAAATAGCATGAAACAGGGTAATACATTCTCATAGTGTTTTGTAATGATCTGGCAAACAGGCCAGCTTTTGTGTTAAGGATATCCTGTTAGGCTTAAAATAAATGTTCCATCTGTTTTAAGAGCCTGGAAAGGACACTAGTACAGTTAGTGTAGGCCAAGATACAAAAATCCTAGCTTTCAGGATGTCATTAAAGGTGGATGCAGGAGGTGTGATTTAAGTCTTCTATGAGTCTAATGAGTGTCGTTGGACACCATGCCGGAATCCTGTTGCAGTGCAGGTAGATGATAGTATGTTCTATGATGGTTGGTTTACTGTTATAAGAGTTGAGTGATTATCCAATTTAAACAAATGTGGTTTGCACTTGCACAAAGAGGTATGGAATATCTCCTTACTTAAGTTCTCGAAGAGTAGAACCTCTCAGGCAATGGACAGATCCATGAACACAGCAACAGGATCCATGTGTTCTGTGTGTCCTTCTTATCTTAAAATGAATCCTACCTTATGAGATCTTGTTAAAGCAGAAGTATTAACATACTATAAAGCACTTTGCATGTCACTTTAAAAAGTTTTATTAGATAAGAAGCTTTGCTCAACATGGTCTTTACTGATTTAACCAACTATTGCAGCTGAAGCACTTTTTCCAGACACTGTTATCTGTGTCATCATTACCTTTAAACCACAGGGAATCATCTGCTCTTTTTTTTAACCTTAGCTAGCTAGAGATTACACCTAGTCTAAGCCAAAGAATATGTACACTAGTCCATTCAGTGTGAACATCCACAGTTGGTAAGACTAGAATGAAATATGTTATGTTCAAGTGCAGGTGATGGGTTTTTTAAAAATTAATAGTTGCATAACATCAGAAACATTTTCATTATAACAAATAGTAGATCTCTCTCCTAAGCAGCTGCAGTTAACAACTGTTGGAGCTGAGTATCCCTTTAGACTAAAGCATGCACATCTTAAGAAAAAACTGCCAAGAGAAGTACGGTAATATTTATCTACCCTTTTGTTAAATGAGTGAATGACCGAATAAAATACTTAGCCTTACGGAATCTAAAATATGTTGTTCTGCATTTGTGTTTTTGTACCCATGTGTTATTCAGCTATTTTAGAACTTTTCCCCACAAAATATGATTACCTAATTATAGTGTTCACTAAATAAACAAAGAGCCTGATTTCTGTTAAACTCCCTTTGAATTTGGAGCTCCTATATTCACAAGACCTTTGCAATGCCTGTAGTGTTAGGAATCATAACTCTGCAGATGCATCTGTGCTGTGCATAGCAAGCTATTCTGATAATCCTGACGGGAGATTGTGTGTTTGGCTTGAATTCTTTGTCAACAGAGGAAGGTTTGAGAAAGGCAGGACTGGAAATCTTCATTCTCATATACATCCTGTGTTTCTGTGAATAGAAAATACTTTTATGTTCTCAAGTATACTAACTTTGTAAAATGCAGTTTTGCTATCCAGTAGGAGGCTGACTATAGATTGTGTAAGCAAAAGGAATCTAACGTGATTAAAATTGCAATCTTACACATATCTGCCTGAAAGTAAATGCCACTGAACTCAGTGGATCTTCTTTCTGAACAGAAATCTGTCAGATTGTGCTCTTTTGGCTTCCTTCTGCGTTATTCCAAAAGACAGTGCAGCAAATAGTGTTCAGACTGAGAAGATGTGATTTACAGTATATATAGTACAGTGGTGCCCCGCTTGACGCTTACCCCACATGACATTGAAATCGCTTAACGATGAGTTTTTCGCAATCGCTATTGCGATCGCAAAACGATGGTTCCAATGTTTTTTTCCGCTTGACGTTGATTAGGAGCCTGCTTCGTGAACCGTTTGTTCGCAATATGATGTTTTTTCCGGTTCCGCAAAATGGCTTCCCTCTGCAAAATGGCTTCCCTCCCTTCTCAAAATGTCTGCTTTCCAGACCCTTGCTTCGGAAGACAGCGTTTTTAAACAGCTGATTGGCGGTTCTCTATGGGCAATCTTTGCTGGATGATTAGGTATTGACCAGTTTTCAGTGCATTCCAATGGTTTTTTTTTTCACTTGACGACAATTTCACTTAACAGCGATTTTCCTGGAATGGATTATCGTTGTCAAGTGGGGCACCACTGTAATAGTATCAAGGTGATCACAGCTACTTGCTTTCCCAAATATTATAATATGAACTTACGTTCTGAAATAACTAAATATTTCTTTCTGTGCTTTTGATAGCTACCTCTTCTAATTGAAGACACAATGGATGCTATCGATAGTGGTACAACAAAAATACCAAAACTGCCTAAATCATCTCCAAAGCTTCAGTTACCATCCCTTACTGTCAGTCCCGGTCAAGCAGTTCAGTTCACACTGAAACTTAGCCTCCCTTCAAATACCAAAATGACTGAAGAAGCACCTAGTTCATGGTTTCTCATGTCAGAAGGTAAAGGGCTCAGCTCCTGTTTCCAGTGAATATTTGCTGACTTTTGTAAAGTTCTGTTACAAACAATGACTGCCACGATACATTTATTTTGCTAGATATAAATTGTGTTCAGAAATACATGAATTAGCATTATACTCATGTATATATTCTATATGAGTTCTCCTAATTACTTCAGAATGTTTGCATTTAAACCTAGCAATTACATAAATTTAAACTCTGATCTTAAAAGTGACCAGTGGTTGGAGGCAGATTCTGATCAGACCTGAGTGATTAAATTTAATTATCATTGCTGCCATTTTGTCATCTGAATCTATATGGATGTAAATATTTCTTCTAATCATTCAGATAAATTGGAGACACAGGATGGGATCCAGTAGTTCTCTGCTATTAGCAGAAAGTCCCCCCCCCCTTACAAAAGAGCTGGTTAGGACTTAGAAGAAGGGAACTAAGGGGGGGAATGTACCCAAAAATCTAGGTAGTTTTGCATTTGAGTATTAAATTTGGTGTGCTAGTTCTGTCAATCATCATATAATTTTTAGGAAAAAGATGTTGGTGGACACTTATGATGAAAGATGATGAGAATTTCAGTCTGGTGACATCTGGAAGGTTTCTCTTCCATGTTTATACACTTCCGCTTGTATCCCGCACATTCCCTTTATACACAGTCTCATAGTGTTACACTGAAAGATGTCTTCCATGAGCTCTTGTCCAAGAGATCATGGAACAGCACTAAATCATTTTCTCTTTCATCTCACAGATCTTTGAATCCAGGCCAGTATATCTCATTTACCAAAACACTGTTTGTGGTTTGGCATGCTAACATAATAAAATGCTAAAATGATGATGGTATGTCTTTTCTTTTCTAGGCAGTGAGTGGCTGTTTCATGAACAAAATACATTTGGAGAAATTGAGGACATTTCTAAACAGCCTGTAATCCCATTTCAGATACCAGTAAACAGTCTGTCAACTGAAGTTGTACTGTCAATTCAAGTGTGCCTCTATTACTGTAGCAAAGAAAATAGTGCCTGTATGATGAAAGGAGTTTCATTCAACCAGCCTTTCCACATAAGTAATGGCAAACCAGGTAGCACAATTGTAGTTGAGCTTTTACATGCGTTTTAACTAAACCAAACCAAAAGAAGATAATTTACGCTCTCAATTTTTACTGCCTAATATATATTTTTTCACTGAAGAAGAGATGTTTGTCATTTTATGAGTTCCTACATTTTTGTTGATTCTGGTCTTCTAGCAGAGCACAACAAATTTGGTATTGTATTTCAGTTTCGGGTTAATAATGGAAGTTTGTGGAAAGTATCTCAAGAATGTTTGATCAGATACAGTAAAATGATAGAGGCTCAATCATGAAATACTTTCAAAACATTGTTGTCCTTTATGCCTTTATAAGTATTGAGGTGGATTCTGTTCACTTTAAAAGTAGTGTGATAGCCTTGAACAAAGTTCACCAGTCACAACATATGTTCTCTGTTTGGGAGTGAACAAAAACTAATGCTGCAATTTTATACATACACGTCTTTTTCAGAAGTGTGCACTATAGGATTTTCTTACTCTCAGATAAGTGAGTATAGAATTGTTGCTTAAGTGTAATTTTCCTTTTGAAGAAATTATTGATGCAAGATTTTTTTTTGACCCAGGGATAAACATTATTTTCTCATCTTCACATGACGTATTTAAGAAATATACTATGTGTCTCCTGTAATTATACCAAAATTTATTAAGCTTTTTATGCAAACACTATTCTATAAAATTAATATTTATGCGTTATATTTACGAGAGAACAGTTTTAATTACTTGTATTAATTGAGACGGCTTATTGCTTAATAAAGTAGAAAACTACTAACAAGTGGCATTTTGTATTTTTTTTCCTAACTATGACTATATTCTGTATTTTTTTCTAACTGACATGTCCATTCACATATAATGGTGAAATTTCAGAATTAAGTAGATTTAGGCCAGTGTTTATTATGTTTTGATATTAATATTTCTTGTTGAAATGTTTGGCAGTACTGTGATAAAACCAAAAGGTCATTAACAGCACTTTGCATCTCTGCCGGGTAATATTAGTCTGAAAAAAAAATATTTCCATTAGCTGTGTAATGTTTTACAAATGGCATTTGAGTTTGATAGTAGTGCTTAGATGAATATTTTGCCTTGAAGTTCTTAGGCATCATTATCATCAATTTGTTAATAATACATAAGTTCTTCCAAGTGCCATTAAACCTGTTCCAAGTAACTTACTAGTTGCTGGAATCCATGATGTATTTGATATAATGGTCACAGTAATTCTATTCTCTGTAGATCCAATTGCCAAGACTAGACCCTTTTTAGAGGAAAACTGAAATAATGTTTAAGTTGAAAAATGCATTTTTAAAAAATACAGTTTGATAAGATTTTTAGCTAATAAAATGTTTTTAAAATACAGTTTGATTAGTTTTTTGAGAGAAGGTTTATATTAAATGTGTAGATTAAATTTTAAGAAATAGACCACATACACATTTGCACATGATTTGTATCAAAGTGACTTACCTTTCTGTGTAAGCTAAGTGAATTTAAAGTACTGCTGGTGAATTGTCATATATTCTTGTTTGAAAGGAAGCCATATGGTGTGATACGACTTTTCTTTCCTCTTCAAGATCACTTGCTAGCATAGCTGAGAGTTAAAAGGTCACTTGAATACCAAAAATAAGATTTTTCTCTGCAGCACTGTCTGGAATTTGAAATTTTCAATAGCCTTCTGACCTATATCATTCAGCTCAGGTTTTGTAGCCTTTTAAAGTAAGTTCCTGCATGTGACAAATAATACACATGGAATTTTCTTCGCTGTTTTGAAGGGTGTTTTTTTTAATGTAGCAAGTGTTTTATCAGCTAAGAGAGATGAGTGTTGTGTCCCCATCGGTGCAACAGACTAGTGTCAAGTGAACCCTGTGTCTTTTCGAATAATGTAAGGATCCTTACTTTTTGTGCTGTTTTTTTTAATGCTAGCTTGGCTAATATGTAGGAATTGGTCTGCTTTCAGTGACTAAGTTTTTAAAATGCTGTTGTTCTACATAGAACAGTTCCACTGTTTTTTTTTCAAATCAGGAAGTTAATGCACCTTCTGTATTGCCATTGGACATGATGAAAAAAAGTTTCCCTTTGTGGTCAGTAGAACTGGAGTATTGAAAAATAACAGTTTTTAAAATTCTGAATGCAGATGTTTCTGTTTGAGCTCTTTGTGAGATTGACCCAATATGTTCTGAACCCTTTTAAATGTTTACAACTTTTAAAATCTTATACATTGAGAAAAACTAATACAGCATAGTAGCCTTGAGTATAAAAATTTTAAATATTGTAATCTTACTTTTTGATGTTAGTTTTTAAAAAGTTATTAATCAATAACAGAGTATAAAATAACTTTTCTTTGGCTCTAGTGTTTCGCTACCATCAGTTAATCAGTAAAAGTATACATATTACTTTTATATAAACGGCAATAAATACGGAAGATAATTTGTAACAGCAGTTGTAACCCATAAAATGTCACACATTATTTCATCCTCTTAGTTCTTTATATTTAGTGTCTTGTAAGGTTGTTGGAAAGTTTGGAGGTTGTTGAACTGTGGTTTAGCATTTTGTTTAAACATTACCAATTAATAGCCACTTAGGTGTTCAAAAATGCAGTGGTCACTTCAAATCAATTTTTTTTATTGATATATCCTCTTTCCTTAGATGTTTGCTATTTGTCTACTTAATTTGCAAGCATAATGTATAATGATTGATTATTAAAGGAATAGTTTGAAGGAAGTGGCTTTCTTTTTGTTTACTTGTGTAATGTTAACATTTCTTAAAAGTAAGCACAAATCTCTTTCAAGGTATCTTGACTTTGCCATGTATTGACTTTACAATTAAATTGTAGTTTTGGTGCTATAGTGGAGAAATGCTTTAATCTGTCTGATTTTCCAGTAATCCAGAATAAACTGAATCAAAATGTACTCATTGGGATCCTCGAGTACAGTAGCTCTATGTTATGATTTTGTTACTTTTTAAAATAGCATATGTACTACTGGGAAAGCTCAAATTTAAAGTGATACTTTGGAAGCCAGCAAATAAAAAAATAGCATGGTTGCATCTCACAGTAATTAGCATGAACTGTGTTTTTGCTATAATTGATTTGTTTACCCCTAGTGCTCCTTTTGGTTTTTTTCCACTTGCTTCTCCTGATGCACAATAGAATATTCTCGTTTCCTCTTAACAGAATCACATACAAAATGACTAGAATTCGGCCATTACACCAACATAGGTACAGTGACATAACATGCATCAGTAAATCACTGCTAGTTATTGAGTCGGCCCTTGTTTTCCTTGTTACAGACCAAGTCATATGTCAAGTGATGACTCATTAACTAGTGGCAATTCATTGCTGTGATTTTATTGTACTTATGCCACCATCAATATCCAATAAGAGTCTGGCAATGGAAGTTTGAAATGCATTTTCTTCTGTGATAGGTTGAATTAAATGTTTTTGTCACCCTGCTTCACATTTACCTTTGGTGCTGAGAATTTTAGGATCCTTGGACAAATATGCCTTTTGCCAAAGTGATTTTGTTTTGTACACAGATATGTTCTGCATTGTGTTGTCTGCAACAAATGTTGCAGCTAGTACTCCTGAGACCCTGATAGCCTAACCCACTTTCCTCTGTATCTACAGAGTTTGTCTTCCATGTTGTTAGTTCTCCTTGTAATTTAAATACACATAAATTTAAGTGATCATTTAAAAATGTTCTTCTCTTAAAGTCAGATATAGCATCAACAGTAGAGACGGGATGTTCGTATTTGTATACAAATATCCCAGACCAAGGTGGATAGTTCCGCCTTCCCAAACTGACCCATCCACTTATGGGTCACCATGCAGCAGGTGGGGTCACTATGCAGCGTCCTGCTCATCACACCAATCTTACACTTAGCCTGACTAGCGTTCCTCCGGCTCCCTGCACTGCTGGTTAAGGGGTGACATCTGCCATTGCCAAAAAGTCTAGAATGTACTTGGTGACTTTGCAGTTGTCCTGGATTTCCAGTTTTGCAGAATTATGCATTTAACTGCCAGTGTAGGTCTTACAAATCATTTCTTTTATCCAGCTACTTAGTCTCAGCTATCGGGTCTACGGACCACCAGTGCACACATATCTAATTATTTATTTGGGACCATATTGATTTTTACCTTTTGACATTTCTGTATGTGTGTTGAGTATGTGTGTGGTAAATCTATTATTGCCTTGTGCCTCTAGCACCAGTCGTTTAGAATCATGCTTAAACTGTCAGAAATGGACTGGGCTCCCATATGCACTGTATATAATTTTTGTGTGTATGTTAATCTCAGCCTAATACCCAAACTGGATTATTGGATTACTTGAAAAGACCTCTAATAAAAAAAAGGTTTAGCAGTATTGTTAGTTCTATGTTCTGTTTGTCTTTTACAGTCTAGGCTGGGGAGTAAGGTTTTTTCAATAGCATTGCACAAGAATCTGCTAGTTATACATAAGGTAGAGGCAGCCTGTGGTGGTCTGTTGGATCTATAATACTTAATATATCAAAGAACAATTTTTATTATGTGGGGTCACCATGACTTAACAGCCGTAGTGGGCCATGTGCTTTTGCCCAGCACTCCCTGGAACACCTCCTAAACACAGAGACTTCCAGACCTCAGACAAGCACTGGGATCAGTTGGCCTGCCCAGGGGCAATCAGCTGCAGAGGATAAAGGCCAGCATTCAAGCCAGTTGGACGGCGCTAGGCTATGTGAGCAGCTGGGAGCTATAGAGGAGGTGGAGTTAGTGGAAGAGGAAAATCTAGAGTGGATAAATCAGGGCAGAGGATTCAGGAAAGCAGGAATGATGATGATGCTGGGGAAGACCCAGTGCCTGCCTAACTGGCAGAGGACCTGGTTGACTATGCCCTCAGGAAGCACTCTTGGACTGAGGTCCTGGTGGAGCTGTGGGTCTCTAAGGGTATAGCAAGGGCCCACATTGTCCTGAGACATTGAAGACCTTGGCCAAGCACTCAGACCGCAGTCAGCAAGTTCCTCCACTGCCGCCACCCCCACCGACGTTAATCCCCATTTAGAAGAGCCATTGGAGGTGCCAGTGCCAAAGATAATGTGTGTAGTGTCTGCAAGTGGCATTTGTCAGAACCTTGACAAGGGTCCAGGAAGGGTTATAAGCCTTCTCTGAAAGAGGCCTTGGACTTGATAATGTCGTGGCCATCTTTTGCCCTATTTGTCATTACATTTATTTACATTTTTCCTTGTATCAAATACAGTATTCAAAGTTCATTTATCATCCTATGTTTTTGGAATTTGTTCCTATAGTATTCATAAGTTTACTATCCTTTTTAAAACATTAGCGCATGTCCTACTGTATGTAATAGGAATGTATTAGACCCCTCTGGTGTATTCTGTTGGTTATCTGTAGAGAGAGGCGCAAGTAGCAATATTCTGATCTATGTCTTTCAGATGATTCTTTGTATAATCTATTTATCATTTTCAGATTTAGTGAATATTTTCCCTTCCCCATAGAAATCTTGGAGGTTTACCTATGATTGTGAATTGATTGACATAACATTATTCAGATTTCACATTTATAGTTGTGTGTACTTTAATTTTCACTATAATTCTTTGAATAAAAGGAAGAGGTGCAATTAATAAATAGTATGATACAGCATCCTACCACATCTAGTAGAGATAGTTTGCTCCTGGCTCTACAGCCTTTGTTCACTTATAACATAACCCTAGGCATGTCTACCCAGCAGTACATTTAATTCATTTAATTGGGACTTAATCAGAAAATATGTATCAGGTTGCATTACTAAGAAAAATGCAGACATAAATATATTTATTTATGATGAGTAAGCTAGAAACCCACGATCTTGCTTTACATAGACACAATTTCACTGGATGGCCTTCATCAAACCATTCTCTCAGCCTGCTGCCTTCCACATGGGACTTATCTTACTGAATTATCTTATTGTTGTAAGGATCTCTAAGATAAAGATACATTAAACTGAATATATATCCAATCTTAGCATTTGTAAAGCTTTGCATCAACAATTCCACTTAGGATCACTCATGTTTCAAGAGAGTATATTTAGAACCCTCTGTTCTTATCATAGTTCCTTAATCTGGCAAACTGATAAAGAGAAGCAAATGGGAAAAAATTAACTGCCATTTCTGTGTCTTGGAAATCTGCATCTCTATTTCTAGACAGTTCCCACAAATAAACAAGATGGTATATCCTGAAGTGGTGGGATTAAGTCATTAGTTTAGGAATTTCAGAAGCAGTTTAGGAATTTCAGAAGCAGTTCGGAATTCAGATGAATAAATATCTTTCCACGTTTAAACCCCCAAAGGATCTAGAGAAATTTGTCTCTGACAAATTGTAATTAGTTATTTAATTGGTTTAATCTTGTTTTGGAAAAGGTTGCAGTTCAGAAATGCAGGACTACTGGCAATATTCAAATTAAGATCACAGGCAGTGCATGGACTGACCAGTGCGTGCAACGTGCCCCCCAAATTTTGGGTGTTTGTGTTTTCGGCCACAAGCCACCTATGTTGTCACGTGTCATCAGGTCACTTTCAGATAATTGTAATCTTAAGAATGATTGCTCTCCAAAAATTCCTATAATTAACAGCCCCGCTCAGGTCTTGTTTCTAGTAAGAGAGTTCAGGCGTAAATTGATCTAGAAGCCACTTATTTGTTTTTCTAGTGGTCCATATTATTTATAAAGCTCTCCTCGAACCAACACGAGCACTCTGCAGTTAACATTTAAAAGCAGCTTGTTGCTTAGAGACCAGTTGACACACAAACAACACTGCAAAGCCTAATTGGCTACCACTGTGTCCATTTGGTGACAGGTTTATCATAATGAACTGCATATGAAGTTTAGACGCCACTTTTTAATTTTCAGTGATACAGAATTGCAACTGTGATGTTTCATAAAATGGTTATATTTTTGAACCCATAAAAGGGAGTGAGCGGTCAATCACAAGGTTCACTGGTGAAACAATTTTTCACTGCTATGTTGAACATCTCGGCTGTCTCCAGATCAGAATTAATATTTTAAGTTATGGCTAAGAAGTAAAAGTACATAGGGCAGAAAGGAAAAGCAGGTAAGAACTGATTTGGGAAGAAATTATTTCACTGGCTTTGTGTTCCAGAATATCAAGCAATGGATGTGTCAAATCAAAGAAACCTGTGATAAAATTGGGAACTTAAAGAGCATTTAGCATGACTCTGTTTTCACAACTCTATTGTAATGGAATAAATCTTCAAACACCGTTCTTACTGCACATGATGCTTTGTGAAGATACTTCTATTAGTGCTGTTCCACTGTAGACAGAATAACTTCTGCATCTCAAGAGTTTTCTCAGCATGATAGGTTACTTCCAAGGACAACTACAAGAAGATAATATTCACAAGAAACCCACATTGAGATGAAAAACCAGGTTTTTGCCTACATACTTTGGTTTATGAACAGATGGGTGTGTGATACAGTGTGTGTGTGTGTTTAGTCGTTTAGTCGTGTCCGACTCTTCGTGACCCCATGGACCAGAGCACGCCAGGCCCTCCTGTCTTCTACTGCCTCCCGGAGTTGTGTCAGGTTCATGTTGGTTGCTTCGCAGACACTGTCCAGCCATCTCATCCTCGGTCGTCCCCTTCTCCTCTTGCCATCACACCTTCCTAACATCAAGGTTTTTTCCAAGGACTCTTTTCTTCTCATGAGATGGCCAAAGTACTGGAGCCTCAGCTTCAGGATCTGTCCTTCCAGTGAGCACTCAGGGTTGATTTCCTTTAGAAGGATACAGTAAAGGGAACTTATTTATTAACCTGAGATGAGTGCATATGACAACAGTCCAGGATTTATTTTTAAAAGAGTAAGATCTTTGAATATTGTCATTTGGAAAAAAATAGAAATCACAATTTTTTCTACAAGGATAATTGCCCTCAAAACTTGCATAAGCATGGTGAAAGAAAATGGTAATATCACTAGTGGAACAAATCTCTTTTTTGTCCTAGAGTTTGGAACTTCATGTTGAGAAAAAATGTGAGCTATCTCTGGCATTTAAATAGTCTGGTAGCTATTACAATACAAATGTTATGTAGAGTGCAGAAGTCCTTACTGAGAGAGAGTTTGCTATTTTATTTTACGATTTCCTTGGACTGTTGATGTGTAATTATTTAATCTTAAAGAATTTGTCCACAGTATCTTGAACTTAATTCTTCTTTTTATTGGATGCAATTTACAAACCTTCATTCCAGGGTGTGTGGGATCCACAAGGACTACATTTTAATATATTTTTCCTTAAATGTTTTTAAGCTGTCTTTTCCAGGTTGACTGACTACAGTGCTGTAGTCAGTGAGTTCGGTGGGAGTCTTGCCCAGGTGCAATGGGGCTGCAATCTTAATATATGCTTACAAAGGAAAATGTCTCACTGAACAGTGAGGCTTAGGGCTGCATGTAAGATCTGACTGCAAAGCAACACTATTAAACATTGTTTTAGTATTTCATTTCTCAGTAGTAGCCCAAATTTAAGCCAAATTTACTGCATTTCAGGACCATTTCCCTTCTATGGGTTCTTAATGAAACAGCCAATTAATTGATGAAATCAAATTAGAAAACTAAATCTATTATGTTTTGTTAGTGTTACTGAGAGTGCTGTTTTTGTTCATATTGTGTGTATCATTTTTTATTTCAAGAACATTGCATAACATTGCTTATGCAAGGCAGAAGTACTATCAATTTCTAATCATGATCTAGCACCATGTGGAAGTCACTCTAGCAGGTTCCACTAGAATCTGGAGTAATAACTTTTGAGAAACTGTAAATCACTGAATCTCTGAGCTACCATGGCAGTGATGGGTGGGGAATTCTGCAACTTGAAATCCAAAAGCATAGCTTTTCCAAGCTCTGCTGGAAATACTTTAGAATACTCTCCATGTATTGTTAATGATGGCTGAATTGGCTGCAATTTATTATGTGCTGTCAAATCAATTCCAGTTTATAATGAACCTTTCTGGGGCTTTCTAGGTAGAAAGTATTGAGAAGTGGTTTACCATTCCCATCCTCTAGGGGCATCCTGGGGTTGTGCAGCTTGCCGGTGGCTACACAGGCAGGCTCTTCTGGGAAGCACAGTGGGGAACCATACTCCTAACCCCTGGTTCTACAGCCAAACACCTACGTAGCAATAAAATCAGCAATAATAATGCAAGAAAACTATACTTCCAATAACCTGTTAACAATTATATTAAAATAATTGTTATTATATGCTCTGTGGAAACCATCTTTCTTGTACTGCATTCTGTTGTAGTATTCTGTGTGGCTAAATCGTGCAGAATTAACTATTCAGGTGCAATATAGTAATAATATCAGTTTATTATATATTTGTCCAATGGGGAGCCCTTGGAGTACTGTAGTGGCTTTCACAACTGTTAATACTGGACAAATGTTATTCCATCCTTGCAGGCAAGAAATGACTGGCTGCTGATTTTACTCAGTAGAAGATACCTCACCTATTTTCAACAACCTCTTTGTACTTCAAAGCAGTCCTTTAGAAGAAGCTGTGACAAACCCAGACCTACTGGGATATGCCACAGTTTCACTAAGCTGCCACCAACCATTCCCTATAAGAAGTCACACAGACCAGGGATGGATTTTCAACAAATAAAAGAATAAGGTTTATTTAAAACACCACACAGGCAAAATAAAATGATCAGGTGAATAAGACATAGTAACGTGGCTTAGTCTCATTCATACATGCACACAGTTTGGTTCACACAGAACACTTAACTTGAAGCACAGACCCTGAACCTATCAGTTCTGGCTAACCAACAGACACCTGAACCTATCAGGTTGGTACTGACTGACACACAGTAGTACCCTGTCTGACACACAGACTCCCACACCAGCTTCTTCTTCCCAGCTGCTGCTTCTTCTTCTAACTTCTCCACACACGCTCCACATATATATACAGTACAGCCCCTCCTCCTGATGTCCCGCCTTCCACTCCCCATAGGATGGAACTTTCCCTCCAAACCCATGACAGACAGGTAACATCAGTGCTGTATGTAACACCTCCCCTCTTTATAAGTTGTTTTGTAGGGGGAAAGCTAACGTGCTTTTTCCCAAAAAACAACCTGAATCCAAAACATACGAAAACATTTATACATACAATATCATACTTACTTATACTTACATTCTAAGTTAACCATATCAATTAGGCATTTAAACATTTACCATATACATTACATCAAGTTACCTTTATTCATACAAACCAAGTTCAAAAAACAGGTGCATTTAACTTTTTGTCATCAATATATATACATAGTCCATGTTTCTTTCGCCGTCTTCATTCTTCAGGTCTTCTTGACAAGGCGTCAGCAACACAGTTCACTGACCCTCTGACCACCTTCACTTCAAAGTCATAGTCCTGCGGGTTTAAAGCCCACCTCATAAGTTTGCTATTGTGGGTTTTCATTGTCTTTAACCATTGCAGTGGTGAATGGTCAGTGCACAGAGTAAAATGTCTTCCCCAGATGTAAGGCTTGGCCTTCTGGATCGCGTAGACTATGGCCAGACACTCCTTCTCCACGGTTGCCAAATGTCTCTCACCTTTCTGGAGTTTCCTACTCAGGTAGGACACTGGATGCTGGTCACCATTCTCATCCTCCTGGCAAAGAACCGCTCCTACCCCGCTGTTAGACGCATCGGTGTAGATGATGAACTCCCGGTCGAAGTCTGGAGCACGTAGCACTGGATAGTTGATGAGCGCCTGCTTCAACCTCTGGAACGCCTCCTCACAGTCGCTGGTCCACGGGATGCGGTCATCAGCCTTCTTCCTCGTCAGATCGGTCAGCGGAGCCGCAATCTCGCTAAACCTCGGGATGAACTTTCTGTAGTAGCCCACCAACCCAAGAAATGATTTGACTTTTTTCTTGCTGTTGGGTCTGGGCCAATCACGAACAGCTTCTATTTTGGCCTCCAGGGGTTTTATCACTCCTCCCCCTACCATGTGACCCAAGTATTTTATTTCTGGGCTACCCAGCTGACACTTGCTGGCCTTTACTGTTAGCCCTGCTGCACTTAACCTCTGCAGCACTAACTCCAGGTGTTTCAGGTGATCTTCCCAGGTATTACTGAAGATCCCTATGTCGTCAATGTAGGCCACAGTAAAGTCACTGAGCCCTGCCAAGGTCTGGTCCATCAGCCTTTGGAATGTGGCTGGTGCATTTCTGAGACCAAAGCTCAGGACTCGAAACTCATAGAGACCAAAAGGGCTGCAAAAGGCAGTCTTTTCTTGATCCCTGGGATCAATTCTTAATTGCCAATATCCCTTTACCAGGTCCAATGATGAGATGAACCGACAACCCCCTATGGTTTCAATCAGGTTGTCTAGCCTGGGCATTGGGTAGGCATCAGGAGTGGTTACGCGGTTTAATTTCCTGTAATCAACACAAAACCTAATGCTCCCATCAGGCTTGTCCACAAGGACTATCGGAGAGGACCAAGGACTAGAAGAGGGGACGATTATGTTCTCCCTAAGCATCTCGTCCAGCTCCTTCCGCACCTTGTCCCTATAGGGTCCCGTTACTCGGTATGGGGATACTACCTGCGGGGGTGCATCCCCTGTGTGGATCCGATGCATCACTCCCTTCACTATCCCCGGCTTGTTGGAAAACACCTGTTGATATTTAATGAGCAGCATTTTTAGTTCTTGCTGCTGGTCTTGGGTGAGTGCAGGACTGATCTTTACCTCCTCTGGGTTGTATTTTACTTCCCCTCTACCCTCACAGAAGGGTAATTCAGCTTCCTCACTCTCAGCTGCTTTTATCGCAAATAAAACCCTCTGTTCCCCTCTGTAGTAGGGTTTTAGGGCATTCACATGAACCACCCTCCTTGCTTGGTTCTCCTCCTGCTCTATAAGGTAGTTCAGGTCTGACATCTTGGAAATGACCCTATATGGTCCTGCCCATTTGAGCTGCAGTTTGTTCTCTCTGCAGGGCCTAAGCCAAAGCACTTCCTCCCCTGGGTCAAAGTGCCTCTCTCTAGCTTTGTGGTCATACCATGTTTTCTGTCTGACCTTCTGAGCTTGCAGGTTTTCTGCTGCCAGTTCTAGGTTTCTCTGTAGGTCATTCATCAAGGTGTCTATGTATGTCACAACGTCTTGTGGGTCATCCTGGGTGATCTGCTCCCAATTTTGTTTGATCAAATCAAGGGGCCCTTTCACCCTTCTCCCAAATAAAAGTTCAAATGGACTGAACCCGGTACTGGCTTGTGGCACTGATCGATAAGCAAACAAAAGGGATTGCAGCTTCTGGTCCCAATTGTTTGGATTCTCTGCCAAGTAAGCCCTAATCATGTGCATTAGAGTCCCATTGAACTTCTCAGTTAACCCATTACTTTCAGGGTGATAAGCAGTGGTTTCCTTGTGCTTAATTCCACAGATTTGCCATAAGCGTTTCATGAGCTTCGATGTAAACGATGCTCCCAAATCTGTGATTATTTCTGAGGCAAATCCCATCCTGGACATATACCCCACCAAGGCATCTGCCACTGTGTTAGTTTCAATGTTAGTCAAGGGTATGGCTTCAGGGTAACTCGTGGCATGGTCCACAATGGTGAGAATGAACCTGTTCCCCCTCTTTGTGGCCTTGGGCAAAGGTCCCACAATATCCACCCCTATGCATTTGAACGGAGTGTCAATCACAGGCAAAGGGCACAACTTTGCTTTGGTCCTGTCGCGGCTATTCCCCTGCCTTTGACACACATCACATTGTTTACAGAACTCCCTGATCTGCTTCCCTATGGTGGCTTGTGAACGTGTAATCACTAGCACCCGTTTCACATGTTCAGCCAGGTCATTTCCCACGAGCACGGCTCCTGGCAGAGTCGATGAAATTGCTAGCCGCCAAACTCCCCTCCAGCCTTGAAAGTTCACAGGTACCTCCGCTACTGGCAGTGAGATCACCTGCCCCTCAATCCCTGCCACCTTCATGCTCTCATTTGGGATTACATACTCCCTAGGAATAATATCTGGATGGCACAGGGTCACCTGGGAACAAGTGTCCCGCAGCCCCTATACTGATGGTCAAGTATTCCCACGTCCACCCCTGCTGTTTCAAACAACTGAGAATCTGTTCTCACCAGTAGGCAGCGCCTGACCTCTACAAGAGGACCATTTTCCTCAGCCTGATCAGCAGAGGTAGCTGTTCCAGATTGAGTAGCCATGGCAACAGGCTCCCTCAGTGACAATGAGCCTTGCTCTTTCTGGACACAGAACACAGCTTTTGGCTTGGTTCCACTCGAATCCTGAGGCACAATTCCTTTTAGCTGCTTTAATTTCTCACACTCTGAGATTAGATGGCCCTTTCCCTGACAGAAATAACATTTTCTGCTATATTTTGAGTCTTTCTCATCTTGTTTTGGTTTTCCCTCCAAAATCTGAGGTCTTGGTTTCATGTCTGAGGGCTTCCCTTCACCATGGGCCCCTCCCCCTTGCTGGCTTTTCCCTGGTCCCTGAGAGTACTTGCTGTAGGTTTCTTTAGGTTTCCCCATCGCTTTCCCCTCACCCAAGGGCTTTCTTATTTGGGAAATAAAATCTGCGATCTCGGCTGCCTCTGCCACAGATTTCGGTTTCCTTTCCCTCACCTGGAATTTCAGTTCCCCATGCAGGACTGAATAGAACTGTTCCAGCGCTATCAAGTCTTTGAGCTGCTGAAAGGTCTCTGTCCCCTCCTGAGATAGCCATTTCTCTAGCAGCCTCACCAATTGGGCCCCCACTTGGGTAAAAGTCTGCTCTGGTTTCTTGGTGATTGACCTGAATCTTTGCCTCAGCTGTTCCGCATTTATCCCATGTCTTGCAAACACCAGTTTTTTAAACTCTGCAAAATCTTTCATCAGTTCCTCTGGCATCTCTGAATAAACTTCAGCAAGGCTGCCACTGATTAAAGATCGCATGATGGTCATCTTCTCAGTTTCCCTTACTGAGAAGTCCACAAACGCTCTTTCCACTAGGGAAAAGAACACCTCAGGACAATCTCCCTTGTGGTACACAGGGAATTTCTTCAGGTCAGCTTTAGACAATTGGCCTCCCTCAGAATCCCTATTGTTATTATTGTTCTGGTTCATCATTTCCAATTTTCTTAACTCATACGCCATCCTTTCTTTTTCCAGAGCAATTTTCTCTCTCTCTAATCTTTCTTCTCTTTCCCTTTCCTCCATTTCAAATTGCCTCATCCTCAGTTCATGCTGTTGGACTATGAGCATTTTTCTGAGTTCTGGGTTCTGTTCTCCCGTGCTGTCACCTTGCACTGAGCCAAATTCATCCTCAGAACCTTGGTCAACCTGGGGGTCTTTCACTTCACCCATTTCTGCCATTTGGCTTCGAGTCAAGGGCATAATCCCCCCCCCCCAGAACAGGCTGCTTTCAAAAGTCAAGCCTCAAAATAAAGCGACCACTTTTTTTTTTTCCTCTTTTGCCTCAGAACCAGCTTTCTCTATAGATTGCTGCTGTCCTTCAGCACTAACTTGCAACAGTTGCGAGCTAGAGTCTACCCCCCTCGGCTAGGCCTCTCAGCAGACAAGCTAGCTCACTGCTATTTCACAGTTTTGCCTCAGCTTTTTTCCCGCCAAAACCAGGTTGCCTCAGAGCTCCCTAATCTAGCCCCCAATCTGAGGTTACACGTTCTTCTACTAGCTTACCCCCCCGTGAGGTAAGCCTAGAAGATTACCTACGCGCTCTCAGATTGTCCCTGACTAGACCCCCCTTGCTCTGGGCACACTTGCCAAGGCTTTGCTGGACCGCTGGACAACTGGACCAGTCGTATCCCACACGCTGGACACCAATCAATGTGACAAACCCAGACCTACTGGGATATGCCACAGTTTCACTAAGCTGCCACCAACCATTCCCTATAAGAAGTCACACAGACCAGGGATGGATTTTCAACAAATAAAAGAATAAGGTTTATTTAAAACACCACACAGGCAAAATAAAATGATCAGGTGAATAAGATATAGTAACGTGGCTTAGTCTCATTCATACATGCACACAGTTTGGTTCACACAGAACACTTAACTTGAAGCACAGACCCTGAACCTATCAGTTCTGGCTAACCAACAGACACCTGAACCTATCAGGTTGGTACTGACTGACACACAGTAGTACCCTGTCTGACACACAGACTCCCACACCAGCTTCTTCTTCCCAGCTGCTGCTTCTTCTTCTAACTTCTCCACACACGCTCCACATATATATACAGTACAGCCCCTCCTCCTGATGTCCCGCCTTCCACTCCCCATAGGATGGAACTTTCCCTCCAAACCCATGACAGACAGGTAACATCAGTGCTGTATGTAACAGAAGCTGGTCAAAATGATGTTGCTATTTGGTAGATCTTTAGCTGGCTGATAGGTCATGCCCAAAGAGTGATCACCAGTGGTCCCTCATAATTCTGGGGAGAAGCAACAAGAGAGATGCCAAAGGATTCTGTCTTGGACCCAGATTTATGAATTATTTAGATGAAAGTATGGGCGGGATAGAAGGCTGCCTGCCGAAGAATTGATGCTTTTGAAGTGTGGTGCTGGAGGAGATGATTGAGAGTTCCCTGGACTGCAAGGAGATCAAACCTATCCATTCTGAAGGAAATCAACCCTGAGTGCTCACTGGAAGGACAAATCCTGAAGCTGAGGCTTCAATATTTTGGCCATCTCATGGGAAGAGACCCTGGAAAAGACCCTGATGTTACCGAGCCGCAGCGGATTACCACCGACCTGTCGCTGGGCTGTTCGGGAGCCGGGAGCCCCTCCCGTTTCTAGCGGGTGGATCCGATTTGGGGAGCGGCTGGAGCGAGCGAGGCACGGCGGACCAGACGGAGGCCAGTGCGGTTTGAGCTTTGGGGTGCGGGGTCTGCCGCGGCCGGAGGTTCCTGCCTGGTTTTGCTTGGCCCCGGGGATTTGGTGGAGCCCCTGTGAGCGATCGGAGGCCGGCGGGATCCCAGAGGAGTGGAGGAGAAGGGGGATCGGAGCTGGCCGGAATTGGGAGTGTGTGGCGTTGTCCTGGGGACCAGGGAGAACTGGCGGGTCCGCTGGATCGCTGGGGCTTTTGCGAACCGGCGCCATGTTGGCGGCTCCCTTTCTTGTACCTGGCCTCTTTGCTCGTTATTTTATTCTTAACAAAGGCGCTCACCAGACTAACTTCCAAGAGCTGGGAACGGCAGGGACTAAACTTTTACCACCTTGGCTTCAGGCGCTACTGGTGCTTCAGTCCAGGCCTGGAAACATCATCAATCTGGGCCCAGAACTAATACTTAAAAACTGCAAGTCTCACCCCATGCATAAGAACAATAAATTAGCTCCACCAACGAGACCAACGATAAGACCACAGGTTGGAAGATTGAAAAACTTGAACATATGGACAACTATTATGATCCTCTGTTATTAATATTTTTTTTCTTTTTTACTGACTATTTAATTTTATTTATTATTAAGTTTCATATTGTTGGTTTATATGTTCTTTATTGTTAAATTTATTTTAGTATTGTATTGTATATTTTTTTTTTAGTATATTTGTATTAAGTTATTAGTTTCTTTTTTTTTTCTTTTTATTTAATTTATTATTTTTCTCTCTCTCTTTTTCTCTCTTTTTTCTTTTCTCCCCTTCGTCATGGAATGGGGGGCCTGCCTTCCCAGCGAGGGGCCACAAAACATCCCTGTGATAACGGGTAGAGGGCGATATGGCGTTGACTCCATCCCTACACGTGTCAGAAGAACTACGAACAGATGTTTAAAGGCTGTTCCTTGTTCTGAGATGGAGATCAACCCCCAGTATCGAGGTAGCCAGACCAGCCAGCCCTCCACTCTACGCCTGGTGTTGTTGAACGCCAGGTCTGTATCAAATAAAACCCAACTGATTTATGACCTCATTCAGGAGGAAGATGCAGACCTGGCCTGTATAACCGAAACATGGATTGGCGGAGAGGGGGGTCCCCCCCTAGCTCTCATCTGTCCGCCCGGTTATGCTGTTCAACACCAGGGTAGACTGGAGGGACGGGGGGGGAGTTGCCATTGTTTATAAGTCCACCTTAGAGGTAATTAGGCGCTCCTCGGTGGTAAGACCGGGACTTGAGGCTCTCCACGTGTGGATTGGGGCTAGGGACGGTATTGGGATCTTGCTGGGTTACCGTGCTCCCCGCGACCCAGCCACCTCCCTACCGGAGCTGGTGGACTTTGTCTCCGCGGCACTGTTGGGCTCCTCGAGGCTATTGGTACTGGGGGACTTCAACGTGCGTGCGGGGGCAGAGTCTTCTGGTCCAGCTCTTGAGTTCTTGGAGACCATGGCCTTCTTGAACATGTCCCAGCATGTTAACGGCCCTACACACGTGGGCGGCCATACACTAGACCTGGTCTTTTCTACCAATGGGAGCGAGAGTGGTCCGATGGTGACTGACCTTGAGTCGGTACCCTTGTCATGGTCGGATCACCACCTAATAAGATGTACCACCAAGATGGCTCTCCCCCCTCGCAGGGAGCCCGGACCTATTGTTATGGTCCGCCCTCGAAGGCTACTGGATCCGACTGGATTCCAGGATGCCATGAGAGGGATTACGGCTGACCTGGCTGGCGCTCCTGTCGAGGCTCTGGTCGAGGCTTGGTCCACTGCCGCGACTAGTGCCGTTGACATGATCGCACCTAAACGCCCTCTCCGCCGCAGAGATCGCCCGGCGCCCTGGTTTACCCAGGACCTCCGGACGTCGAAGCGGGTCAGGAGACGGCTAGAGCGCAAATGGAGAAAGGACCCGACGGTTTTTAATCGTATAGCTGTTAAGGTCGCTACTAACCTTTACCAGGCCAAGGTAAAGGCTGCCAATCGAACATACCTCGCTAACCGGATAAGCGAGGCGTCCAATCAGCAGGCGGAATTATTCCGTATAGTACGTGACCTATCCGGAGTTGGCCCGGGAGATAGGCCTCCCCCTAGTTTTACACCGGACCAATTTGCAGCATTTTTAAAATCTAAAGTGGAGGCCATCCGCCGGGACCTCTCCCCTTTTTTGAACACAGTGAGTCGAGCTGAGATGTCCAGCGCTCCGTCTTGTCCGGTGACTTTTGATTCTTTTCAGCCCATTTCGCCCGACACTGTGGCCAGGACGCTTGATCGCTGTCGTGCCACCACCTCCTCTTTAGACCCTTGCCCGGCCTGGCTAATCAAGGCAGCCAGGTCGTCAACAACGGAATGGGCCACTGTAATAATTAATGGGTCTTTCCTTGAGGGCAGATTTCCCTCTGCCCTCAAGGACACACTCATTAGGCCCATAAGAAAGAAACCGAGCTTGGCGGCGGACGAAATTGGCAATTATAGGCCCGTCGCCAATGTTTCTTTCTTAAGCAAGGTAGTTGAGAGGGTGGTGGCCGATCAGCTTCAGGCGTTCCTGGATGAAACAGATGCCCTGGATCCATTCCAGTCAGGATTCAGGCCGCGCCATGGAACAGAAACGGCATTGGTCGCCCTGTGCGATGACCTGTTGAGGGAGGCCGACAGGGGCAAAATGTCTCTGCTGGTCCTCCTCGACATCTCAGCGGCCTTCGATACCATTGACCATGGTATCCTCCTGGGGAGGCTCACCGAGTTAGGAATAGGCGGCCGGGCATTTGCCTGGCTCCGTTCCTTCTTGGAGGACCGACCCCAGAGAGTTCAGCTTGGGGAGAATGTCTCGGCCCCGTGGAGCCTCAACTGTGGGGTTCCACAGGGGTCGATCATCTCCCCAATGCTGTTTAACATCTACATGAGGCCGCTGGGGAGGGTCATCAGGGGGTGTGGAGCTCGGTGCCACCAATATGCTGATGACACGCACCTCTACATCTCCTTTTTTCCAACTGCAGGAGATGCCGTTCTGTCCCTTCAGCGTTGCCTGGAGACTGTACGGGAATGGATGCAGGAGAACGGGCTGAGGCTGAACCCGGACAAGACGGAGGTACTGAGGGTGGGCGCTCCCACAGCTGGGGATTTGGGTGATTCCCTCATTTTTGGGGGCGTGACCCTGCCTGTCAGCGATGGGGTTCGCAGCTTGGGTATCCATCTGGACCTGGCACTCACTATGGAAAACCAGGTGGCGTCTGTGGTCCGTACCGCATTTTTCCATCTTAGGCGGATAGCCCAGCTGCGACCCTACCTTGACGTGGGGGCCCTCACTACTTTGGTACATGCGCTTGTAATCTCAAGATTAGACCACTGTAATGCGCTCTACGTGGGGCTACCTTTGAGGCTGCTGCGGAAACTTCAGGTGGTGCAGAATGCTGCGGCCAGGCTACTCAGTGGAGTGAGAAGATACCAACATATCTCCCCCACTCTGGCCGCATTGCATTGGCTGCCCATCCGATTCCGCATCGACTTCAAAGTACTGATGCTTACTTATAAAGCCCTAAACGGTTTAGGACCTCAATATCTGGCGGAACGCCTCCTCCCACCAAGATCTACCCGTGTCACCCGCGCAAGCCAGGAGGTAAGGCTGAGGAGCCTGACCCCGAGAGAGGCCCGGAAGGAAAAGACCAGAAATCGGGCCTTCTCGGCGGTGGCTCCTCGCCTATGGAACAACTTGCCTCCTGAGATACGTGCGGCCCCCTCGCTGGGCACTTTTAAAAAACAACTAAAAACATTTATGTATAAGCAGGCCTTCCCAACAGCTAATTCCAACAGTTAATTCCTGACGACCTTTTCTTTTGTACTCCTATGATCTCTATTTTCGTGTATTTGTAATGGTTTTAATATTTACTATTGTTGATTGTAAGCCGCCTAGAGTGGTCGAATTTGGCCAGATAGGCAGGATAGAAATGAAATAAATAAATAAATAAATAAATAAAGTGTGCAGGCAAGAGGAGAAGGAGATGAAAGAGGGTGAGATGGTTGGATAGTGTCACTGAAGCTACCAACATGAATTTGACCCAACTCTAGGAGACAGTGGAAGACAGGAGGGCCTGGCGTGCTCTGGTCCATGGGGTCACGAAGAGTCAGACACGACTTAACGACTAAACAAGAACAACAACATGGGAGGGATGTTCATCAAATTTGCAGATGACACCAAACTGGGAAGTGTAGCTAATGCTCCAGAAGACAGAATCATGGAGCAAGCTTTTTATTAGTAGCTCAACAGTAGAAATAAATGACTTCAAATTTTGAGAAGAGATTTTGCCTATATGTTAGAAAGAATTTCTTGACCACAAGAACTATCCAGCAGTGAAATTGACTGCCTTAGGAATAGTGGACTTGCTAGATTTCTTCAACAGAGGTTAAATGGTTGCCTGTCAGATGCTTTAATTGGATTTCCTGCTTTGGCAGGAGGTTGAACTGGATAACCCTTGATAACCTTCAGATGCCTTCAATGACTAAGAAATATGCCATTTATGGAATTTACCACAAAATATAATTATGATTGATAACTAAACTGTCTTCAAAACGGGTTAGACAAATTCATGGAAGATATCAGTAGCTACTAACTATGATGAACATATGCAGAGTCTGAAAAAGTTACATTTTAGAATCCTCTCCAGCTAGCATGGTCACTGGAAGTTATAATCTCATGTTTCATGCATATATTCCATGTTCTGTGTATACAAAACTATATATTATGCTTCTGAAAAGGAACAACACAATGGTTATTGCCTTCATTACTATTTTCTAGGATTCCTGAAGGCAGATGATTGGCTACAATTAGAAACGGGATCCTGCACTAGATGGGCCTTTTCTCGTGTTGCTGGCCAGAGAATTGATATTTTGAAATGTCATCTCCTTCCCATTTAGTAGTTCAGATCCATTATTGCCATGATTCTTAAGCAGGGATGAGCACAAGCTGCAAAACTGAGTTTGAATTCTGTTTTGGCACTGACTTGTATGGATTCACTGCCTAAATTCTACAGCACACAGCAGGCATAGGGTGCAGATTTATTTCAGGTAACCAAGGGAAGGCATTGACTGCTTAAGCTTTCCTGTGTTCATAACTATACTTGGTGCTTATCTGGCCTTATTGAGCCATGTTTTGGAATCTAGACCAGTTAATCTAAGGGGCAATGGGGAAAATAAATCAGGTTTACATATCCAAAGTAACAACAATTGTTATTAATAATGACCACATTTTCTTCCACAAAGGTTTACGTTAAGCTGACCTGTTGTATTCAATCTTTGTTCCATACATTTTTCCTACACAAGATGGCATAGCTGCACCTGGCACAGCTACATCTGGCAAGATTTCATGACAGTCCATTTTGACTGAAGTAACTGTTCCATAATTATGCTGAATGAAGAAGTACAGATGCCATATAGGGCCCTTGCAGTTGGTGAAATTACCTATTATAATAAGTAGAAGTTGCAGCACACTAGCTGACTATACAATGGATTATTTATGTTGTCTTGCCTTCTCATTACACCCATGTTATATTGTTGAGCAATTTGGCAAAAGGAAGGCATGCAAAACAATGAGGGGCTCAGACAGGGAGTAATGTCTTTTTTTCTGTTTGAGTAAGAATGCACCCATACCATTCAGTCAATGGCTACAAGGCTTCTAAAACTGAGCTTTTATGGTGCTTAACCAATAATAATAAATGTCAGTCATAATGAACTCCATTGTTTAAAAAGTGAATCTTTTCTATTTAAAGCTGTTGCTTAAGAAAAAGACTTGCCTGCAGAGCTGTGCTTCTCTAGAAGAGCTGAAGTCATTATAAGCAGTCAGATTTGTTGACAGATATAGGGTTATATTTAGATAGACTTGTCAAAAGATCTGTGTCACCTAAAGTATGGGAAAATATAGAATGATTGATGATTTACCTTTTAAATGTTTCATACTACCACTACCGCCCCCAGTATGTGCACAAATGCCAAACTACACTCCTGGATATTTGTACTCAGAAGCAGCATTTTGAAAAGTTAAGTCTGGATTTCAGTTCTCAGAACCTTCAGTTCTCGGGACAGTCCCAAAACCTGACTCACAATTATATTCACTGCGAAAGAGGCATGTGGACGTATTATAATTTTCTGAACTACAGAAAGGAGGTGGTGTTGAAGCTGTTGTAAGTTTTTGTTGGTTATTGAGAAACATTTTTTTCTCAATCCATTCTCTCACACTTCTGTTTTCTGTTCTTTTGGGCAACTTTGCCTCTTTGGTGCCATCATTTTTGGCGGAAAAGAGAATGGTACAGAAATGGTTCAACTATCCATGTTTTTGCATGCAGCTGCTCCCACCAGCTCTTTGTTGCAGTCAGCTGTGGAGCTGCTTTTCTCATTCTAGTTCCTCCTTTCCAGTACTGTGGTAGTACTGTACTGAAGTGTTTTTCATCTGTAGCCTTGCTCTTTTCAACAGCAGTTGATAATGAATGGAAACCATCCAAGACAGCATCCGTCATACTTAACATCAGCAACAGGATTAATATCAAATGCCAACACTATTGTACATTTTCTTTTTCAACTGTGCCCTTTATTCCACTAGTTGCTAGATGCTAGTAGAACCCCAGGCATCTAGTCACCTAAAATTGTGTTGTGTTGGCTATATGTATTATAATTACTAGATACATATACTATCTTTGGACAAATGTGCAAAACTGGACCAAGTCGGGTATTTAATTTTCAAGTGTGTGGCAAGCAACCTCAGCAAACAACAGGATGCTCATTGTTCTACAGAGAGCAACAGGAGAGTGTGCACACTTTCTCCTCTTCCTAGAGTAGTAGCTACTGCTACTACTGCAGCCAGCTGTTCTGTCAGCATCACAGCCATATCAGATGTTGTTTGTGGTGACAAAACCATCTTATGGGGGAAACAGTGGACCATGAAGGCTAGAGTGGACACACAGACCACAATGATGCTGCCACCGAAGTCACCTGTTAGGTCTCTAACGGGAGGCACCTTTACCAGCTCTTGGGAGTTCCAGGCATCTCTCAGCTGCACCTACTCAGGTATGCTTTGGGTGGTAAAAGGGGAAAAATTATTGCCTAATATTCTCTATTGTCCTTGTCAACAGCTCTGCCTGCAAAGGATCCTGTGACAAGTCCCAGCCAAGCCTTCATTCATTGTGGGGAGAGGATTCCTGAAAGGGTGGAAACTAGGAAACAGTGCCTGGTTTTCAGTGTGTTTGTGCGTGTATGTGTGTGTTTGACAGTGAGCAGTCTCCTTAGCTTTATTTAAAGCTGGAGTGAGGATCCTGTAGCCTTCCAAATGCTGCTGGACTTCAGCTTCCATCAGTCTTAACCAGTCTATTCAGTGATGACACCGTATGGGAACTGTAGTTCAGCAACATCTGGAGGGGCACATGTTTCCCATCTCTGCTATGGATACCTTCAGCTTCAGAATGGTGGTGAATAACTAGAAATGCACCAAGTGAGTCTAGGAAAAGCAGGTGTTCTTTTTCTGCTCAGTGTTCATGTTTCAGTGCCCATGTTGGCTCTACAGAAGTCATGCCACATAGGTATGCCTTTTGAAAATGGATATCCTGCAGAACTTTGCCCTAGAGTCCCTTCCTAGAACACTTTGGATAAAGAGCTTTTAGGGACCGGTCAGATGGGAGGTAAAAGCACAGCATATCAGATTTGTTAATATTTTGAGAAGTTCTAGGGATCCAATTTTGGGCCACATCTTGTATGTCGCATCTTTTAAAAAAAAGCAGTAGAGCCCTCACCAATGTTAATATGGACCATCTAAACAAGCTGCAGCCATCAGCACTTCGTCAAGATCTTTATGGTCACTAGTAATCATGAATATTACCTGGGCAGAGATGGGATAATACTGATACTACTTCCAGAAGACAGTTGAATAAAATTTTTCAAGATTGAAATACTTGAATATTTGGAGAAAATGATCATTCACTTCTTCCTAAAAAGTTTATTTTCCATTTGGCATTTACAAGGACAGGCAATATTTTTCTTCATATATAGCTTGCACTTTCTGTCAGACATCCCCTGTGGGGAATGCACAATTTCCAGATGCACACATCGAATCCCTAAATTCCTGTGTAAACATCCAGTTCTGGCTGCAAAATAAGAATCCTCCCAGTGTTCATGCAGTGTGATACTAAATTTATTTTCCTGGATTATCAGAGATCAAGTTTCCAAACAAATTCTTTCTCATTTAGGAAACCACTACATATTCTTGTTGATCCTTCTAGATATATACTATGTAATATTATATACTGAGAACTAAGTAGCACTGAATTCAGTAGAACCTATTTTGAAGTATGTGTAAGACTGTATTTTTACACTCAGGGCTGGCCCTACTGTTAGGCAAAGTAAGGCAGTGGCATTCAGTAATACACACCTCCTGACTAATCGTCATGAATTCTGTTTTCTTAGGAGTAGAGAGCTGAGTATACCACATATTCTGTCCTGAACAAACTACAATCATACATATGGCCACTCAGAAGCAGAACGTTTTGGACCACATTTCACAGATTCTCCCAGCCAGTATTTACTCTCTGAACTAGCCTCCTGCCTTAGGTGTCTCCTTCTAGGGAACTAACTAGAAAGAAATGTAGCTTTCTTTGATGGATATATAAACTGGTGGTGCCCAAGATTTTATTATGTTGCCTTTCTGTTAACATGTTAAAAAACTGAGCACAACAGAAGTTTACACAGGTTTTATGCACTACTTTGTACATAAGGTCCTCCCCCCCCCCCCCATTTTTAATGTTTAGGAGAAAATTATACAGAGGCACATGCACAGACGTGCACGTACACACAACTTTTTCTAGAAATTCAAGGTTATCACTTTTAGAAAACCAGATTGCTGGGATTCAACCAGCCTCTGGCATAACGTGGGAAAGGCATGTAAAAAAACAACACATTTGTATTTGCATTTAAATTTTAATTAAATTTTGTTGCTGGCCTAGGCCCAAATGCCATCTCAGACAATCCTATCAATTATCAGCTATTGCACGGATCCCTCTTTAATCTCTTTGAGCTCCCTGGCAACCATGCCATATTTTGACAAGGTGTTTGGGTTGGTATGTGCTAAGGAAACAGTGTGAAGCCCAGTGCCGGTCCATGGGCTTCCTTGAACTAGGCAGCGAACACGGATCTCCCCTCCCCCACGCTAGCACAACAGGCATGTCGCTCTTGTGGGTGGGCATGTCACACTTGTGGAGGGGTGTGTCACGTTTGCGGGGTGGGTGTATTGTGCTCGAAGGTGGGTGTGACAGCCTCCTCACACGTCACAAAGGAGGTGCCACGTCACTCTCACACACTCACTCTATTAATGCTGCCACCAACCATTCCCTCAAATGACTCTTCAGACTAATAAATGATTTTGAAACTAAAAACTTGTGTTTATTGGTTACAACAAAAGGAATGGTAAATCACTTTAATAACTCAAATAATAAGGCAATCAATGTAATAAAGTATCACTCACTCACACACTCTCTCACAGACCCTCACTATATAGCATAGTTCTTCACAATAGGAACAAACCCTAACCGGTCCCTAACCAGTCCCTATCTAGTCCCTATCTAAAGCACTCACACCCATTCACTCCCCTTATATACACTGGCTCCACCCCTTATGTCCCACCTTCCGTCACACTATTGGCGGATGACATGCCTCTAAAGCAATGATGGACAGGTGGCTTCCAAGCTACTGTAACAGTGGGCATGTTGCACTTGCGGGCATGCGCATGAGACAGCCCTTCCGCAAGTGCAACATGCCCACCCTGCAACGCGCCCCTCTGCAAGTGTGATATGCCCACTCGTGAGCATGACATGCCCACCCACAAGCGTGGGGATGCCCCTGCCCCCTCCCGCACACAGCGCTTGCACCCCTCAGCCGGTCCGCAGTCTGAAAAAGGTTGGAGATCGCTGGTATAGTGAGTAAGATCGCCATTGTGTGGTTCTCCAAACATTTATTGTCTGAAGCTGTATACTATAGAACTCATGAGCAAATATCTTCAGTTGTGTTGTGGTTATCTGAGTGATAGCAAACAAACCTCAAAGGCTATCTTTGTATGCATGGTGGTGGGACAGCCAGATGATAAATAAAAGGAGAAGGCAACAGAGAGCTTGTGCTTTAAAGATGCATCATTCTATAAGAAACAGCTGTCAGGTAAGTGTATGTATAGGATACATGTAGGATCATTGTTTCTTTGGGGAGGGGAGGATCTACTGATAAGCACAGCTGCGAAGACTGAAGTGCTGAGGGAGACATCTGGGGAAAAGGCATTTAAGGAGGTGAATCAGAGCGCTGCCAGACAAAAATGAGTTGTGGAAACCCTGGTAGCTGAAATTCAGTTAGATATGCTGGTATTTAACTGAATCCCCAAGACCCTAATATACCCTACCCAGAAATAGTTTTTAAATATATAATCTAGACTTAAGACAGCTCACTGAAAGATTATACAAACGCCAGCTCTCCTGCTGATTTCCTCTGTTTGTATTCCTCTGAGATTAATGCAGCTTTGTGGAGCTTTTGGCCAGTCATTTTAGACCACCTGCTGTACAATCTGAATGCATGTTTACTGAGGCACAAGCTATTGAATTAAACAGGTAAGTCGGCACAATACAATTACAGCCAAAAAGTCTTTTAATTCCTCCTCTTCAAAACTGAAGAGTTTTCGGATAAGGCTCTGTTCTTTATATCTTTTACACGGCCACACTGTATCAGCAAAACTCAAGGAATTTTTTCCTTTTGGGACAACCACTTCCAAAATCCCTACCAGCCATCATGATCAGTGGCTGTGCTGGCAGAGATTCTGTGAGTTATAGTCCAAAACAGGAATTTTTCCAAGCTCTAAATTTTGGATACTAAATAAATAATCAATGGTGTATTTCCCATATAACTCTATAAATAATAGTGAATGTCAAGATTAGGCTGGATCAGTACAACCCAAACAAACTTTCCTGATGTGACTAAGCTCCAATGGGGCCAGATGTGCTGATGGCAGGGGAAAATCTTCCTGCCTGATACCCTTCCCAACACCTTGAGTCACTCTGCTTACTCGGTGCTCAATAAAGTTACCAAAAATTCAGAAGGGTTTTGCAGCTTTATGCCAACCCTGCAAATAGGAATGCCAAAATATTCCCAAAATTTAAGGGCACCCAGCAGGTGATCAAGGCAAGGCCTTTCTTTAGTACCAACAACCCTCTTTTTCAAAAATAACCAAACAGCTGTAAAATTTTATATTTTATTAAAGATACTGAAAGAAAAAGGCAAAATAGTAAAGTTCCCAAGGACTTTAAAAAAATCATTAAACAGTAAAAAAAACGAGCACGGAAGCATTCGAAAGGTTTGAGGAAAGAACACTTCCAGCGCAGTTCCCACAAGAAGATAAGAAAGCTAGGCTAGTACTTACATATTGACAAAATGCCTGTATAGTTCCAGAGCATGCACAGAATGTAAGTCAAACAGCACGGCAACAAATAAGCATAGCATTCTCCTTAAATATGCTAGGTTAAAACTAAATAACTTCTCTCATTTTTATACTCATCCTCCCACCTTCTAGACTCTTTGAGGGGATGCTCTAATCAGGCATCAAATTACTCTGAACCTTCTTAATTTCTCAAGAGTAACTTCTCTCCATCTCCCTTCTCCTCCGCTGAAACCATTCTTTGCTAATTAGCTCTGTACTGAGCTGTGACTACCGAGATTCTTTTCCCATCAGTGATAAGACCAGATCGTATGGCTTCCCAATTAATAGTCCTCTCCTCCCCCAACCCTATTTCTGAGCCTGCTCATCAACTATCAGGCCTGTATTTCAAATGTGCAACCAAAACCACAATCTCCTATTTTCTCATTTCTTGACAGGTAATCAAGGTCAACTGCAGCAATTTTTCCATAAGCAGGAGAAGCATAGATTGTGTTAGTGTAATTTGACACTAGCCTTTTGAAAACAAAGTGAAGCAATTTATATGTCAAATGTACACGTACCATAGGAGAAGCTCCACTATACTCGCACCACAGGAGAAGTTCCTTCATCAACACATTCATGGGAAGCACCAATGGTAGTAGTAACTTGATGGAAAACCCAACCAAGATGTTTCAGTGCTTAATAAAATATCTGTCAGTCAGAATGTGATACTTTTTTTTATTTATTTATTCATTTATTTAATTTATGCCCTGCCCATCTAGACCGAGGTCTACTCTGGGTGGCTAACAACACTCCAAATAATGATAAAATAAAATAAAACAATAACGTTAATACAATTGAAGATGGTGAAATAAATTAGGTGTTGACAGGAGGGAGGTCTTGAGTTTGCTCTTAAAAATACCCAGCAAGGGAGCCAGACAAATTTCTGGGGGGAGATTATTCCAGAGGCGAGGGGCTACTGCTGAGAAGGCCCACTTTCTTGTTCTTTCTCTTAGAGACCTAGGAGCTGTTTTTTCTCAAAACGTCTGTCAGTAGCAAAGTGCTTAACAAGGCAGTTAACAAGTCTCTTTTTCCTCATCCTCATCCTTTTTTTAAAGGTCGCATTATATCCAGTGGCCTCCTTTGCTTCTACCATTAGATTCCCAAGTCAAAACTGAACTACATATTACAAATACACATTTCAAATGCAAATGCTGCATCAACCACCCTCTATGTGGCCATCGCTCCCTTTTGTAACCTTGCTGGGTCAAGAGGCTTGCCATGTATGATGCACTTTATCATGGTATAAAATACTGATCTTGGTCTTACGTAGATGACAGGATTCATTTTGACTGAAACGACAGAGTCTCTGCACTTTTCTCAAATTACGATTTCTAGATTGCCTTGGAAGGCAACTATACAAATGTCAGTTTGTAGCATAGAGATTCAACCCACTAGGTTGCATCCAGACTTAGAATAGATCCCTTGATTGATTTGGTAAACAGTCCTTCTAGACTAGGCACGTAAAGAATGCTTGCTAAACTAAATAGCCCGTCCCCATAGATCACTCCCCCCTTCTTCAAAGAAGATTGTTCATTTTATTCCTTCATCTGCAGTGAAAGGTCAGCTGTGACAATACCTCCATATTGGCCTTCAACACACTTGAGCATATAAAAGATTTGAGGCTCTGCACTCAAATCTACATTCTCTGCACTCAAATCTACAAATCTACATTCTATCTTGTGTTAACTCCAAATAGATTTCTTGGAATAATAAGTTCTTCCTTTTACCTTAACTTTGAGTTTCATGGGTGATTCCTACAAATTCCTACCAAATGACCATGGCCATCAACATTCCCTCGTTTAATGGCATGATAAATGCACACAGAAAGTTTGAATGTTATAATCAGGTTTAGACAGATACCAAAAAAGAAAGACATTATTTCTGTAAGTAATTTAACCCATTAGAATATTTGCCCCAAAGAAGACCCTGTTCTATACAGGTGTTCTGTATTGTGTAGGTGTATAGAAGTGTTCTATACACTTCCGTCCTTAGTGCCTCCCTTTTTTGCAGGGGGAGGTGAGGCTGAAGGATATATCAGTCACCTTTATTAGTTATACTTAGATCTACTGCTTAGAAAGACTGAGTCTTCATACAACTTACCTATATGAAAGAATAATATAAATGCATGGGCTAAACTGATGGTTTTGTGTTTGTTTTGACACACTTCCAATTCCAAAACAAAACAATTCGTGCAGGAACTTATTTCTATGTGCAATCCATTCGGTGATTGTTACAGTCAATTCTCACTCTGGAAATATCCTTCAAGGACTTTGTGTTCTATAAAACTTCATTTTCTTTGCATAATTCACATAATTCCCTATAAAATAAATGGCAGGTAGTTCATTCAAAATACAAAGTATAGCTGTTTATACTACATAGTCTATAAAGTATAATTACTTCAGCACCTTGCAGTATTACTTGGCTGGAATACCCCTATGAGAGCTGGGGATGAGTTGCCACCTCCTAAACCCTGCTAGGCAAGGAAGGTGGGATATTTCTGTCACATTTTGCTTTTCATGTCTGGTTCCAATGTAAGCAAAAAATAACTATCAGTTGGCATAATTTTCAGCTCCAAGGGAAGATCTGGGAAAGGAGAGGATGTTGGATCCGGCACATTCACAGCTGCTCCCCTTTCACCCTTGACATGCCCTGGAATATCTTCTTTTTTACAGAACACCACTTTCTTCCCTCTGACAGAAAGCTCCACACCCATCCAAACAGGATCCCTGCTAGTCCCAAGAAACGCAGGTTCTCACTGGAAGCGTTCTGTGGAACCGAGCCACATTCTGCTTCCCGTTGGTGGCAAAGAAGCAATGCTTAGACAGCACTAAAAAAAGCCCTAGTGTGGAAGAAACTTGTCACATATTCAAAGTTTTTTAAAACTCCACTCCCCTTTTGACATTTTATTTTATTTTTACTTTTGGAACAATCAATCATCTGTAGTCCAATAAACTGAGATATGAAAGTAGAAATAAAAACTGGAAGCAAAACATAGCTTCGCAAAGAAAAGAGGTGGACTTGATTCCCGTATATAAAAAGATAACAATGGAAAAGTATTGCCAATTTTACTGCATTCTGTCTAGATGCCATTAACATATAAAGTGTTCCTGTTCAAATTTAGAACAATTAATTGTGCTGTGTATCCTGTGTTGAACCCAGAGCTCCCACTGCTTAAACCCAAAATTAATTAACCACACCATTCTGAGGTTTGTCATTTTAGATTATCACAGTTGCATCATGATAGAGTGGACTACAGTGGTGCCCCGCATAGCGACATTAATCCGTTCCAGGATTAACGTTGCTATCCAGATTCGTCGCTATGCGGGGGGGGGGAACCCATTAAACTCCGTTTAATGCATTCCTATTGGGGAAAAACTCCATCCGGCCGCCATTTTCGCCACCTGGTAAGCGAGGGCACGGCGCGAAAACGCTGCGGGCGGCCATTTTCTGCACCCGGTGGCCATTTTGGAACCGCTGATCAGCTGTTCCCAAAACACCGCAATGCGAAGATCGGTAAGCGAAATGCTTACCGATCATCGCAATGCGATTTTTGGCCATATAAACCATCGCAATGTGATCGCATTAGCGATCACAAAAAACGCATCGCTATGCGCATTCGTCATTAATTGAAGGCTCCACTGTACTTTTCCTAGCCTTGTTCCTCTCTCTGACACATCCCTGTCACTGGTATCATTGCCCTCCATATATTACCAGGGAGTGACCTATGAAAGTCTTCCACACATAGTTATAATGATACCAACTGATATAACTACATAGTACAGTGGGGTCTCGACCAACGGAATTAATCCATATTGGAACGGGGTCCATAGGTCGAAAATCCGCAGGTCGAAAATGCATTCCCCATAGGAATGCATTGAAAATCAATTAATCCGTAAACCACCCAAGAAACACTCCACACACACACAGAAAATTAAAATAATTTTTTTAAAATTAACCTTACCTTTTCTTAGTCTTCCAGGGGTCCCCCGCCGCCGCTTTTGCCACTACCGGAGGCCTCTCGGAGCTCCCCGCCACCACCATCGCCGCTGCCGGAGGACTCTGAGGGCTTCGGCGCCACTGCTGGAGGCCTCTCAGAGGTCTCCCAACACAGGCTTTCCAGGGTGGACCAGGCCTACCAGGGGAGGGCTTCCCCCGGTAGGCCCGGTCTACTGCCTGGGAAAGCCTGGTGGACCGGGCCTACCAGGGGAGGTCTTCCCCCTGTAGGCCCAGTCTACTCCCCAGGCTTTCCCAGGGAGTAGACCGAGCCTACCGGAGGAAGTCCTCCCCCGGTAGGCCCAGTCTACTGCCTGGGAGAGCCTGGTAGGCCCGGTCCACGCCTGCATCGGCAGGGGTGGGAACCTACGGAGGCCTTCCCCGACACCATGGGAGGCATTTCAGAGGACCACCACCACCAATAGTGCTTCCGAGGCACTATCGGCAGCCAGGGAGACCTCCAAGAGGCCTCCCATGGCGGCAGGGAAGGCATCCAGAAGTCCGCCACCGCCACCGCCGCTGCTGCGGCTGGGAGCTGAGCTGTGCCGGGCGATCCTGGCCATGCTTGGACTCCTGGACTTCCCTCACCGGGCAGGGGAAGTCCACGAGTCCGAGCATGGCTGGGATCACCCGGCGTGGCTCGGCTCCCAGCAGTGGTGGCAGTGGCAGGGGACCTCCGGATGCCTTCCAGGGCTTCTCCACCACCATGAGAGGCATCTCGGAGTTCCCCGCCACCACCGATAGTGCCTCTGAAGCACTATCGGTGGTGGGGAGGGACCTCCGATATACCTCCCATGGTGGCGGAGAAGCCCTGGAAGGCACCCGGAGGCACGACCTGCAGCCTACGGACTGGAAGGGGGAGGCAGGGAAAGCGGCAAATTTGAATTTGGCGCTTTCCCCACCTCCCCCTTCTGGTCCGTAAGTCGATTCTCTAGCCACAAGTCAAAGTGAAACTTTGCGGCCGGAGAAGTCCGTAGGTCGAAAAGTTCGTAAGTGGAGCCGCACGTAAGTCAAGACTCCACTATACAGTATAAATACACTTTAAATTGCTCAGGAGCCTACATAAGCAGAGCAGACCCTCCACTCCAGAGAACATGGAAAGGTTAACTTGTTAAAAGTACAACTCCTAGAATCCCTCAGACTCTATAACCAGCATCTATGCTGGCTGGAGCATTCTAAGTGTAGTGAGTCAAGTGTGATATTTGCATGGGGCATTAGACATGCAAGTCTGTTACATGTGGCATCTTAAAAGCTAATATATTTTATTTGGGATAGAGCTTTCATGGGCTGTAGCCCACTTCTTCAGAAGCAATCCAAAGAATAACTGTCTCCAGCTCTGTTGGCTGGAGTATTTGAGGACCAGGAGTCCAGAAACAGTAACTCTTCCAAGAGCTGCTGCAGATCTTCCCCATCAACTCATGCAGGGAAGTCAATAGGAATCAGCAGTGGGATTGCAGTGGAGGGGCTGCAGGCCGGCAAAGATGAGTTTGGTATTTCTATATCTCCCAACACAAGTATAAGTGCATGAAGCAGGACACCCAAGTACAGCTCTTCTTTGGGGGGGGGGGGCTTGCTTCATTCATTCATTCACTGAATATATATATTCCATTTTCCCCAAAAGGATGTCAGTCAAAGGAGATCACAATGAAAACATTAAACAAATAAAGTTAAATCATAAACAGATTTAAACAAAATTTAAAAGACAACAGTAAAAAAAGCACTCTCCCAGCTAAAAGTCCCTCCGATTTTTAAAAAATATATATATTTTTTTGTGATGGTGGCAGGATAAGAAGACAGAAACTGCCCTAGCCTCCTTTGGCAGAGAGTTCCAGAGCTTGGAAGTTACTACTTGTCTCATATCTTCAACGAAAAATGACAAGTGGGACCAAGAGAAGGGCCTACCCTGAAGATCTCTAAGCACAGATAGAGTTGGGTGAGAGAATCCCATCTTTCAAATAGCCTGGACTCAAGTTGTCTAGTACTTAAAAATACAATACCTAAGATGCTACACTGAAATTAAAGTGTAAGATGGATACATAAATAAATAAATAAATAACAAAATAAGATGGTTACACCTTTCAAAATGTAAAAATAAAAAGCCCCCCCCCAAGATCCAAGGTTAATTTCGATAAGAATATTATTGATCATCTTTAATATCTTTTTGCTTAATCCAAAAAGAATTACATCAAAGAGAATAGAATTATTTTTAAAAGATTGGTTTTAAATGATTTTAAACTTTATTAAGCACGTATTTGTTTCAGTCGGATAACTTATTTAAGACTCATTTACTATTGCAAGGTACTGTGGTTTTAGATATGTTGTTTTTTAAACATACATTGTAAACTGCCCTTGGGTTCCTCAGGGGAGAAGTAAAGAAATAAATAAAAATCCCTGGTTTGGCACCCTGCTTCCACTAATTGAAGGAAACGAATGCTCTAAAGCAAATCTAGTACCTTCTCCACTATCTTTTGAATGTTTTTAGCAAGTTACCTTGTCGAAATGTAAATACCGCAAAGATAATATGTTGATATTGCGGCTGTTAAGTTGAGCTTTGGATAATGAGGTCAAATCTTATATCCATTTCCAGTCTGAGGTCATTGAGCAAAAGAAATACAGAGCTGGGTTGTTTTTATTCATTTTCTGTTCACCCTGATATCCAAAACAATGTAATAAATCAGATGAAGCTGTCATCTGAAATTCAGCTTGGCTGAAACTTGGCCTAACACTTTGCCAGCTTCCTCTTAGGACTGTCATGACTGACTGACTGACGACTCCGTTCTGAAGCCTTGAGGAAACTCTTCACCCTGCTTGCCTCTGAGGTGGGGTTTTTTTAAAGTCACAAACCTTTAATGTATTCCCTTTCCTTTTAAAAAAAAAATTCAGTGCACCTTATTAACAGCTTCTCATAAGCACTCCTGTGTCTTAAATATTTCTACCCTATGATCAGTTTCCCATTTCGGTGCCATTGTTTGTTTTAGACAATGCAAACACATTTTCTTTTGACACATTGCATGGTAAGTGGGCAGAGAGTTTGCATAATATTTGTGTTTCAAACCAAAGTTAGCAGAATAGGAACAGATGTTACGGCACCAAACAATCCTGAATAGACTTGGTGATTCTGAAATAACAAAGGCCAAGGCTACCTCCAATCTGTCGTTGGTGGCAAGGAAAAACTGTCTTTGATTTCCTGGTCAGGTAGTACTTAGAATGTATTAATCCCCATAAAGTTTGGGGTCAGGCTTGGCCCAGTTAGGGTGGCCAAGAACTGCAACCAGTACGCAATGATGGTAAAATACAAAGAACAATCAGGAGCCTGTGGTTCAAATCCCTGCTTGGCTATGGAAACTTGCTGGGGGGGGGGTAGGGGTGGTGCTGGTAAAACCACTCCTTAAATATTTCAGTTACCTTGAAAACCCTGTTGGGGTTCCTCTAAGTTGTATGCAAGGACGGGACATGGACCTACCAGGTCCTGTGTTGAGGCCGGGGTGGCGACTGGGATCCCACCAAAAGCGTCCAGAGAAAAAAGATGGAGGCCACCACGTGGCGAGCGGCGAAGAGGGGTCTGGGAAAGCCAGTGCTGGGGCTGGCAGCACAACCCCCTTCAAGGATTGGCCGGGCAGGGCAAGGGGCGTGGAGCTGCCTGTCGGTGGACTTGAAGGACAGTGTTTTCAGTCTGGTCCGCCAGCATGTTTTAAAGGTGGGCGCGCTGAGGAACAGAGCCTCAGTTGGCTGAGATTCAAGCTCCCAACAGGGCCCGCAATCAGCAATCAGAGCTCCGACAACAACTCTACCGACCGGCAGCAGCAAAAACAAACCAACAAGCAAAAGAAAAAAAGAAACAAAAGGACAACGGCATGAGGGACAGCGCCCAGCACCTCAACACATTTTGGCTGACAGCAGGAAAAAGGAGGGAATCGCCCACACAAGCAGCGCCGGGATGAAAAGAGTAAATAGCAGTTGCAGCTGCAGCAGCAGAGGAGGAGGAAGGAAGATGGCGGTATGGAAGAGAGGCTTTGATGCTGCAGCAGCAGCACCACCTTGCATGTACACACATGCAAAAAAGTGCTGAGGGTAGAGATAGGCAAGGAGCAGCCTGCCCTACACCTCCAAAAACAAACAAACAAAAAAGGAGCCAAAATGAATTGCAGGGGGAAGAAGAGAGGCTTCATCTGGGGAAGCACATCCTCCTTCTCCCCAACCCCAGCCCACATACTCTCATTCATCCAGCCTCTAGGACCACACCATGTCGCCCAAGAAGCGAACAGGGGACACCCAGCCAGCTCCTGATCAGCCATCAGGCCCATGTAACATGCACACTCAGGCAGGCCGCCCAAGGCACTCCTGGGCTCCCACGCACAAGGAGGCCGCCACTACCACGCAGCGCCCACAAAACGAGGTGGCCTCAAGTGGGCTGCACAGGCTCAGTGGCAGCCCCGGCGGAGGCAAGGTAGTATCAAAAATATTTCAGAGGTCCTGGTACAAATCACACAGCCGCTGGGGAGCATTGCAGAGAACCAGGCCAGTGGAGATGGGAGCTTTGAATGTGGACCATCCAGCCTTCACCAAGAGGAGCAAGCACCGCTTCAGGCCTCCAGCAACTCCAGCAGCCCCAGCCCTGAAAGGAGAAACAAGCGGCTTCAAAAAAAGAAGAGATGTGGGTCAAAAAAGAGGGAATGGCCCGCCACCCAAGACATGAGCTCCTCTTCAGAGTCATCATTGGGGGAGTCCTCCTCTGACGGGGAGATGCACGCGAGAGGTCAGTATTGGAAAGAGGCAGCCCACGTCCCGGGAATCCCTTGGTGGGCTGCTTGTAAGCGATTGCCAACATGACATGCGACATGGTGCAGGAGGCATGGGGGATGGGTACCACTTACTCTGGAGACCCTGCCCCATCCTTTACGCACAACGAGGACCCACCTAGCATACATCTACCTAGGAAAGTTAGGAGAGATATACCAGAAGGATATTATGTTGATGTTTTTTCCCTCCTCAACCCAGAAGGGGAGGAGGGTCATACAAGGAATAGGGATAGAAGGGGAAAAAAAGAGCAAGGAGGGATGGGGTTAGCTGGATATGCGGAGTTCGTGGGAATAGTCCAGATGGTTTACACAGAGAGAGGGTGGCATCTAAACAACCACTATAAAAATGTTCTCCAGGCCAGGAAGTTGGCTGGGGATGAGGCTGCTATAGCGTACGATACTGCCTTTAGGAAGAGAGCATCCCAGACTGCTACTGCAAGATGGGGCCTCATTAACCAGGCGCTGTGGCTCGAGGAGGTGGGCCCGCATATGAAAGGGAAGGCAGATGGAACCACGTTCTTGCGCTGGGGGCAAAAAGACAATGTAAAATGTATCGGTTGGGAATACAATGCTGGGAAGTGTGTGCAGGCACGCTGTAAATTTGATCATGATTGTGATCAGTACTTCGGCCCACACCCAAGGGTGGCATGTACCAGGCAAAGAAGTAGACAGGCCTCCTTTTGAGGCACAGGGCCCCCCTCCAAACCCAACATCCAAAAGGATGGGGAAAGTGGAGGAACAGGGACAGCCGTGCTTGGAAATGCCCGCAAATGACCTCCTCACCCTAGCTCCGACCCCCATCAGGCCCCCAGTTTTAAGTACTTTTCTTATGACATACCCAAACCTTAATTGGCACCTTAATTTTGCCTACAGGGTAGTAACCTCTGGACATGCCTTTTGTGCCAGGCTGGGAAAAGGCCTCATCACTTCATTAGAATTGCAGAAGGGATGAAGGAGGATCTAAGGGTACGGTTAACCTTTTTGCAAAACTTTAATGGAGTAACGTTATGGCAAACACCAGGGAAGCTGGGAACCACCCTCCAAGTGCAATCTCATGCAGCAGGAAGCCTAGGCTTCAGTATCTATTTTAATGGAAGTGGTGTGCCCAAAAGTGGCCAGTAGAGTGGAGGGAGACAGAGATCTTGTGCAATCTCACTTTCCTAGAACCGTTTCCTATAGTGGTTGCAGTGACCATTTGGTGGCAAGAGTTCCAAAATAGGTGGGTAAGATTTTGGCGCACTAACCAGGCAGTGGTGGCAGTCATCAACCCCCAGTCATCAAAATCTGACAGGGTCATGTGGCTTGTCAGGAGATTGGTGCTTCTATGTCTCTCTGCTAACATCGGTTTCACAGCCAGGTATGTTCCTGGCCTCGATAACAAAATCACAGATGCCTTATCTGGTTTCCAGGAGAACAGGTTCCACCAGCTGGCTCCTGGGGAGAACAACAATCCGGATCTATTCCCGGAGGAGATGTGGACCCTTGGAAACAGGACGTGATAGATGGAGTCTTTAATTCCATTGCTCCGACTATATTCAGAGCTTACAGCTTAGTCATGGATTCGTTTCGGGCCTTTTTGACGCATGTCGGGCATGACCCTCGTCCCCCCGGCTTCACAACCTGCCATTTTAAAGTACCTCTCCTTCCTTTGCTCCAAGGGAAAGAGAACCGAAACCCTGCATATTCATGTGGCTGCAATTTCCTTTTTCAGCCAGGTGCAGGGCTTCAGGGATCCATGCAGAACATTTCTAATCAGAAGAGCTTTGAGGGGCTGGGATAGCGCACAACCCAGGGAACCAGACTATAGGAGACCAGTTACTTTCAATATTCTCTCATCTATGTTACAACAACTATGGGAGGTTTGCTGGTCAAAATATGAGAGAGCTTTATTTAGGGCAGCATATACACTGGAATTTTTTGGAGCTTTCCAGGTCGGTGAACTGGTTCTCACCTCTCGAAGTGCACAAAATGGCAGGGCAATCCAGAGGCGGGATGTAGCAATTCAGAGCAGGTCCCTGCATTTATTTCTCTGATCCTCAAAGATGGACCAAAAGGGTCGAGGGACGCGGATCCTACTAGGCTCTGGGCAGGGGGGCAGTTCCCTGCCCGGTAAGAGCTGTGGAGCATTTTCTACAACACCGCCCAGCTGTTCATAAGGACACCAGCCCCCTCACCTGCTATCAATGTGCAGGGGTCATGCTCAAGGCCTTGAAAAATGCTGGAATTTACATCACACTCTTTCAGGTTACGTGGCTTGGGCAGAGGGGCATGCTCTGGGACACCCTCATCCCTGCATTATGGCAACGGATCAAAGCAAGCAGCCCACCAGATGTGCTGCTGCTCCAGCTGGAGAAGAATGACCTCACAATACAGAAGAGCTTCAACCTTCTACTCTATATAAAAGGAAGTCTACAGGTTATCCATGATTGCTTCCCAAATATTCACATCATGTGGTCAGATTTATTGGAAAGGCAGATCTGGCGTGGAGCTCGCAATCTGAGATGTTTGGATATTTCCTGACAAAAAATTGACCAGGGCAGTTGGTCTTTTGGTAACAAATTGGGGAGGGACATGGATCAGACATCCAACCATTTCACATAAGGTACAAGCCTTGTACTGGCCGATGGAGTCCATTTTTTTAGACATGGGGCAGGAAAGATTGCTGGGGAACATGTCAAGGACCATCAGAAATTGGTTCCAGCTGAAGTTGTGTGGCAGGAGCTGATCAGGGAATCAGCTGTGGTGGCATATTCAGGAATTGCAAAACATCCATCCATGGACTGGACAGCAGCTGGTGATCTGCAGGTCTGATTGAGAGAGAAATCTCTACGCAGGAACCTGGGGTGGGGCTGGGAATTGCCCCAGCTCGGGGGGGGGAATTTGCCCCCATCCCAGGACTCCGTGGCTGACGTCCGTGTGGCCTCCCGAGGAAACTGCCCTCCCAGAGGTCTCTTAAGGAGACAGTGGTCTGCATCAGGTGGGCATGCGGGTCCCCCGATGAGGTGGATCCAATGCAATGCCTGGCCAGGACGACTGCTGCTGGGATCAATAAAAGTTGTGGCTTTTTTCTTCCAATTACATTGTGTGTGTTGGTGTCTGTTAATCCAGGCCCCATCAGCTCATCTTGGCACATGTCACACAAATTGAAACTAGGTCTTGAAGAAAAAGGAAAACAAAACATAGCACGAAACAAACACTCAGGAACTTATTTCAGAAAATGGTTTTCACCTCATCAGGCTTAAAGGGAAAGCTGTTTTGTTCTTCTTTTAGATGGAATGTTATGATGCCCACATACAAGTTAACCTATTCCTGAGTCATAATGACAGCAGCTCTTTGTATCTGCACATTCTCTTCTTGGGCAATGAAAAACTCACAAGACAAAAATATCTTGCGAGTTTTTTGGTGCCCCGCAAGATGAAGATATTTTCGTCTTGCGAGGTATATTTTCCCATAGGAATGCATTGAAATTTAATTAATGCGTTCCTATGGGGAATTGTTTTTTAAAAAATCACTTAACAGGTAGGGAGCTGGGGAAGCACCATCAGAGGACTGGCAGGGGTCCCCTGCAACCATGATCACCACTTTCAGAAGTCCCCCGGCAGTCCTCCAATGGTGCTGGGCAAGCCTTCCCCAGCACCATTTTTGAACTTCCCGCCCTTTTCTCCGATCTTTTTCCATTTGGAGACTTGCCGAGCATCATCAGAGGCAAGCCTCCAAAAGGAGAAAGGCAGGGGAAGAGGGCGGGAAGTTCAAATATGGTGCTGGGAAAATCTTCAGAGGCTTACCCAGCTCCATCAGAGGACTGCCGGGGGACCTCTGAAAGCAACGATTGGGGTTGCAGGGTACCCCCGCCTGTCCTCCGCCAGCTCCGTACTGGGTACGTGACTTTTTAAAAAACAAATTCCCATAGGAACACATTAATTATATTTCAGTGTATTCCGATGGGAAAACTCACTTCGCAAGACGAAAATTTTGCAAGACGGCAGGTCTCGCGGAACAAATTATTTTTGTCTTGGGAGGCACCACTGTATATATATATATATATATATATACATACACATAGATAGATACATAGATAGATACATAGATAGATACATACAGACACACACACACACACACACACACACACACATATATATACACACACACACACACACATATATGTGCATACATACACACACACACACTGTGTGTGTGTTTGTGTGTGTGTATGTATGTGGAGAGAGAGAGATGTATATATCTTTCCCATCAAAAGTGGCAGGGTGGGAGGGAGAGAAGAAACACCAGGCCAAAGTGCATAAGAAGGGCAAGTGTAGGATTATATGAATACAAAAACCTGTTGCATGAAAACGACTGATTTATGTTCAAATGACTGATTTATGACTTTCCAGATCTCCTTGGACCACATGTCCCATCATCCTAACTTCTTACAGTGGATGACAAGGTATGACAGGAGTTATCTACAACCTGCACATCCTCTATACTTGTAAGGAAAGAAGTGGCACCTACATCAGCCCTCATCAGGACTGTTCTGTTTCAGTACAAAACAGTCCTGATGAGGGCTCCAGCAAACCAACAAAGCCACCTCTGCTCTTTTCAGAAAGTCATGTTAACTTTTCCATTTCCCATTCCATTTCTCCTTTTGGCCCTGCCAAGCTGACACACAGCACTCTATATATATCCATTGTACTCACTCTGTTCTGGGGCAAGGAATCTTTGCGCCCACTAGTTATTTTGTCCAACAATCTTTAGTCTTAACATTGTTCTTAAAATTAACATTTACAATTTTTAAAATCTGTTTCAATCTGTTTTTTATGTATATCACACGGGAACCATGATGGGTAGGGAAAGCAAAAATCCATATTCTCATCATCTATAATCTATCAGCCCCACCCAGTATGGCCAGGGGATTGGGTTTTTCAGAGAGGTCACCATGATGTTGTGGCACCTTGAAGTCTAAAGCTTTATTTCCATGTAAGCTTTTTCAAGGTTTGTCTGAAGCCAAAATAAATTTGCTAGTTCTAAAGATGCAACAGTACTTTTGGTTTGGTTTTGGCTTTCATATTAAACCGTTTTGAGGTTTTCCTCCCTCCTGAGAGTTTGTCCCTCAGAGCGTATTTTCATATTCCTGAAAAGTGTTTTTTAAAATACTTTTACAAATCTCGTTCCCCTCAGCCTGCCTCCTGATCTATCCTCCTTTTATGTGGATGATTCCAGTTTAGCTTCATAAATGTCAGTGCTTAGTGAACTAAAGGTGCAATTGGACAATGAAGCTGCCCAGGGTTGAATCAGTTCAAAAGGGTCAATTTTCTGGGTTTGATCGATGACATTTAAATTAATCTCATTCAGACACAAAAGTTTACTTTTCCCAGGAAAAGAAGCCACATCACACCTCAGATCACTGCAGTTCACATTGCGATCACTAGTCACCCATCCTTCTCTGTCATTAAGGACAGGACCCAGACTTACCCATGGTCCTGCATTGATGCCGGAGCAGCAGGTGGATCCCTTCTGTGGTGGCCAGGATATAAGATAGAGGCCGCTGCATGGTGATGCACCTAGGGGACCATGGGGGGCCCACACTCAGCCCAATGGCGGTAGCCGCCCTGGATTAGCTGGCATAAAGGGAGGGGGGTAAGACTTTCTGTCAGCAGATGTGTGGGGCGAGGTTTCCACTCTGGTCCACTGGCACAGGTTTAACAGGGCAAGCTGAGGCCAGGAACCTCAGTTTCACAAGAGCACTGTTACCCAACCCGCCTGCCCTAGGTGGTTGCACTAATTCCCAGGGGGATGCAGGGTGGTGTGGAGTCAGTTTGATTTTATTTTATTTCAGTTTGGTTTTATTCTTTTTTTCCCCTATTATCACAACTTGGTGGGTGCTTCCAGGCATTGGGATAGATCCAACCAGTTGTTGGGCAGCTGCTGGGGACCTACATGTCCTGGTGGGGGAGAAATCCCTGCATAGGAAACAGGGGATGGGTGCCTTGGTCTGCCCCAGCTTGGGGGTGGGGGCAGAGAGATTAGCCCCTGCCTCTGGGTGGCAAAGGATCCACGGAGTGGCATATGTCCACATGGTCTCCAGAGGAAACTGCCACCCAAATGGTCTCTCAGGGAGATGGTGGTCTGCATCAGAGAGGCACTCAGGTATCCCAATGAGCTGCAGCCAATCTAATGCTTGGCCAGGATAACCGCGGCTGTGATCAATAAAGTTGTGGCCCCTTTTAAATCCCAATTACAGTGTGTGTGTTAGTTATTCATAGGTGCAACCAGCTTAGCAGTAAGCCATCAACACTGCCCTTTTCCCCACTCTTCCTTTGTTTGTCTGTTGTCAAAAATGTAAGTGACATAGCACTGCATTGATATAAGAAGCAAATGCAGTGCTTATTTGACATAATGCTAACTGGACACAAATCTTTGTTTCTCACTGTAAAAGCTCACCTGAGAAGTTGCAGCCATCTTCAGAGTTGGGGGGAATACTGGGAGATAGGAATGAAGGGCTGCAGCACAACTTTCCCTGGTACAAGCTGGGAAAGTTGAGGGGAAGCTGAGATTGAAGCATCCAGGGCTGGTAGATGAGGCCTGTAGAGCAAAGAGGCAAGTAACCAAACTCAACCAAGTTGGTGGCTGAATGTAGGCAGGAAGAATGGCTGGCTGGCTGTGTATTTTGGCAGCTTTCTGTTTAAGATGTACAGTAATTGGCAAAGTCACACCAGGACATACCTGTCACTGCTGATTTGGAATGATATAGACCAGGCTTGTCCAACCTGCGGCCCGAGGGCTGCATGTGGCCCAGGTCGGTTCATAATGCGGTCCAGTGCAATTTTTTTATTTTTAAAGAAATTCCAAAGTTCCAAGTTACACTGCCGGTGCTTGCGGCCGGAATTAGGGTTGCCAGATACACGGGTACTAAAAGGAGGACATAGAAAGACAAAAAGGAGGACAAAGGAGGACATATTGAATATTTCATTTGAATCATTCCAGATTAAACCCACAATCAATACAATTTTATTACAATAGCTGCCAATAAATGTCTCTTAGTGAACCGACCAAGAAAGAGTAATGTTAAAAATTAAAAATAAATTCAATGGAGGCTTTTTTTCAAATTACCGGGGGTGGGCGGGCAGGTGGGGGTGGGGAAAGCCAGGGGAAGGGGGTCCTTCCACCCCCTCCCATCCAAAATTATAAAATATACAAAAGCCTGACATTTTAAAGGTTTTTATCTTTGCCTGCCTGAGGGAGGAAATTAGGCTAAAAGGGAGGACATGTCCTCCTTTTGCCTGACATCTGGCAACCCTAGCCGGAATGCGGCTGGGGCACATCACAACAGTGGGGGGAGACAGAGGGAAGGAAGGAAGGAGCGGGAAGGGAGGGGAGAGGGGGGCTGTGTGACTGCATTGCGCCATCCCTGTCAATAGGTGGACCCCCTCCAGGCCCCATAAAGTCACCGGAGTTGAAGCTGGCAGCCTCTGCTGTCTGAGATCGTAGATGCCGGTAAGTGCGCTTGGAGCGGGGCTGCGGAGGATGGCTAGGGCTGCCCCCCCATGCGGCCCAAATCAAATCTATGTGTGGCCCAAACCAAATTTTCATCTTCTAATGTGACCCAGGGAAGGTGAAAGGTTGGACACCCCTGATATAGACTCTATATCATTCCAAATCAGCTGTGGCAGACATGTCCTATCACACAAGCTGGAAACTGAAATGAAACATTGCAGTCTCAATCACTCCCCCAAAAAGTAGCCTCTGGCAGTGAACCAAAGAGGAAAAAGGCAAGGCTGGTTTGTAATGGTCATTTGAAAATGCATTGAATTTAACTGTCCCAACATCAGGACAAAATGGCGAATCAATAGTAATGTACAGTAATCAAACTCTGAGTTTGCTATTAACATGAACAATCCTGAATTCACATGGAAGGACATGATCAGGTACTACGGTCCTGGCTGGTTGCCTGCATGAATGGATTGTGTGTCCCAGATCCTTCTGCAGCTCACAAGTCTCATCAAGGATCAGAGCCTCAGATTCCAGACAAACACATAATGGAGTAAGCGCATTTCCACAAATCATGTATCTCCCACATACCTGTTAGTCATGCTCCCAAAAAGCCATCTATTCTGCTTCACTGTGAAAAACTGTGATATGTAAAGCAGGTTTGTAAACAGCCATTTTGCTAATCACCTATGGGAACCAAGTATAGGCTACAAGTGAGCAGATTTTCCTGAAAAACTGAAGTTTGAGAAATTGAAACACCGCCACCCCCTGCAACTAACTTCTGAGCCACAAGAAGTCTTCAAAGGACAAATGAAGGGATGCATGAACAAATGGGATAGCAAGAGTTGCCACTGGCTAGTGACTTTTATTATCAGCTCATTACAACTGATTGGTTCAAAATTGGGAAAGGAGTATGACAAGGCTGTATATTGTCTTATTTAACTTATATGCAGAATACATCATGTGAAAGGCTGGATGGGAGGACTCCCAAGCCAGAATTAAGATTGCTGGAAGAAATATCAACAACCTCCAATATGCAAATGATACCACTCTGATGGCAGAAAGTGAGGACAAATTAAAGAACCTCGTAATGAGGGGTGAAAGAGAGTGCAAAAAAGGTCCGAAGCTCAATAGCAAGCAAACAAGCAAACAAGCAAACAAGCAAACAAGCAAACTAACTAACTAACTAACTAACTAACTAACTAACTAACTAACTAACTAACTAACTAACTAACTAACTAAGATCATGGCCACTGGTCCCATCACCTCCTGGGAAATAGAAGGGGAAGATATGGAGGCAGTGACAGATTTCACTTTCTTGGGCCTTTGGAAAATGCTCAGAAACTTCAGAGGGTCCAAAATGCGGCAGACAGATTGCTGACTGGGGCTGGTTACAGGGATCACATAATACTCCCATTACAGCAGGTCCACTGGTTGCCATTTCCTTTATGGGTACAATTCAAAGTGCTGATTTTAACCTATAAAGCCCTAAATGGCTTGAGGCCAAGCTGACTCAAGGGCGATGTCTCCCCTTATGAGCCTAATGAGGAAAGGCCTTTTTCTCACCACCCTCACAGGCGTGCTAAGGAGGGACATGGGAGAGGGTCTTCTCTATCACTGCTCTTAAACTTAGGAACTCCCTCCCACAAGAGGACAGGCTGGCCCTGCCTTTGCCTTCCTTCTGCAAGCAGGCAAAGACCTTTTGCTTCAGGCAGTCTTTTCCTTCCTTCCTTCCTTCCTTCCTTCCTTCCTTCCTTCCTTCCTTCCTTCCTTCCTTCCTTCCTTCCTTCCTTCCTTCCTTCCTTCCTTCCTTCCTTTATTTATTTATTTATTTCCCATCTGGCAGCCAAGGCCACTCTGGGTGGTTTATCTGTTTTTCCTAATGCTTTTACGTAACATTTTAAATATAATTCTATTAATTCTTTATTATTTGAATAATTTACTATTTTTAGCTTTTAATATTGTGTTTTTAATTTGTAAGCCACCCAGGGTCCCTTTTTTTAAGGAGAAAGGCGGGGGGAATGGTTCAAATAAAATTAATTCATTAATTATCTAATTAAAGTGGCAGAGACAAGTCCATACTTCTGAGTTCCATGCCAATCTGCTCATCATACCACACAACATCCTGCAGCCTCACAGTGTGACCTTCTTCCCACTTCTGTCAACTCACTAAATCGATCTATATTTATGCTGTGAAAGTTCCTCTCTTTTTTTTATTGCATATGCTGAGACAGAAGAAGGTTATATTCAGCAATGTCTTCCTGCTGTCTTTTCTTATTCGCTTAAACATCCACAGATGACATAATTCAGATCAAACGTCAGATATAACTATGCAGATTTTAAAATGGGAAATTAAAAGGTACCCCTTTTCATTAACCTTTATGCCATCGATTTCAAAATTAATGATAATAATTATAGTTGCTTCCATGCTATGAGCAGTATAACTTGTTTTATAGCCTTTGAGTGCTGGGAGCCCTTGTCACTTACTTACAGTAAAAGTCATGTGTGCTCAATATTCTCTCAGGCCATTTTAATACTGTTCAAGCACACCCACATGCACTAAGCAAGACAATGCAGTCAGTAAAGAACAAATGTCAACCCATTGTGTCAACTAGGTATATTCATGCCTAATAGCTGTGCTACAACCCTGACACTCAAGAAGTTGAAAAGAAAGGTGACATTTGAACTGATTGTGGTTTAATTCTAAGAAAAAATAAAGTGAATCCTGATTTTCCCACTTCCTCCTTCTTAATTAATTTTTCAGATTTCCTTGAATGTTGGAGCAGTAAGTTGGGCTGTAAACTGTGAAAGACACACTAAGATCAAACAAGGAGAATGTCCCTGTGCACATTCAGTCCCTGTTGGACTGAAAGATACTAGATCAATTAGACAACGAGCACTTTCCTATTATTTTACAGAAGTTAATCAACTGGGACTTGTCTGATGCCATCTTGTCCAGGGCTGGATCATTTCCATGGCTCCTTTGGCTGAAAAACCACATCTAAGTCACACAGCTGCACACAATTTCCTTGAAATTTTTGTTGATCTGGCTGACATCAGATTGCGTTTGATGGATGCACTGTACTTCAACAATCTGGAATGGTTATCGATCAGATGGAGAGAAAAGCAATTTCTTGGAACTAGCTCTATTTTTAGGACAGAAATGGAGGAACACTCATTCAGCCAGGCCATGGGTTCTTGGCTTGAGGGGTTCAGGCTGGAGACTTCTTCCAACACTTCTGAAGATGTCAGGAATTGAAGTGGAAACTTTCTGGATGTAAAACATGTAGTCTATAGCTGACCTAAGGAGCTAGAGTAGAAACCTACTGCACCTTCTAATTTGTTTCTTGATTTCATTATATGTCTATCCCATTTTCACTAAGCATTATGCTATGGGCACAAGCATATATCAATAAAGACAAATTAAATGGAAATTAAAACAAATCAGACAATGCAACCATCAAAGCCCCAAACACACTATCATTGTAACTATGGAAATCATCACAATAACCAGTAATCAATCCCTTTTAAAAGGTCAGGGACATGTCTTTAAAAGCAATGGGAACTGATCATAGCTCTGAGAAGAGCATGAGCCACAGTATGGGAACCACAGAGGACAAAGTCATCTCCCCTGTGCCTGTCAAACAGATCTCCTCAAGTGATGGTATTCTCCAGAGGGCCTCTCTTGAAGACAGGTAAGCTCTAGATGGTTACTGCTTCTGAGTATTTTAAAAGGGAAAAACCGTTATTTAAACAACCATGTGCTGCTTGTCACTGGTATCATATTCTTATATTTGAACTCATGTCGCTGCAGTGACTATAAGTTGTATATTTACCTAGTTACAAAGAATAGTGTGAGGATGTCTCGCCTAGTGGCTTGTTATTAAACTAACATAGCTATCAGAGGATTTACAAAAAGTCGATGTCACAGCCAGAGATAGTTCCACCAGGAGCCAATGGCTCATCTCTCTGTTATTCTCCATCAAGCTTTCTTAACCTAGATATATCAGAGGTGGTAAACACACACATACAAGGAGCAGACACAATGGAATTCAAGCTTGCCCCGTATCCTGGCAATGAAGGTTAGAGGTAGGAAAGTGAGTGGTCCTCCCACTCACTGGTTTTCAAGATTTGGTCACTGTCTTCATTGAAGAAGTCAACAGGTTGGAATGAGCTCCTTTGGTCTGGATGAAGAAAGAGGAACACTGTGCTTCCAGAACATGCCAATTGGCGTTTCTGCAGACACAACTACAGGGTAGGGAGGTTGCATTATGTTTCCCATGGAATTCTACAACCCAGTGGAACAGTTCAGAAATGAAGACCTGATTTATTGCTTTTTGAAACCTGGTACAGGATCATACAGGGGGTTTTACAGTTACAATTGAATTTAATGATTTTATTTCATTTAATAATGATAATTAATATTGTAATTTTACTCTTAATACATAATCTGTATGTGGTCACTCAAAATGTTCAGTCTTCTACCTCAAGAGTAGGTAAAAAACAGAACATAATAGGACATAGTGAAGACTTTTCCATAAAAATTGATGCCAAAAATAATAAGATGCAATGGACAAACATTTGGCCAATACTTTCAAACTCAAAACTAAACAGTATTACTATTTCATCAACCCTTTATTGCCTTCAACCGTGGTAGAACACAACACGAACCAAATTCATGACACGTGTTGATTAGATGAGACAGATGCAACAAGCCCCAAATCATCCACAGGAACAACATTATAGTACTAGTTTCAAGCAGATAATCAATATTGTGAAAACCAGCCCAAAATTGTGACTTCCAAGTAGGGCATCCTGATGAAATTCACCCACCCTAGCTGACTAGAGGAGTCTGTTGCAACCAGCCACAAAACTCCTGCAGGAACCATATTCCAGTATCTACTCCAGTGAGAAGATCAGTATTATGGGAGGAAAAGCCTAGGACAACAACTTGGGAGCAGGATAGACCAATGCAATTCACCCATCCCACTTGATGAGAGGGAATTTATGGAGAAAACCACAAAGCAGGCCCAGTGACCACATTCTGGCAACCGTTCCAGTCAGAAAATCCATATTGCACAGGGGAGAAGGGAATGATGCAACAATGTACAAAATATCATCGGAAAGTACGATCCAGTAACCATTACAGGCAGGAAACCAACATTATTCAAGACAATCCAGTCTGGCAATTTCCAAGGAGGGCAGCATGTCCAAATTCACCTGTCTCATTGAAGCAGAGGCAACAGATGCAACCAGCCACAATATAGCTTCAAGAATCATGTGCCGGAATCTGTTCTGGGTTTAAGTTTCACATTTTTTGAACAGCAGTTTCTGAGATGGAGACAGCAATCAATTCAGAAGTCATACAGGACTGGATGGGAGTAATACGTCAAACCACTGACTTTCCACAGGTAACCATGGTCCACACATAGAAAAAGAGATTGTGGCTCTATGCTTTTCTGTCAGCTTTCCCAGACCCATCACTTTGGCCTAGTCTGGAGAAGAAGAGACTGAGAGGGAGTAACCTGCTGTCCTGTGCCTTCATGTTGTTTATGCACTGTTTTATTTTTATTTTCTGCTGCAATGGGTGATTTTCATTCAGCTGTCCTACTCAGAAGTCAGCATTTCAGGCTGTTTCTCACAATATAGATTTTCTGCCTAGAACGGGTTGTTTCTGAGGATGATTTGTGACTTGCTCCATCTGTCTCATCTAGTCACACATGTGAATTTGATTTGACTATCCTACTTGGAAGTTGCTGTTCTGGGCCACTGTGTTTTGTTCCAGTGGGATTTTGGATGAGAAAAGGTTAATGAAAGAGTAATATTGTTTCAATTTGAGGTCTAAAATACTGTTTTTAAGTTTGTCCTTTGCATCCCACTATTTTTGGCATCATTTTTATTAATAACTCCCCGTTCCTTCCTGTTCCTTTATGGTTTTCGCCTAGGTCCTTCAATATCTCTTAGTGCCTTTCATGATTACAGCTAAACAAGGGTTCAGGAAAGTGAAGGCCCACATTAAGACTGAAAGGAAGAAATATTCAGCTGTGTAACCTTTCTGGGAGCAACTTATCATTTTAATCATGCCATCTCAAATAGCTCTTTTTTATTATTATTATTGTATTCATTAGCTGCTGTAAAGCAAGAGATTGGCTCACAGCATGCTGTCATCCTTTAATCTTTATTTAAAAGGTAATATAATAAGGAAAATAATGAGGTGCTGCCTTACTTATGTTCCAGTCATGAGGCCATCTCTCATCTCCTTTGGCCTGTACATGAAGTCTCAGACACTATTTCTTACAGTACAGTCTGAGTTGATAAAACAGAGCAGAGATCCTTGGAACAAATTTATGTAATGAAAGAACCATCCATTTTCAAAAAAAAACTTTTTAAAAAATTACTGGATGTTATATCTTGTGCTTTGTTAGTCATCCAAGTATGTAAGAGTCATCCTGCACAGAAGATGGAAGGTGAACTGTATCTTAGGGGTGAGAAGGTCATAGCTTTAATGAAAACAAAATTTTATTAGTTTTTTTCAGAATCAGCCAACATTATAAGAGCACTGAGCATACTTTCCCTGTTAAAGTTCCTGCTCCACAGGATTAAATGTTCCATGGACATTTTAGACTCAAATATTGATTCCCAAGTGCTGTCTGGAGGCCCAGCAAAGCAATGCATAGCAAACTGATCTATTTTAGGCAGTATGTGTCGTTAGGTTGCCAGCATAGTGCGGCCAATTACATGTGGATTGACTGAAGCAATGGCAGTCAAAACTACTCTTACTACATGAGCAGATGGTCTAAGCCACTGGTTCTTAACTTTGGGTTACTCAGGAGTTTTGGACTGCAACTCCCAGAAGCCTTCACCACCAGCTGTCCTGACTGGGGTTTCTGGGAGTTGCAGTTCAAAAGCATCCGAGTAACAAAGGTTAAGAACCACTGGTCTAAGCAAGAAGGATACTGAGAACAAGAGAGGAAGAGCAGACAGGTCCAAATGGGTTACTTGGGTGGAACTAGTGGGCAAATGTTAAAAACAACAACAGCAACAACAAAACAACAAAAACCCACAACCCTTCCAAAGGTTGGAACAGGTTGTGAAATGAACAGAAATAATTCTGTTCCATTGTTTATTTGATGCTCAAAGTGGGTTTTGGCACTGAAGAAGCTTTGATTCGCCAACCCCTGATACAAAACAGACAAACAGACAATTAGACAGAGAGACACTGCTTCTGGATGCCTCCAGGAGTAGAAAAATGCTTCCCACATTTTTTTCTTTGAATGTCATAGAAGGGTTGGAAGTCTCAAAAATGGCCCTGGGAGTAATATTTGTCTGATGAACCACACTTTACCACCTGTCACCTATCCTAAAGAAATGAAAAAGTAGGCAATCCCTTTATTAAACCACTAAAAATGAACAGCTAGCTTTCATTGGCAAAATCTACAATATTTTATAGATAGTGGAGAAAAATGTAAACAAGAGTCCCAAAAATTTATGACAGATGTCTGTTCCAGGTCTGCTTGCGAGAGGTGAGTTCAGTACCAAAAATTTAGAAGTGTGAATATAGTATCACTAATATCAGCATCCACTCTTGTTGTAGTTACATTGTCCTCTGGAATTTTCCACCCAGCTCTTCAAATTATAATTGCCCGAGAGAGAGAAAGAGAGAGAGAGCTTTTGAAACACAAAGTTCCTTTTTGGCTGTGGGGCAGAGGAGAAGGCAACACAGAAACATAGCAGCCTCAATCAGAAGCTGAGGTTAGAATTAGTTGTGCTCACCAGGCGTAACTGAAGCCAATTAAAACCAAATTAATGGTTTTACCTGGTGAGTGTAGGCAGATGTTTTCTTCAGTTTACAGTCCCATTTGGCTTATGTCAAGAGTTCATGTTGTCCTACAGGTGGTGCTATGGGCATCCGTTGATGGTCTCTTAGATTGATGATATCTTATATACATTCTAAAGGAATGTATTGTAATTATCCTCAGGCCAATCAAGAGTAAGTTCCAGTGGTTTTGCCTCTGACCAGAGCTTGAAAAAGTAACTTTTCCAGAGAATGACAATCAGATTTCTCTAGTCTGTATGGCCAATATAGTAGAATTTTCCAAGCCCTCAAAATATTAAAATAATAAATAGCTAGGTACCTCTCAACTCATTTTGTCGTATGTTTTCTTATCTTCATCATCCATCTCCACTGCCAGGACTGGAAATTCTGATTTTGCGTCATGTCAGTTGAGAGAGGAATCACAGCAGAGTGTACAGAAATGGGACTGGAGGTTCCTCAGCGTTAGCCTAATGCTTTGCCTCACAGCATTTAAAGCAGTGGGAGGCAACTTCAATGGATCCAGAAGCTGCTTTCACCCAGTTCTACCCAAAGCGGTGCTGCACATTCAGTGTTGTAGTGGTGGCCAAAAGATTTATTTTTTTTATAAAAACACTTCGACTCTTTCAAAAGTTACCAGTGGAATATCAGCCTTATTTGAAAGGATAATTGTGTTTCTGGAAGCTTCCAGAGGACAACATAACTAGAGTAAGAGTAAGGTAAAGGTTCCCCTTGACATTTAGTCCAGTCATGTCTGACTCTAAGGTGTGGTGCTCATCCCTGTCTCCCCACTCCTCACACCCTCGTCTCCCTGCACCACCACCACATCCCTTCAGAGTAAGAGTACATATTGGTATTTGTGCTATTGCTATTCATGCTTCTGAATTTTGATACTGAATTCAATGGGACACAAGCCACACACACATCAAAAGCAAGAGATGATTTCAAGATGCAGGTATGGGCTTTGTGGGAATAGTAGGAGGAAAGCCTTGCTCCCACACCCGGTTTCTTATCTTCCACTTCAGCAAAATAAAAGTTTGACCTTGACTGTAAAAGCTGGAAGTGCTTTTCATGAGCCTTAAGAAGACATATTTAAAATGCAAAGTACAGATTATGCACATAGCTTACTTTGTATGGGTACAAGCTCTTTCTAGAACTTCAAATCAATAGCTTTATAGAGCTTCGGATCAATATGTGGAGGACACAGTGTGGGGGCATTAGGCACCTACCACTCTCCTACATGTTGATATACTTACATTTGTCAAGCAAAGTCAAAGCAGATAATGAAGGGAGATGTATTCCTATGATTGAACAAGTATTCCCCCATGAAATTTCCTCAGAGATATGTGACTCAGAATTCAAACTTGCCAAGTTAAGCCTGTATTTGCCTTCCAATGACTAGCTATAAGTTCCATATAAAGCAGTACTGCTTCTAAATAAATGCTAACCAGTTTGACCCCAGGTACATTGATAAATGAGAGTTGTGGTGGTGTAGCGGACAGCAGGGTGACAGACTAGGACTCAGGAGACCCAGGCTGAATCCCCACTCAACCATGGAAACTCACATGGAGCGAAGCACTGGTAATGGTAACAAGAATCCTTATATATTTCACATACCTTCAAAACCTTTTTATAGTTGCTGAAGTTGGATGTGACTTGATGGCACAGATGGGCTATATCTGAATGGATAGCTATCTTTTCCTGAACCTTATTTCAAAATATTATATATAAAAAAAGAAATGAATAAATTTAAAATATTTTTGTAGAAAATCTGTTTTAATTCCCCGATAATGTATGTTCGTTTTTACTATACATGTGAAAAGTTTATAAAAGCCTAGTTTCCATATTATTATTTTTTGTAAGGATTTGATTAGTGTACATATTGTACACTTGGGTACATTATATGTAGGTAAGTTCATCATGCTCATGTTTGACAATGTTTTCCCCAAATTATGAAGTATTGGGGTTCCCTATCCACTCCCAACATGCTAACTATATGAGCACAGTGGCCAGCAAACTTGTATGCTAAGTCTTTGAATACCGCTATTTCAGCTCAAGATTTTAAGCATGGACTCCAATTCAAATATGACGAATAAAAAATTGCAACAGTTACACTTTAGTTGCATATGTAACTACCTGGAAACTACCACTGGGGAACAGAAATTGTGGGTCACGAACAGCTGTGAATCACTATATATATATTTAAAAAGTTGGTGTCTTGCTAGTTCTAAAAATGTATGGCTATAATAATGGATTAGACAACACCAATTTCCAGCCTTCCCTAAGGTGTGAATAAGCTTAAAATTTTATTTTTCCCAACAGTATCTCTAGGCTACAGCTGGAGACTGGTGCAAGAGATTGAAAAATGTGGTCTGGGAATAAACTGAGGATTTCATTCCCTGGAGCTTCTCTCTCACATTCCATCTGCATTCGATTTATTTAAAATTAATCCTGTTATTCATTCTGCAAGGAATTGAAAAGTGTTACTTTATTACTTTATCCCCAAAACTACCATAGGAGGAGATTTCAGCTGCATACAATTCTTTCTTTCTTTCTTTCTTTCTTTCTTTCTTTCTTTCTTTCTTTCTTTCTTTCTTTCTTTCTTTCTTTCCTTCCTTCCTTCCTTCCTTCCTTCCTTCCTTCCTTCCTTCCTTCCTTCCTTCCTTCCTTCCTTCCTTCCTTCCTTCCTTCCTTCCTTCCTTCCTTCCTTCCTTCCTTCCTTCCTTCCTTCCTTTGTAGCTTGGCCCTTCTTAGTCTTTTAGCAATACTGTCTTTTTAGCAACCTCACCAGAAATCTTTGGTTGTATGTTTTGGAACAACACTGTTTATGCCTCATTCAGATGGGACCTATCAAGGAACCAATTGCTTGAGACTGCGGAGTGACTATAAAATAAACACAAAGTCAAAGAACTAGTAGATTCTAAAAATAATGTGATCATTGGTCATACCTGGGTAGTCTGTTTGAATTAGCTGTACACCGTAAAGAAAACCAACAACATTTCTAGTTTATGTCTGAGTGAGGTCTTGGAATCCCCATGGCCTCGAAGAGAAAATTGCCATTCCTGGTACAAAAGAAAAATAGGTACTATTGGTCATTTCCCCCCTTTTCTTTATCCATTTCAAATTTGGCCTACAGGCTGCAAAGCCTGCCATATGATATACACAGCTCTGACTTCCAATATCTCATTGTCACTCTTGACCACATCGGTGATATGTTGCCATAGGCAGCAGGTTGATTTTGGCTAATGGTAGGGCCAGCTGTGATGATGAGTCTCCAGTCTTCGTAACTTGAATTGTAACCTGAACAGGATGTTCAAATGTTAATATGTGCCCTCCTAAGCAGTACAAAGTGTTTGCTGCTCATGTTTTACAGAGAGGGAGCTGAGGAGATAACCATCCTTTTCTCACTGTCAGTTCTTGTTATCTTTCTCCTTTAGCCCACTACTTGCCTTCCTTCATCAATATTAAACTGCTTGCTCTTGGAATTTAATTTTCATGGTATTCGTAGCTAACATGGCTGTTTGTATGGCTAGTAAAATATGATTGTAATGAGTTTAGCTTTGCAATTGTGATTTTAAGATATGAAAATATTAAACAACCATAATAAGTAATTTTAAACTGTACTGTATTAGTAAATACTGAGGTAGCTACACAAAAAGAGAGAAAGAGAAGATTTTAAAAACATAGGGAACAGTTTCTTTTCAAGAAGAAGAAATCCACATTGTCTTTAAGACAAATGTCTTCCCATTGTTTTGCTCAAAAAACTAGTATCAGCATATTGGCTTTTGTCTGTATTATTTCAAATATTTTGTTCAGTAACATCCTATCAGGAACTGGCTTGCAACAAAAACGGCAGTGAATATGAATAAATCACACTGGAAAATATGACGCTACAGCAGAATCCAGTGAAATTTTAAAAATGCAGCAGAATTACATGGGAAGCAAACTTCCCCCTATATGGGATACTTTCATGTTTATACAGTATTTTGAAGGGTAATCCTGATTGTCATTCCATGGTTGGCAGATTCTAGCTTGTTTGTGATGCAGAAGACGGCTTTCTGCAGTATAGCTCCCACAGTTTAGGAAAGGTTTTGTTCCCCACAACCACAACTTCTAAAATACCCTAGTCAACATTTACCAGTGTTCAAGTTCAAGATGGCGACCCGATAGCTGGAGGTTGCGTTTTTCCTCCTGTTAGGTCAGCTTTTTCTTTTTGGTCTCTTTCCTTTTGCTTTCTTTGTTTATTCTTTGTTTCTTACTTCCCTCCTCTGATGCAGCTGCTTTTTATTCTCTTATCTCTGCTGCAACAGCAACAAACATTACAATTACAATTGTTGCTGCTTCCACCACTATCACCAGAGAATAGCTCTCTCTGCTGCCGCCCTTGGGGAAACAGGCAGGACGGTTGGAATACAGTGTGCTGGAGTTCTCCGAGGGGAAAAGAAAAGGGAAGGAAGAAATAGGACGCATTGAGGAGGTGTGGGACTGTTTGGCTGCCCAACCCTCTCCCCACCCTTGCCTATGACATCCGCCCACTCCTGAGCCTCCGTATGCCCTGCTTGGTGTTGTGCTTACCTGGGCTTAATGTACTGTCTGCCTCGGTGGTCTTCTGTGTCATCCTGCAGGGTTTTTTCCGTTTAGCTTGCAGCTTTACTCACATGAGCTTCCCGGCATGGACCCGTGCTCAAGCGACCTGGCTGGGCGGTGGTGCTCCGCCAGGGTTGTCTTAATGCCCAATGCGCTGGGGGTGTCTCAGCGCCAGCTTCCTGACCTCCATTGCCACCACTGCGAGGTGCAGACCAAGCTCTACTGGTGTTTGGGAGCTGTACTTCATCTGGGAGCGTGTGCTGGCCTCACATTGCCACTGAGGCCCTGTGCTCCTCAGCAAGGAGGACCACCACCTGGCACCTAACATCTGCATGTGCTACAGCGAATGTGGACACACTGGGATAGTGATTATCCAGTCTGCCAAGTGCTCCCACTGGACATCTACATGCTTGTGCATGGATGCTCAGTCAGCCGCGACGACAGGGTGGCCCTTAAGATCTGGAAGTTGAGCGAACTCAACATGAGCCTGGCTTTTGGCCACAACTATTCTAAGCAGCTGCTGGCCTATGACAATTACAATTGGGTCTGGACCTTGCAGTACAGTGGTGCCCCGCTTGACAATTACCTCGTTAGATGAGGAAATTGCTTAACGACGAGTATTTTGCGATCACTATAGCAATTGCAAAATGATGTTTTAATAGGAAAAATCACTTGACGATGATTGGTTCCCTGCTGCGGGAACTGATTTTTCGCTTTACGACGATCAAAACAGCTGATCGTCGGGTTTCAAAATGGCCACCTGCTATTTCAAAATGGCTCCCCGCTGTGTTTAGGAAGGCTTTTTCGCTGTACAGGCACTGGATAATGGCCGCCCTATGGAGGATCTTCACTGGATGCTGAGGTATTTCACCCATTGGAATGCATTGAACCGGTTTTCAATGCATTTCAATGGGTTTTTTACTTTCTCTTGATGACTATTTTGTTCTACAATGATTTTGCTGGAACGGATTATCCTTGTCAAGCGAGGCACCACTGTACCTAACACCTAGGCATGGTTTGGGAGTGGTTTGTGCAGGGGGAGAAATTTTGTATGTGTGCGTGCGTGTGTGTGTGTGTGTGTGTGTGTGCGTGTGCGTATTGTTTTGTTTTTTGTTTTTTCTTTCTCCATTGCTTTATTTTTTCCTTATTTACATTTTTCTTTGTCTGGTTGTGATGGGGGAGTGGTTACTTGTTTTTCTTCCTTTTCTTTTTAAAGTTTTAATTTTTAAGTTGTTTAATTTGATTATTGCTTAATTTAAATGTGTATTTTTATGTTATGGTTTAGATTAATTTTGTTAACCTTGTTATTACTGTATTGTTTACTCTTATTAATTTGGTATAATTTTGGTCTTTTTTTTCTTTTCTTTTGTTTGACATGGAGTGGAAGGCTTGCCCCCCCCCCCGTGGGGGTCCTTTGAACATCCGAGTGATTACGGGTAGAGGGAGATATGGCGATGGCACAGTTCCCACTCGTTATAGAAGAACAGTGAACAGATGCCTGAAGGCTTTTCACTGTTCTGGCACTGTGACCAACCATCAGTCTCGAGGCAGTCAGATCAGCCGTCCCTCCACCCTAAATCTGGTGCTGTTGAATGCCAGGTCTGTATCCAACAAATCCCAGATTATCCAAGACCTTATTCTGGAGGAGGATGAAAACCTGGCATGCATAACCGAAACCTGGATGGGTGGGAAAGGGGGTGTTCCCCTGACTCTTGCCTGTCCTCCCTGTTATGCAGTCCAGCACCAGGGTAGACTGGAGGGGCGGGGTGGAGGGAGTAGCCATTTTTTATAGAAACAATGTGGAAGTTGTTAGGCACTGGTGAAGCCAGGTCTGGAGGCCCTCCACATGTCAGTTGGGGCCAGGGTTGGTATTGGGATCTTGCTGGGTTACCACGCTCTCCACGACCCAGCCATTTCCTTTGTCTCCACGGCACTGTTGGAATTCCTGAGGCTTCTGGTCTTGGGTGATTTCAACATCCATGCGGAGGTGGAGATTTCTGGTCCGGCTCTTGAGTTCTTGGAAACCATGGCTTCCTTGGTCATGTCCCTGCATGTTAGTGACCCCACCCACATGGGTGGTCACACGCTAGACCTGGTGTTCTCCACTGAGTGGAGTGAGTGTGGTCTGATGGTAACTGGCCTTGTGTCAGTTCCCTTGTCATGGTTGGATCACCACCTAATAAAATGTAACCTCTTAGTGGCTCTCCCTCCCCACAGGGAGCAAAGACCTATTTTAATGGCCCACCCTCGAAGGTTACTGGATCCTATAGGATTCCAGGACTCCATGAGAGGGATTCTGGCTGATCTGACTGGCGCTCCTGTCAAGGCTCTGGTTGATGGCTGGCTTGCTGCTGCTACCAGGGCTATTGATACAATCACTCCTAAATGTCCTCTCCATTGCAGAGCTCGATCAGGGTCCTGGTTTAACCAGGAGCTGTGAGCTATGAAGCAAAACAGGAGAAGGCTAGAGTGCATTTGGAGATGGAACCCAGCACATTATAATCAGAAAGCTGTCAGGATCGTGACTAACCATTACCTACTAAGGTGAGGGCTGCAAGTCAAGATCACTTCGCTGTCTGGGTAAGTGAAGCTTCAAATCAGCAGGCAGAACTAAGTGATAGGCCTCCTACTAGTATTTCACCTGCCCAATTTGCAGCATTTTTAAAATCTAAAGTGGAGGACACCCGCCGGAAACCCTTTCCTTTTTTGAACACAGTAGCGTGAGCAGAGATGTTCAGCGCTCCACCTTGCCTGATGAGACTCGATCTCTTTCAGCCTGTGATGCTAGATATCATGGCCAAAGCGCTTGACTGCTGTCATGCCACCACCTCCTCCCTTGACTCTTGCCCCTGGCTAATCAAAGCAGCCAGGCCTATAGCATCTGAATGGGCTACGCAAATAATTAATGGGCCTCTCCTGAAGGAGACACTCATTAGGCCCATAAGGAAGAAACAAGTTTGGCGGCAGACAACATTGGCAATTATAGGCCCGTCACCAATTTTTCTCTTCTCAGTAAAGTGGTAGAGAGGGTGGTGGCTGACCAGCTCCAGGCTCTTTGGATGAAACCAATGCCCTGGATCCATTCCAGTTGGGCTTCAGGGCACGCCACAGTACGGAAATGGCATTGGTCATCCTGTTTGATGACCTTCTGAGGGAGGCCGACAGGGGCAAAATGTCTTTGTTGGTCCTCCTTGACATCTCAGCTGCCTTTGATACCGTCGACCACAATATCCTCCTGGGGAGGCTCTCCAAGCCAGGAATTGGTGGTACGGTGCTTGCCTGGCTCCGATCCTTCTTGGAGGACTGTCCTCAGAGAGTACAGCTTGGGCAGAGTGTTTTAGCCCCGTGGAGTCTCAACTGTGGAATTCCGCAGGGCTCGATCATCTCTCCAATGCTGTTTAATATCTACATGAGGCCGCTGGGTGGGGTCATCAGGGGGCGTGGGGCTTCGTGCCATCAGTACGCTGATGACACTCACCTCTACATCTCCTTTTCTCCAACCACAGTGGATGTTGTTCCATCCCTTCAGCGCTACCTGGAGGCTGTACTGCAGTGGATGCAGGAGAATGGACTGTTGCTGAACCCAGACAAGATGGAGGTCCTGAGGGTGGGTGGCCCCTCCATCGGTGGTTTGGGAGACTCCCTCTCTTTTGGGGGAGTGACTTTCACTGTGAAGAGTGAGGTTTGCAGCTTGGGGATCCATATGGATCCAGTGCACACAATGGAAACCCAGGTGGTGTCAGTGGTCCACTCTGCCTATTTCCATCTGTGGTAGATTTTTTAAATTTTATTTATTTATTTATTTATTTATCTATTTATCTATTTATTTATTTATTTATTTATTTATTTATTTATTTGTTTGTTTGTTTGTTTGTTTGTTTATTTATTTTACCCCACCTATCTGGTCAAACGACCACTCTAGGCGGCTAGAGATTGCCCAGCTGTGTCCCTATCTTGATGTTGGGGTGCTCACCACTCTGGTCCATGCGCTTCTGGTCTTGAGATTAGACTATTGTAACACGCTCTATGTGGGGCTACCTTTGGGACTGATGCAGAAGCTTCAAATGGTGCAGAATGTGTTGGGCAGACTTCTCAGTGGGATGAGAAAATATCAACATACTTCCCCCACTTTGGCTGCTTTGCATTGACTGCCCATTCATTTCCCCATTGATTTCAAAGTGTTAATGATGACATACTGTATAAAGCTCTAAACAGTTTAGGTCCTTGATATCTAGTGGAACGCCTCCTCCCACCTAGATCTACCTGAATCACTGATTCTAGCTGGGAAGGGCAGCTGAGGGATCTAACCCCGAGGAAGGCCCGGAGAGAAAGAACAAGAAACCGGGCCTTCTTGACATTGGCCCCTCCTCACCTTTGAAACAGTCTGCCCCCAGAGATCTGTCTGGCTCCCTCACCAGGTGCTTTTAAGAGCAAACTCAAGACCTGGCTCTTTAGGCAGGCTTTCCCCTCCTGCCATCACTTGATTATTTTTTCACCATCTTGAGCTATATTACTACTGTTCTTATGTTGTTTTTATTCTATTATTGTTAGCCGCCCAGAGTAGACTTGTGTCTAGATGGGCGAGGTATAAATTTAATAAATAAATACCATCATATGGAATGACTATTCCATTGAGGCCTGATGGGTCCCTAGTAGAGATGGGGGCGACTCACCATTTTGGTGAGCTGTCCTGCTTGGTGAGTCATCAAAAGTTGATGACTCACGAAGCATGAAGTTGCCCCCATGAACCAATGAATAATGAATTTATTTGTTGATTCATGGGAGGTAACTAAAAAAACCACACACACTGCGCCCACCCCACCCCGCTGCCACCCCCACCGCCATGTCATTGACATCCCACCCCACCCCTGCCACCCCCGCCAACACCCCCTTACCATAATTGTTGCCACCGCTGCTGAGGTCTCTATCAGGCCTCCTCAGCCATGGCTTATAGAAAGGGAACCTGGCTGCCCTTTGCAAAGATGGCAGCTGTGGCTTCATTTAGGGTAGGGAAGATGCAGCTGCCATCTTTGCAAAGGGCAGCCAGGTTCCCTTTCGACAGCTGTGGAGGCCTGATGGAGACCTCAGCAGCGGCACGACAATTATGGTAAGAGGATGTCGGTGGAGGTGGCGGCAGGGGGCTAAGGTAAGGAGAGGAAGGGGATGGGGGTAGGCTGTGGGGGTGGGTGGGGGTGGGTGGCTGCATATTGGCCCGCTGATCAGTGGGCCGGTAGACAGAATGGAAAGACCATAGGATGGCTTTCCCCCCCTTCATATGGGGATGATTAAGAATGGGGAAATATTCATCAGGCTGTATTCATTGGGACTTAAAATTTGAGGAAAACGGATCAACAAATATATGATGAATTAGGTATATTCGTTGAAAAAAACAGTCCTCTCCTAACAGTTTAAGACACTGACCTAAATCCAATTCTGTATTGGATTGTATTAAATACAATATAATTCTGTATTGGATACAATACAACTGTATTATAATTGTACACTTATGCAAATCCCATTGAGTCCAGTGAGCCTACTCTTGTTGGGACTAGAAATTCAATCTAGCTTCTATTTGTTTGCCTACTGGCATTACAAACCAAATGAAATCTTTTTGATCTTTTCTTGTTAATTCTTGATTGATTTTATTGTATACTATGATTTTATTTCCTCATCATTTGAGATGCATCTTTAACAAAAGAGCTGCATAATTTTTCCAAAAATAAATAAATAAGAAAGCAGCAATGTAAAATGACGTATGAGAGGAGACTATTTTCAAAGTAGCTTTGAATCTGCATTTCATCCAAATACCACATTTTTTCATAAATATTGTGCTTTGTGACGAGAAATATGAGTTCATATATCAAAACTGTGGTTTTGGTTATGAAACATTAATACACTTTTCAACTACTCAACAATCAAAAGTTGAATAATGTGGTTTCTTGGTTAGCTTTGTGCAATCATTAAAAAACAAAACACAAAAATGACAGCACGAAAGCATCTTTATTTTTATCACTAAGACATTGAGGGGAACAATCTGATCATGAAGTGCTAATCAGGGCTGGTCATATCCTTAGACTCAACAAAATGATCACCTTAGATGTCGGGTCACTAGGAATGGTGACTCATACTGCCTTCTTCAGAGGACTCTACTGTCACCTCCTGAAATCCTGTGCTTTAACTTGCAGGCGCTACTTTACTCTCCCTTGTCTCCCCTCTCCTCTTCCCATGCTGCTTGCTTTCATGTCCTGGGTGCATTGCTGCTAGGGAGGTACCAGCTGGACAAAGCAGCTGCAGTTGGCACTTCTTTGGGAAAAGGCTTATGAGGAGTGCTTGTATACCACTTTCTTTGTCAGCTGTGGCTGTCCTGCCCCTCTCTTCCATTGCTAATGCTCACAGAAAAAACAATAGCAACAGCATCATGGCTGGCAGTTTATTTTCCATGTCCAGCTCCAGAGGCTATCTTCACCTATCTCCAGCATGCCCTTTTCAGATCCTATAGCCCTTAGAGCCCCACCCGTGGAAGAGGTTTCTGCCACCCAGATGACGAAGCATCCAGCAGCATGATACCACCTCTGCCCCCAAATCTTCCTTTTGCCCTCAGACAGAAAAAGGTGGCATTATCTTCTGGCTCCCAGAAATCTCTGCAAAGAACCCTAAGTCTACACCTTTTTTGTTGTTGTTCTTTTTGCAGGTCCTGCCCTTTGTTTTGCTTCCTGATGGCTGCAGCTGATGGAGGCGTTAGGATTGAGAAGTCTATTGGCGGGGCTTTGTTGCGGTGCTGCCAGCAACTCCAGAGAAGAGCTCTCTGGAAAAAACTGGAACCCTCCGGCCCGGGATCCCCCTTTTGAAATGGGGATCGAAGGAGAGTCTAGAAGAAGTCTCTCTGAAGCAGATGGTGAGCAGCAGAAGGAGAAGAAAGGGAGGCAGACCCGGATTTTTTTCTTCTGAAGAAATCACCGTGCACGGACTGGAGCGGGCGCCATTTTTTGGCACTGAGCCGCGAGGAACCCTTTACCGGGGGAGAGGAGAGCAATCAATATAAACTAATAATATAAAACAAGTAAGTAAGCCGAAGCCTCTGATTTATGAAACAGCCTCATTAAGCTGAAATAAGAATGAAAATATTTGGCTGAAAGAATAAATGCAGCGGCAGGTTTATCTTATCAGTCTGACTCAAAAGCGAAACTAAGCTTCTCCAAGTGAACTCTTAAAATACCAGGCTGATTCTAAAGCCGAGACTCTGAGATGGAAAAATAAATCTTATGTTTCTGGAGAAGAATCCCAGACAGCAACACCGTCTGACTGGATTTAAGAGACTTCGGTGGATGCAGTGTGCCTGGGATACGTTACTCTTTGCCTTCTCTGGACTTTGGGAACTATAAACAATAGAATCTGGTGGTTTTCGGGAGAAGGAGCTGACGTGGCCGACTGGACTAAGGAGCATTAAGGGGTTAATGAAGATCACAAGACGAGCTCCAAGGACAATCTACTGGACAGTTTGAGACTTTATGATTGTTGTTTTGTTTGTCGGACTGCAGACCACGTGTGTCTAATAACAGAAGCTTGCTGAACCCAGGAGAAGAAGAAATAACTGCGTCACGGTTCTATTTGATATTGTATTTGCTGGGCTAAAAGTTGATTTTTATATTGGATAAAGATTGGAGGGAGATCTAAGGGGAGGATTATGATGAGGGGTTTGAATTGTTGATAAAATTGTGGAAACTGTGGAAGGATTTCTAGGGGGTGATTATTGTGGTATTTATACAAACCCCAAAGCCTGAGATGGACCCCAAAAATTCAAAAGAACAAATGGAGACTTGGTCTGTTCAATCCCAAAGTTCTGGAATAGTGGTGCAAGAAATAGAAAAGGAATGGCAGATTAATATACAAAGGCTAATATTAACAGGGTTCCAGCGAGTGAATGCAGGTCTTAGCAAAATAGAAGATTTGATGAAAGGGACGAAAGAGGGGACAGTAGATGCCAAACAAAACTTAAATGAAGTTGTACAAACTTTAGAATTGTCTGTATTAGACATGACACCAGGTAATATGAATGCAGTAGAGAGTTATCCAGTGACCCATGCAGCTTCCAAAATTAAAAAGCATTATGACAAAAATCTTAAGGAGGCAGAGATACTGAAACCAGACAATCTTATGGTGAAAATATGGGAAGTGAAAAAAATGGATATTCTGTCAGATGGGCTGAAAGACTGTTCAATTCAAAAAGAAACTGAACGATGGGATGTATTGTATAAATGGCAGCAGCTACCAGACAATGTTGGAATAACATAGAATAAAATTAAAATTAAATGATAAGATAAAAGCAGGAGGGTAATCAAACTGTGAAAAAGCAAAAAGTTGATATGTATTAGTAATATGAATTGATTGGATGATGTTATACTTTATGCTCTCCTATCCCCCAAAACCATTTTTCCTTCTCTATCCCCTCTTTCTTTTTGTACCCTTTATCCCTGTTCCTAAATAAATATATTAAAAAAAAAAAAGGATTGAGAAGTCTATTAACTACCCTTTGAATTGTGACAGTGTCAGCCCCTATTCCCATCAAGGAAGAAATACGTTGTTTTCTGTTTTCTTTACATTATTTCTTAATTGTCATAATTTTTAATTTTAGTGAACTGTCGCAATTTCATTATGGAAATAGGAGTGGAAAAAACATGCAAGGAAAGTAATAATTAAAACGTCACATCTCTTTGGAGCAGAACCAGGCATTATCTGTTCAAAGGGCAGGGAAGAAGCCAATCACCGAGAATCCTCCAGCTGTCAACAACAAGAAGCAATAAAACAAGTAGGACCTGCAAATAGCAAACATGTCATTAGCACTGAGAGGGACCTTTGCTAAATAAAATTGCAATAAATGGCATGAAAGGATCCTGGGCATAGGAAAGGCTAAAGTGCTTTAAAGTGGAAGCACCTAGAAAGCACTCAAGTTGACATTTGTTGTTCTGTCCTGTTAGGTCTCCATTACAGGTTTTGCCAGAGAGAGTCGGAGATGAAAGCATGGTACTTCGATAACTGCTTTCATTTTTTTTCATTGATTCATAGATGCAGTAAAGCAGAGTGAAATACTAAGATGAGAACTAGAAACCCAAAAGACAATACAGGTACTCCATTAGTATATCAAACAAGAAACAAAACAAAGCAAAAACCTTAAAGAGTAACTGCTATATAGTAATGTGAGTTTTTGTGTCTCAAGTCCACTTCCACATAAGAGTGAGACATATATATATATATATATATATATATATATATATATATATATATATATATATATATATATATATATATATATATATATATATATATATATATATATATATATATATATATATATATATATATATATATATATATATATATATATATATATATATATATATATATATATATATATATATATATATATATATATATATATATATATATATATATATAAAATTAAATATCACACTAATACACCACATTGATTCACACAGTTTTCACCAACCACTGTCTCTTTTTTCTTGGGGCCATATATATATGTATGTGTATATATATATATACACATACATATATACACTGTCTCGTTTTTCTTGGGGCCATATAAATTAAGGGCACATGGGGAAATTACTAAATACCACCAGTTGAGTGAACAATATCTGAGCATAATGATACTGCACCTCATTAAACTCCAGGCTGAATGGCTATATATATATGGCCCCAAGAAAAACGAGACAGTGGTTGGTGAAAACTGTGTGAGTCACTGTGGTGATATTTAATAACATTATTAGGATTTCAACAGCTAAATCCATAATCATTGCCTGTAATTTCCCCATGTGCCCTTAATTTAAACAAAACTCTCCCTTGGGGTACGGAATCTCTACATCCAAGCTGCAGCAAAAAATCTCTCCCAGTACAATTATCTTTCAAAATTATTGTTTTCCCTTTTATTCAAAGACAATGAGTTTCCATTAGCATTTTTCACAGCATATTTTCCAAGCTTTCTGGACCAGTTGAGAAAATGGAATGCTGCCCATTTCATAATAAATCTGAACAAGTTGCTTTCCATCTGTTTGCAGCTGGGGACTCTTTTTTGGATTTTCAAAGTTGTATCAGTTTGGCTTTGATGGTGCATGCTCCAAAAGTAACAAAATGGTGAAGGGGAGCCACACTGTTGTGTAGTTCACAGAGGCTGGGAAGGCACTAAATGCTTTGTTCCTTAGTATGCAGGATAGCTTCTGAAGTGTTTTCTAGCACTTTGGCTGGATTAAGACAAACTGAAGCCTTCGGCTAAGATGTGTAAGAGGCCTCATCGTATTACTAGAGAACTGAGTATCATTCTAACAGAAACAACAATGTGAATAAGAATAATCTTACATAAACGGAAATGACAACAAAAATAAGAATGAAAAACCTTTTGCAGTGCTCCCAAGAAGGCCTCAGACAATCTTCTAGCTATAGAGCCAGTTTAGGTGGAGCATGTGGGAAGCTACAGTGGGAACAGGAGATCACCCTCTCCCATTTCTGCTAGAATCTGTCATTGCAATGGAAGTCCACTGCTGGACTTGCATATACATATAACACTATGTCAGGGGTCTCAAATATGCGGCCCAGGGGCCATTTACGGCCCACTGGATGATAGTTTGCGGCCCCCGCCTTGCCTGTACCCCCTGAAGCGCCCACGCGTCCTCTGCTGTCAAGAGTCAAAAAAAGCCTTGCCTCGCTTGCTGCCTCTCCCCCAGAACAGTGCCTCTTGCACCCTCCATTCAGAACTGCAGCCTGCCAGCCAGCCCACCTGAGTGTGCCTTTTTTTGAGGGGGGCCCTCAGAGGAAGGTTGCTGGACCTCCATGTGCATGTGTGCGTGCGTGCACCTGTGGGCCCCCCGCCCCCCAACCTGTTCTGTTTAATTTCGCAGGTATCGATGGGGGCTTTTCTCCTTTGGCAATTCTCTGAGGCTTTAAAAATATGTCATGCCCTCCTCCCCCCCTGCTAGGCGGTCGCCGGAGCTCCCTCCCTTCTCTGCTTCTTCGGCCTGCTGCTGGTGGTGGTGGTAGTGAAGAAGGAGCCGGAGGGGGTCGTGACCGGCGACGAGGGCTCTCACCACCCCTCCTCGGAGCCCCAGCCAGGCTAAGGAAAATCCTGGGCGGCTTCCTCGGGCTCTTGCTCCGCTTGGCGCAAAATCTGATGTGGCCCAGCTTCACCCAGACTCTGCCTCCAGCGGCCCCCAGGTAAATTGAGTTTGAAACCCCTGCACTATGTGATCAGAGACACAATATGATTAACACTGTGTAGCCATTACAAACCTTTTTGTCCTGCCACAGCAATTATGTTTGTATCCCATTCTTGTTGTGTACCCCCTTAAGTGAAACACAGAGGTTAGTTGTTGCAGGAATAAGAATAAGGGCCCCTTCTTAATCTGAGGATCTAAACTGTTGTGAGCTTAGTTTGTGTGTAAATCAAGCATAGTATGGCAAACTCATGGAAGTAAAAGTTTGATTAAAAGTCGCACTGCTTCATGAAATACATTCAAGTGTTTCCATACCAGTCAGGGTCTTTAGGCCTCCCTAGAAAAATACATGAAACTTCTGGAAGATCCACAGGACCTCTGTGACAACAAGATTTTAGGAGCCCATTTTGGATGGCCACAGATTCTGGTGGCACAGTCCTCTTGGAACTGCACCAGTTCAGAATTCATAAGGGTGAATGCTTGGGAGCTTGTAGATTGCAAATTAAATGTTAAGCATTACCTTCATTTGACAAAACCAACCCTATGAAAATTGGATTCAGATGCAATCAAAACCAGGCACTGACATTTGTCATCCTTGTGACATTTAGAAACAGAAGGCCTAGGAAGGAAAGCTTCTGTATATTATATGATGGTTGCTATTTGTTCCAGAAATCATGTTTATAGTAATGTACCATGTGTAGTTCATAGCATTTGACAGCAGATATAGAATGGTTTTAAGTGTACGAATGCATTTGATTTAAAAAACATGCAATAGTATGCAGTGTTTGTTTATTTGAGGGAGGATGGCAATTGGGTGGCAGTATGAGACAGACAGCTAAGTCTACTCATGCTTGTGATTCCATTCATTCATTCATTCATTCATTCATTCATTCATTCATTCATTCATTCATTCACAGAGTGGCACAGGAGTCTTGTGTGGGAAAGAAGCTATTACAGATTAGACACTGAGAAGTGTGGGATCATAGTACAGGGAAATCTCCTGTATCAGTGACATGTGAATGGAGCCTCCACAATGCTGAAAAACAGCAAGGAGAATTTTATCATGCTAACACCTAATTAGAAATCTGTGCAGGCAGAGAAATCACCACATTCTAAATTAGCACAGACTAACACAACTACCTCTTCTAAAACTACCACATTCTCATTACTTGGCACAAGAGTGTAGGCAATCAGCTTTCCCACTTGGCACCTGAAGACTAAGCACACAGACACACACTCACACACCCAAATTCTTTTGTTGCCATCTGCCATGTGGAAATAGAGAAAACCACACTGCATCCTAATTGTTTTCTAGTTAAAGCCCTCTGGTGGCCAACTGGGAGATGAGTATCTGAGCATAATGAAATCACAGATCATTAAACTGTGCCATTCAGCCTGGAGTTTAATGAGGTGCAGTATCATTAAGCTCAGATATTGTTCACTCAACTGGTGGTATTTAGTCTGAAGGAAATGATCTATCTCACTAGGTTGTAGCACCTGGCAGAATCACCACACTGCCTCCTGGAAAAAGATGCCAGTTAAGATTAGCCAAGGAGTATGTGACTGGTGAGGTTTTGTGCCTTGCCCCCTGTGGAGCCTTGGACCAACTGCACAGTCCCAGAGCATCACCAGAAGGAGGGACTGTTAAGTCTTCCCTGAACACTTTGTCCATGAAACATCCCAGAGGGTTGCTGTAAATCAGAATCAACATTTAACAGAAACCTTTGAGAATACAATTAACAGAATATAATTATTATTGGCAAAAACTTGTTCCACAACCCTGCCCACGCAAGTAAACAATGTCATTGTCAGCAGCAGATTGCCACTGATTAAAGACTCCGTTTCTCAATGTTGGCATGTGTACACAACTCATATGAAGTGAGGCAAAGCTGTATGCAACCTGAAATTGAAAAAGGAAATTTTTAATGATGTAATTCCCATTGTGTAGGCAGAATCTGCACAAGAAGATTTCACTCATTCTTTTTTGTTCTGCCTAGAACATTATACTACTCACATTCTATAATTTCAAAACAAACTATTTTTCTGATGCTTTTTCAAGGATTTTCTTGGGTGAAGAACCTTCTCTGTGGATAATATTTTCCAAAACTCCACCAATACCCATTTTGCTACTCATGAATACACATGAAAATTTTCTGTAGCTTTGAGTATTGCCCAGTTTTAATATTACTTATTATTATTTTAATATAATTGATGGAAGACAAGGACTTTGTTCCAGCTCTTCAATCCCTTCCTTCAGCTACAACTATACATAAAAGCAGAGTTTTAGTATTGAGTCAACATTTCTCAGAAACATTTCTGTAGTGCTTTATCCCTAGATTTCTGGAGGAGTATTCTGTCTTCCTCAAATCAGAGAAAATGGAGAGATTTTCTCTCCATTTTTAATCACCCACAAATAGATAAAAATGTTTGGAAGATCATTGTGTTTAATTAACCACCCAGAGTAGACATGTTCTAGATGGGCGGTAAACAAACAAACAAACAAACAAACAAACAAACAAACAAACAAACAAACAAACAAACAAACAAACAAACAAACAAACAAACAAATACATATTATTCTTCCCCTACTGACAATTATTCCCCAAGAGGTGTATCTGTAAAGATTCTCAGACTGAAGAAGCTACTTGGGTGAGTAGTGAAATGTTTCAACCTAATAAGAAAGAAGTCCAGTTGCCATGACTCAACTTCCAGATTTCTAAGAGGTGGTGCAGAAAAATTTTGCTTCAATAATTCAGCTCTACATCTGCTTTAAAGGATGGAAGCATACTCATGCTTTGAAGGGCATGTGCTTCATTGTCCTCCTGTTCGGTTCCTCAGTGCACACATATTCTTTAAATTCACCTCCCCAAGAATTCCTGGACTGCTTGGTGTGACTCCCAAGAAAGTATACCAATAAATCCTAGACTTAAATATGTACCACTTGCCACCCACAATTAAAATCTTAGAAAGGTGTGCACTGTAAATGCAAAACCAGCATAAAAGCAATGATAGACAACATGGCTGCTTGGACCAAATCAAAGCCAAATGAGACTTTAGTTACCCAACCCTGGGAGAAACACAGGTTGCATAGCCTCTTTTACAGAAGACAGGCTTTCATTTAAAGGGTTGCAGAGGAACATTCCCCCTTCTGAATGTGTCTTCTGTTTGAAGAGCTGGCCAGTCCAAGGCTGATTTGAAAAGAAAGAACCACAGGCAAGACATCAGGGCCCTTGAACTGAACATCCACAGCAACCATCATCCACCGCAAACTCAAGAAGCCTGCAGGCCATCTGCTGGCAGGCTTCCCTGCTCTAGAGAGATGCACTATAATTCTATTGAATCGTTTCCCATTTTGCATCTGAACATATCAATTAGTAGATGCAAATTTATGCAAAAGAGCACCATGTTTTGTTCTATTTTTTTAAATATACGTCTCCTCCTTTTGGGGTATCTCAAAGAAGCCACAAAAATGTGAGGGAAGACTCACATCCCTACCTTGATTGACGGAGTACAACTTTCTTTGATTTGGGGAGAAATAGAGACATTTCCAACCTTTAACAAGAACTCCAGTGCCACAGAGCCACAATGATGTCCATCCTCAGAAACTGTTTCAGACAAGGAAAGATTCCAGGAATCATCTTTGAATGGATGCACCACAACACCATGTCTTATTGCTGCATGAAATGTTGGCATGTCCTTGTCATACTTAACTGCACCTACTTGCTGGAAATCCTAAGTGGTTGCTCGTAAAAGCAGAAATAGAAAAACTGCCCTGCCTACTCTTATCAGGACATTTCATTTACAAGGACAAAGGAATTTCAGCCTCATGCTAGCATTTAAGTACTGGATCATTAATCTTTAAGTGAAGAACAACTTAATGTAAACATTTGTTGAGATACTACTTCATCATAGAATTGCAACCATCCTGCCATTTTCTATGTGCAGCTGAAGGAGCCCTGGAAGTACATCAGGATTTTCCAGAAATGCACTAGTGCCATGTGAAAAGGAAGACACAAGCATCCCACAGACAGTAGATATGAGAGTAAGATCTAGAGTTGGGGGGGGGGGGGGAAATTGGAAAATTGTCGGTTGAATTCACATACAAATGGGCTGGCAGAAGCCAGCATCTTGCCTACTCACTTTCTTTGGCAGCCCCACCAAACCCCATAAATGTTATACTGTATAGATGGAGAATCTGCTAATTGGGTTGGTATGTGGTGGTTGTGGGGAGAAGATGGGGTGGACGTAAAGGCGCATCTCATGCATGGACCCTATTCACTTTACAAAGGCAGCCCTCAATCCAACGGTATGCAAATAGAATCTGCATTTAAACAAAGTAATTTGTGTTTATTGGATACAGTATTATCCTGGAATGTTATTGAAGGACAACCTATGCTTAAGAAATTCCAGAAGAGCAGGGCTTACAGTCTAAAAGGAAACACAGGGAAGGCAGGAGAGAAGGAGCAGGGAAGAAAAAAAAATGCACATCTAAAACAAAAACAGCAGCAGAATATAGGTGAGATTTAACCCAGTGGTTTAATTGATTTTATATATGTTTAATGAGCAAAAGTTATTTGTGTGGATTTAACCCAGAGTTTGAGGGGGGCAAATTGGACTATAACTTCTAGAATCTATCTCCCCACCCCAAACTAGGATGGTCACTGACCCTGCTGGCTCGGAGTATACCCCCAAAATGATTTTCCTTTTTCTTTAAAACTCTGCTTGATTCCAGTTTCATATACTTAGATGTGCCAAAGGAATAAAGGATTGCACCAAAACACTTCATCTAAAGTTTTGTTTTGAGCAGGAATTCTAATAGATGAAGTGGGGTGTCATGCATTTCACTGTTTCTGGGCATTAGTTTCAGGATTGTGGGTCAGCAAGGGAGACAAGTTGGAGCCATTTCAGGAAGCAAGAGACCCTGGGATAGCTGAGGTGGTGGAATGCAGGTAATGCAAAAATAATTGAAGTGCCTATTATCACATAATTAGCCCTGCCTGTGAGCAGTCCTGTGAGCTAATTACAGCAAGTACATACTGGGGCCAGATGCTAGGAATGTGTGCCTACTGTCTGATTCAATTTGTATCCAAATCTTTGGCATACCCCTCAGGCCCAACCCCTCCTGAGCTAATTGGTAGGTGGCATGAACCAACATGTTCTCAAGTTTCTGAAAGTACTTTCAGGTATTGGTACACTTCTGGATCAGGAGGAGGGGAAAACCTGAATATGTGAAAAACAAGGGGCTGTGGTCTAGGGGGACACCATGCAGCACCATCAATGGTGGGGATGTGGTAGACTTTCCGTTTGCGAGCAAAACCATAGCGGTTGCAACCTTCCCTGGTTCCTTTTGCCCTTTGGGACTTGTGCTAAGGGAAAATACAAGTTGGGGGGTATGGATGAGATATTCTAAGTGTCCCTGGTCAGGGGACCTACTTGCCTGAGAGTGCCCCCTTGCTGCCTAGCCCAAATCAGAGTGCAGCATGCTTGGCACCTGCACACTCTTGAACAGTGGTTCCAAACCTTGGGGGCCCAGGTGTTCTTGGATTAAAACTCCTGGAAGCCTTTGTCACTAGCTGGGCTGGCCAGGATTTCTGGGATTGGTCATACAAGAACATCTGGGGACCCAAGGTTGGGGACCACTGCTCTAGAAGGTCCATAGGCAGCCAAAGTGAAGGGCGGGGGAGGTTCTGGAAATAAAAGTCAGTAGCAGGCATGAAAAAAATAAAGTACAAAATGGCAGCAAAAGCTAGAGGAGAAATAGTTCCTTGCTTGACTTTGCCTTTCCTGATCATAGGTCATGCAAGAGAGTCACTTATCCATCCCACATTTACACACACACAATAAAATGAAGAGTCAGTATAACTGCTTAGAAGGAAAAGCAAGAACGTTTTAAAAGGCTGCCAGTCTAAGTAGCAATATGCCACATCATTTTTGCTGTCACTGGATGCATAATAGTCACATGGTCAGGTGGCTGTAGAATAAATAGAGTCTAATGAGGTTGATCTGAGACCTCCTCAGGGTTCAGCAACTGAAGTTTCCAGAAGACGTTTTGTCTTTCATTGGAGCTTCAGCTGTCAATTTCCTTCTCCTCTGGGCTTCCTTCATTTGTCACAGCAACTGGTGCAGAGGATTTTTTTTTCTTTCAAATGTCAGCATTTTTAACCCCCCAAAAAACAAAGCAAACGTCATTGATTTGTAGGGCAAGCCTAACAAATCTAAGCTAAGCAGGGAGTGTGTAGATTCTTGAACTGCCTTGTATCTGCTCCAATAACACTTGAGCATTCCTGCTTTGTCTCATCTTGAAGCTTTCTTCTGAATCAGGAACACACCCCTAGCAGATAAACTGACAGGTTAAATGTGTGATTGAATTACTGTACCTTAAACTATTTTAGAGAAAGGAGTCTTGAGAGTAGTAGACAAGGAAGAGAGATAGGTTAACCCTTTCCCTCATTTCCCTTTCCAGAAAAAGCACCCTATCTAAACCTGTTATTTGTCCCAGAAAGGAAATGCTTTAGTTGCTATATGTACCCATAATAGCATCTCTTCCAGGGCAAATAGCAGATGGTGAGGTCCATGGGGTGAAATGGATTGAAATATATATTTTTTGCACCTCCCCCTCAATGCTTCCATAGCCATGTATTCATTCAGTGACATAATGATCTTATACCCCAAAGTATCCTGCAGAGGAAAACTCACTTCCTTGAATGAAGTGTTATCTTCAATTGGCAAGTTAGAGACAGGCAGAGAGACATGGTGAGAACAAGTAAACAGTTGAGGGAGGCAACGAAATGACAGAGATGCAAGCCCTGTTCAGATGTTATAGACAAAATATGGAAGGAGGGGAAATGTTTTTCCATCAACGCAAAGATCCAGAATATATATAAAATATATCCAGAGGATATGTTCCTTTTCAGAAAGCCAATCTTCATACATGAACAGCAACACATATGTGCAAGGAAGGAATAGAGCTTTGCATTTCACTTCCTTCTGTATAATATCTAAATAGGGCTATGTGTGTGTTTGTATACACATACTGTACATATATTTCCCCATTTGTTATGGGTCATCTAGTTCATGGTTACAAGATCTCCTCCACCCCCGTAATTCTCTGATAATAACAGCAGATGTTTCCAATATCTGACAACTTAATGGACAAAACCCAAAGGCCCTGAAGTGTCCTGTCCCTAAAGGAACTCTAGACAATTTGTTTATTTTATTTTTATGCCACCTTTCTCGCCATAAGGGGACTCAAGGCAGCTCACGATATTAAAAGGAATAGAATTAAAAGCACAATAAGTTAAAGATTAAAGAAACAATTAAACCATATGCTAATTAAAAACAACGGAATAATTAAAAGCAAGTGAACATTAAACATTTCACTATGGAGAAATCCAGCATGTATAGTTCTTTCTACATCAGTTGCTCAAGAGCTCACTTGCCCATCAAACCACTGGCTCAGAGTCATACTATTTGGTGCACATCCTTTAAAAGGTACCTTTGCAGCAATTTTAAAAATTCTGGTTGTTTCCCTTACAGGGGACTTGACATATTCAGGCTCACAGCAAGGATGCAGAAAAAAAGAAAGGCAGGGATGTCCTGAGGGGGGAAAGTCTCTCTTTTTTTGAGGCTAGTGTTTCCTAGCTTGGAAGAAAATCTGGAGTGTGCAAGTAACAAGTAATGGAGCTAACCTGTAACTAGTAACTTTTGGGAGTAACACAATGAATGGGATCACAGTTCCATTCCTGGTGTAACAAATAATGTTTTCTATTTACTTTCAAAAGTAATTTGAAGAGCATTTTAAGGCATTTTAGAGGCATTTTGACAGGAATTTTCCCATGTTTTATGTCTTTCTCTTCAGTCTTAAGTCACCCCACCAACAGTAACAGAAGGCAAAAGAAAAGTAGCAGGCAACATACCATGTAATGCCGTAAGTTCTTTTTTTCAAATCCTATGGAATATTGATGACAAATTACCTTTAGGCAATAATGTGCTGAGGTCCAAGGAAATGCCGTATTGGTGGAGCACAAGTGCCCCAGAGTGTTTAATGACAAATGAGCTACGTAGTCAGCTATGTCTCATGGCCCAGAGGAAAGAAGATCATTATGAAAGGACAGTGAATGGAATATTTTCTTTTCTGCAGCTGTAATGGCTTTATTAATTGTTTTATGATGAGTTGACACAGAGTTTAGGATCTTTTTCCACAACACCTGTTTCTGTGACTAGGGTCATGGAACACGCAGTCACATAATTATTGACTTACCAGTTTGAGGCAACGAGGACCAACATACTTCTCTTTGTTTGTGGTTGCTAAGTTATGAAACCACAAGTTCCACAACAGGCCAGTATATGATAAAACTTTGCTGTCTTCAATGAATAAGATGGGGAGGGGGAGCCTTCAAGGACTCAGACATGGGAGACAAAAAGTCTTGTACAAAACAAAGCACTACAAGTATGGACCCTGGCCAACGAGTGAAAATGTTGTTTAGTTCTTTTTTTTTTTTAACGACGTTTTCTAAGCACTATTTCTGCTTAAATTTGATGGGAAAACTTGAACTTTTAAACCACTGAATGTGGGAACTCTTAAAAGCCTGTCTTTGACTGCTGGTATATTCTATTATGTTCATTTATTGTACTGAATTAGAGTTGCCACAATTTCTTCCTGCAAAAGGACTTCAGATGGGGCAGTGGAGAGGGAGCAGATATTACGGAAAGGAAAACTGACAGATTCATCCATCCCTTACCACAGAGTTTTGCACTTTTACCTTGGTTTAGAAAACTTAGATGATTTAAAATTCCTTAAGGTTGCAGGGAAGTCTATGATGCCAAACACAATACAGAGAAACCTATCTGCTGTGTTTCTGTGAGCAGTAGATAGCACAGCACACTTTCTTGCCTGTTCTTGTTTGCCTGTTGATGCATTAAAATCAGCCTTCTATATTTTATTTAGTCATCACTTTCTGTAGCAGGCTTTTGCTTTTATTATGATTTCTCTTATCTCTAGAATTCAAGGTGCTTTACTTCTTCTTGTAGGCTGTTTCTGGATGAATTCCTGCAAAATCTTCAAAATAAGGCAGTGTTATCGTTATTATAAGTGATAGCTTAATGCCATGGTTGATAAAAATGTGAGGTTTCGGCTTTTCTTCTCTCTCTCTCTTTTGAAGTTGGATGTGTCTGTGTTTCCTGAATCAAACCTAAAGCACAAGTTTGTTGTAAATCTACACAAGCAATGACTTTGAGATGACCACTCTTCCCCCAATTCAATTTGCTTTTTATTCCCTAATTCACACAACAAGGTTGTTGTATGGAACTGGTGGCAAAGAAAATCTTAGCAGAGGAAAAGGATGAGTAAAAGCTTAGTTAAAAAGGAAGACACAGGAATGAAAAGAGCAGTTGTAAAGTTCACACTTGAAGACACTGCATGAAATTAAGCAATGATCTAGAAATCCATTCTGTTTCTTCCTTTTCTTTCTTTAAGTATTTCCCACTCTTACATTGTGTATCTAGTTACAACATAAATAAATTGATTATGATTGCCTGAATTAGTCATGATTTTATCACAGGTTAATATTACATGACATGTGTTTTTTGTGTGTGTCAAAATAACACCAGAGTCCTTAGTTTCTCAGAACCCAGTGGCTGCTATAGAACAAAGGAACTTCAGAGAAAAAAAGAGAGGGAGGGAGGGAGAGGAGTTACAATTCATCTTCCAGTCTACCTCCAAAGGTCTAAATTATGGTAAAGCTCCTACCACACTATGGTTGATATCTGTTGCATGCTTCTGCCTGTGCATTGAGAATGATGTCATTGCCTATGGCAGACTCTGTTAAAGTAAAATTTTTATATTTAATTCCTTTTAGTTAACAGAGCATAAAATACAAAAAGCAGACAGCTGCAGAACAGGGGAAATGTGAAGGGGCATGGCCAAAATCGAGCTTCCATCAGCCCCTTTTTTGTCATCGTGACTAGCCCTTTGTCTATATGTGTGTATGTGTGGAACTCTACAAGTAGCTTAAGTAGAATAGAAAATCATCTTTATTTACAGTTGATCATCAGTTACAATCAGAAGAAAAAAAAGAAGGGAAAAAAGAAATTGCAGCCTCAACCATGTCCACCATTGGTTTAGTCCACCATTGCGGCCTCATGGATCAGGAGCAAAAGAATATACATGTCTGCTTTGATCAAAGGTCAGGCATGAAGGGGAAAGCAAACAAACAAGGAAGCAAAGAAACAGGAAGAAGGAATGGGGCTTCCCTCAAGACTGGGTAAAAGGATTTTGTTAATAGATTAGTGACAAGACATAATTATGTTAGGCTGTGAAGTCCCCTTCTCACTGAAACCCAGTGTCAAGTTTCAATGCAAGATTATTTTCTGCAACAGATTCTTTATTATTAAAGGCCTCCTTTTGCCCCTCTGGGGGGTGAACATGGCTCATACACAATGTGAGAAAGTTTTCTATGACTAAGGCTGCGACTACACTTGCACTTTGGGAACATGCTGATGCAGTCTAAACAGGGTTGCCTGAGGCTGGGAGGAGGAGCAATATGCCGTATAGTGTGATCCTCATATCCAAATGGTATACTGAACTCGAGTGACCCTATTTAGTCCATCTCCCTCGGCTGTCAGTTTCCGGTATTGTGAAGCAGTTTAATAAACAAACCACTTGAGGATATCGGGAAATTGAATACTTCCCTTGCTCCTTTGTGAAGGGACAAGAGAAGTGAAATCATTATTTTTTGCCTCTTCTAGACCATTGCTGATGCATTGAATCACTTATATTAAATGAAAACTTTTTTTCTTTTTCTTGTGTGTAGTGCTGATAGAGAAATTGCCTGCAGCTCCAGTTTTGATAAGCACTTCACACAAGGGCAAAGAAAAAAATATTTTAAAATTTTAATCTATGTGATTCAGCACATCAGCAATGATTTAATAGAGGCCAAAATTAATTTTACTTTCCCTGCCCCTCCAAGGACAATATTTAATTTGCTGATATTCTTGAAGACTCTTGTGGTGGTCAAACTACATTGCTGCAGTCAATACTCAGCTCACAACCTCCTGAGTTCAATCCCAACAGGCTCAACTAGCCAACTCAAGTTGACTCAGCTTTCCATTCTTCTGAGGTCCATAAATTGAGCCCCCAGCTTGCTGGGGATGAGGTGCAATGTGTAACCTCCATAATTAAATTGTAAACCCCCCAGAGAGTGCATTAAGTGTTATGGGGCAGTATATAAGCAGCACACTTTGCTTTGCTTTTGAAGTGTCTCACTTATTAAGCCACTTCATTATATCAGAAATTGACAGGGAAAGAAGCCTTGGAAGCTTTGACGACTGCAAGTCTGATTTGGGTCCATTCCCAGTGAAATGGACCAAGTTAGAGCACACCTGCCTGCACCAAAGAAATAGAAGCCCTGAAAGGAGCTCAAAAAGGTGTGAGTAGGGGCACTACAGTGACACATTGGTTTACACTAGTTATTATGTTGCCTGGTCATCAGAAAAAAGAGTGAACCAACCCACCCCCTCAGTGGGACAATTGCCAATCTGATTGAGTCCTAATTCCCCTTGGTCCTCACTGTCTACAAATTCCCTTCCTCCCACAACCCACCTGTACAGACAGATAAATATTTGAAGTTCTGGATAACAGTTCATATAGCTGGTGAAGTGGGCCACAGTCCATGGAAGTATACGTGTTAGTCTTTCAGGCGTACGTGACCACGCGGACAAACACTAGCTCTATGGGTTGGAAACGGAGATGAGCACCGCCATCTAGAGTCAGGCACGACTGGACAAATACCTTTTACCTTTTTTTATCTTCACCCCATATGTTGTGCTGCTTGGATTTGTTAGGGGCTGTTTCAGACATGAGTCTGCTCTGCACTCCATGCCAAAGGTTCGGCCCTGTGGAGAGGGCCTTGACTGAGCTGGCTCTTGTCTCAGCTGCTTTGTTCTCTGTAGTGATGTCAGCCTGTAATAGAAGACTGTGGCTGACATGTGAAGGATGCACCTTTTGGCAAATGACAACAATGGCTCAAGCAGCAATGAGCACACGCCACCCTGGCATATCCCAGTCCAAGCAATTTCAAATAGATTGTTAAGTCAGGGCACACATACTCCATTGCCTGCATGGTGGCTTATGTATGGCAGGCTTCGTATACACAAAAGGGTGTATTGCTTTTTCCCCCCTCAAACAGCCATGTCATGCATGCATTGAAAGAGCCTATGTGAATAAGCATTTTGTCATAAGCAGGAAAGAGGAGTGGGTTGTTCTCAAAGGTAGCTGTGACAATAGCAGTGTGCCGATATACAGCTGTTTCATTCACTGCTTTCAAAAGTTCACGGTTGCCACTGAGACTCCTGTCAACAGAAAATACCTTTCAGATATTAATCAACCTGCCTCTGCATATAGCTGGCTGTTTAAAATGACCTTATATGTTAAAAAAACAAAAGTGAAGGCGGGAAAGCAGGGACAGAAAACTAACAATAAGAATTTGAATTCTTTTTGTTAGAACCTTCCTTTCATATTGACAATGCACTTTGTCAGCCTCACACCTGGGAATGCTCTGTCTATGCTGTGACTAAGAGCGATATAATAACAAAACAAAGAGAAAAGATTGGATCTTGGTTGGCAAGTCTTTCATTTAAAAAAATGCAAACTTTAGAAGTCACTTGCAATTTCTCCATTTGCGACTCACTGTTAATTTGAAGTTTTCAAGGAAACATTAAAGGAAACCTGGCAAATGAACAGTTAGCAGCTTTCAAATTAGATGTTAAGTGGTTCACACTTAAACCCCATTGCTTTCTATCAAACCCTTGCAGAAGCCACTTCAGATATTATTCATAGTCTCCTGACACTTTGTGGTTTTCAAGCAGGAGGAGTCTGTAAACAACACATTTTTATTCCTCAAGAACACCTACGTACCTGTAACTACTGTACATCTCTACTTATCAGGTATACCTCTACTTATCAGGTATATGAAGAAACTGCTAGCTGGATAGCTCAGTGAGTTGCAAGGAGGTCAAAGGTTACCTTTCCCACTGTGCTTTCCAGAACAGCTAGTTTGTGTAGCCTTGGGCAAGCTGTAAAGTCCCAGAGCATCCCTGGAAGAAGAAAATGGTCAATTGCTTATGAGTATTTTATACCTAGAAAACCCTGAGAAGAATCATTATTAGCTGAAGTTGACTTGACACACAACTGATTATGAGAATAATTATGCAATAGCTGAAATCCAGTTGTAAGTCACAACTGGGCTAGGCCTATTGTGGACTGGGAGAATCAACTCCTCTATAAATTCCATTGATTCAACAGACCTACTCTAGTTGTGGCTTACTACAGGATTTCAGCCACTGTGTGTCTGAAATAAAGAATTTTGATCCAAAAAGGCTCGTAATGAAACAAATCTTTAAGGTGTCAGAATATTTTGTGCTTGCTCTTTTTTCCTTTCACTTGACCAACATGCACAATAAAACATATACTGTATCCTAAAATCCATTGCTTTTATTTTTGTGCATATATCAGAAACCAAGATTTTGAATGTTCATAATGGCACATTTACAAAAGATGTTGCTCCAAGCACCAGCTTCCCTGCTCAATGGGCAGGAAAGCTGGTGCTTGAAGTAAATGGTGAAATTGCTTTTAAATAAAAGGAAAAGATGCTCCCCGCCCCCACAGTACATATGGAGATTGAGAGATATGGCAGGCAGCTAAGGGCATGTATCTTAAACTGACTATATTATTGACTATCTCCCAATTTGAAGAAACCCTTGTCCAGCAAGCCGAGGCAAAGGGTCATGAAAGCAGCAAAATCAGGGAGCTGGACAGGGGACAGATTGTATTTGTCTTCAGTGTGGAAGGGATTGTCACTCTCAAATTGGCCTTCTCAGCCACACTAGATGTTGTTCCAAGTCCTCCATACAGAGCACGTTACCATAGTCTCTCGAGACTGAAGGATGCCTAATCCTAATCCTATCCTAAAAATTCCTGGGAGAAAGAGAGAGCGATGGGACCTGACAGAAGGAGGATGTGAAGTCATCCTGAGGCTATCAATCTAGAAGCAAGGAAGAGAAAGATGAAGCAAGGCAAAGAGGTGGACTCTTCAGATGATCCTACTCTCTCTCCCTCCACCACTGTTGTCCTCTGTAAGTGTCCAGTTCTTTGTAGAAGCACAGTTCTCCACCACTTTTAACACTACTGCCCCAGTCCTTGCTCTCAGCCACGACAGAGTGGCCATTCACATGCACAAGACCTTCCGAATGGAGACTACGTGTGCTGAGAAAAGTTTTCAGAGCAGGGAAAGGGATGACTTTTGGACTCCAGCACCTATAAACCCAAAGCCAAGCAGGAGGAGGATCATAGCATCTGTAGTCCAAAAAGTAACTTTTCCAAGCTCTGTGTTTTCCCCTGGTTTTTATTGTATATAAAAGTGAGACCCTCTGTAAAAGTGAAATCCTATTAACTATGTCACAGCCATTAAAAACTGAATGCAGTCATATTTTCCTTCCCTTAACAGTAGCAAATATAAGCAAATAATTAACTTTCTGGATGAATTTCAGTTTGGGTTTTTTTGCGGGGGGGGGCAGTTTCATGAGAAAGTGTGTTGTTTTTAGTGTGCCTACAAAAAGCCAGCCTTGCTTTAATGGAGGAGTTTCAGAAGTTTCGGTTTTGTTTTTTAAGTGTGAACATACTGCAAAGCTAAGATAAATTAGAAGGATTGCGCTCAGAGCTAATAGTTTGAAATAACATACTCATTTTTTTAAAAAAGGCCATTCAGTGCTTATGTATATGAAACTTCAACAGTGGAAGTTGCTTCAGCCTTATCACAAGGCTCTAGTCCGGCACCTGGGCACTCCAAGTGGTCTCTCTGCAGAGCGCCACAGCAGCTTCTACAGCTGGAAGTATTCAACTGGATATTGCCCAAAATGTTTTGACCATTTTGTGCTGCATCTATTTAGGAAGAGCCAATACAACTGGTTCCAGCAATGTCGCAGGAGTTGCCAGGATGCCTATGATATTTAGGAAGTATTTTGAGTGCTATACACATATCAGATCTTCATGTAACTTATCAGGGGAACAGATGGCATTAGAATTGCCTTCAGAAGTCATTTTTTTTCTTATGGTCTTATTGTTGGTTGCGGAGGAAGTGCTATAGAAAAACTGGAAGAGTTGGCACAGTTCCACGAGTGGTTGAACGGCTGCTAACACAGAAGAAGCAGAAGGGACGTGTCACTGCAGCTGCAGTGGGTTGTGGAAAGTGTTGCATCCTTTGTTTTCTTTGTTTATGTCAGCACCACCACAGCACAATTAAATAAACATGTCAGCTAGTTTTTGTCCAGTGATGAGCAACGTCAAAAGAATATGGGGGAGCAAATATCAAGTCTTCCATAGGACATATTGAGGGGCATAGAGTACATTGACATAGGTGTGAAGTTGCTGTTCTTCTCCACACTCACAAAGGACTGTGTCAGTGCAAAATCCCAATTTTCTTAGGTTCAATTTGGTTCTGTCAACCCCAGTCTGTAGTCTATTAAGTGACTTCCAAGTAACCCAGTTCTCCATGTGACTGGGGGGGGGGGCTAGACTTCTCTGGGATTCCATCCATTTTAAGATGTGGGCAGTTCTTTCTTTTCACATTACAGTCTTGACATTCTCTGTTGTTCCTTCAAGTTTCACAGATGTTCTGGAAAAAAAAAACTTTTCTTTAATTTGAATCTGAGAGGGGCAGGGTGTGCATAAGCATTTGATGTAGATGCTTTGAGTCTTTCACTATTAGCTGCAATCTCTCTCTGTAGGTTGCTGAGTACAATGCCTGCTAATTTACCAAATGGGGGTTGGCTTCAGGCATCCAGCAGTGATTCTACAGCTTTCATTGAGTGTTCTGTCTACCTGCTTTGCATAGGCTGCACTCTACCCACACTGGGCTGATGTAATCACCTGCAGAGTAGAATAGGGCCATGGCTGTAGCTTTTAGTCCTTGTGCTTGTGTGACCCAACTGGTTCCTGATAGCTTTCAAAGAATATTGTTTCTTGCAAAGACCTTTCGCTTCACAGTTTTTCAATGTTATACAGGAAGGTCAACGTATGTTTGAAAGTAACACCTATGTATTTGGGGGCAAAACAGTGGTCTACTTGGATGTCCTTCAGTAACCAAAGACACCTGCTTGTTCCTCAGATAAAAGGCATATATTTGAATCTTGGTAAGGTTGCCAACTTAGCAGTTCGAAATCATGTAAAAATGCGAGTAGATAAATCGGTACCACAATGGTGGGAAGGTGTTCCATGTCTAGTCACGCTGGCCATGTGACCATGGAAACTGTCTATGGACAAAAACTGGCTCTACGGCTTGGAAACGGGGATGAGCACTGCCCCCTAGAGTCAGACACAACTGGACTAAATGTCAAGGGGAACCTTTTCCTTTACCTTAAGGTTGTATTTAAGTTGATTTCCATCATTCTTTACAATTCATTTGGGACAGGTTGAGCAATAGGTTGTGAAATAACCTGGTACACATCAAATCAAATCATTGGACTGGACACTTAAATAAGGAAAACATAATAATTTCTGCAAGCAATAGAATGCTTCAATTAGTCAAATAACACCACTAGTCATATTTAACATTATCCCCATTTTACCCATTTTTTTTTTGTAGTATCCAGTGCTGCAAATATCTACAGTATATCAGGGGTGGACAGAAAATAGTTGGCATCTAACTATTTCAAAAAAGTAATTTTTCCAAGCTCTGGTTTCAGTGTATATAAGTAAGGAAGCAACAGAGAAAATGATAACAAAGTGGAAACACATCAGGGACCCCGAGCAACCTTGTTCTACATGTATTGTTCCTGTATGGTCAACATATTGTCATTCTGACTTATAGCTAGCTTTGCAAGGGTTTTCTTGGTGTAGAGTACTCTAAAATAGTTTACCATTCCTTTCTTCTAGGTATACACTGGGCCTGTGCAGCTTATCCAGTGCTATATACACTGGCTCTTCACCTGGGAGGCACAGTGGGCAACTGAACTTTCAATCTCTGACTCCATAGCCAGGTGCTGTGATTCACTGAGCTATCAAGTCAGTTACTAACCCATAGCAACCACAAAATAATCAATAATTTGGGGCAATGAAAGTTGCCAAGAGATATATGTGATAGTATGATTGAGTTTCTATAAGGCGCAACCAACAGATATCACATTACTGTATTATAAAGGGATCTAGATGTGGTGACATCACCATAGAGAAGTAAAGTGTCCGTACATGGTTTCAGGCAGGAGTAACCTGGAGATCCCAGGAATTCCTTGGTGATCTTCCATCCAAGTACTGAGGAAACTCAACCTTGCTTAGCTACTAAGAAGAGCCTCGTGGCGCAGTGATTAAACTGCTGTCCTGCAGCCAAAACTGTGCTCACGACCTGGGGTTCAATCCCAGGTAGCCAGCTCAAGGCTGACTCAGCCTTCTATCCTTCCGAGATCAGTGAGTACCCAGATTGCTGGGGGGGGGGATGTGTAGCCTGCATAATTAACTTGTAAACCGCCCAGAGAGTGCTTGAAGTACTATGGGGCGGTATATAAGCAGCATGCTTTGCTTTGCTTTACTAAAATTGGGCAACATTTGTGCGGTAAAATTTCAGGAGAGGTGGTGAAGGAATAAGGTGTTTTTGGTTTTATCTTTATAAATGAAGAACGTATTACAATTTTTCCTCATACGATGGTCATCTTTGCCACTTTATGCCATTGACATTCATGATGAGAAAACTAATCTTCTCCTCTGCTGTAACTATCTTCTTGTCAAACTCTGACATCTGGTAAATGTAATTAGTAGAAGGGTTTTAATGTTCTATATAGCAAGGAACTTATTAGTCTTCTAGCTACATGGAAGTCTGAACAATAATGTCTTCCTGGTCAGTGCCAAGAGATTCCTTCAATGGCCTGAGATATGTAACTAAAATAAACAACAATATTGAGATATTGCTAAGATTTTAAAACTTGATGCACTGAGAGGGGGAACTTTTTTTCTCTCTGGGAAATGTGTGCTCTTCTCTTCTGTTTGTAGAACTAACGATATCTTACTCCTCAGAGGATGGAAGACTTACGTTAAAGTCTATTTCAAAACACTGCCTAATCTTGGGGCACTATCTAGGACAGAGTTTGGTTCATGTTTGGGTACTTCGAATGCTTTAACCAAAGACTATCTTTTTAGTGACGCAGTATAAAAACATGTTAACAAGTTATTGGAGAGTGAGAGCAAGCTTTGCTCTTTGTTCTTCAAATCCCAGCTGAATTTATGAAACCTCAACTGCATTTCTTTACCACAGCATGCCAAGGGCTTATGTCTTCCTTCTTGTATGCATTCTGTTGGTGGAAACATATGGCTGGTGAAGCAATCCTCTTCCCGAACTCTTGAAAAAAAAAGATCTAAAAATTCAACTTTTCTTTCTTTTTATTCCAAGTACGTTTCTAAATCTCAGGAGGAAAAATGATACACATCAGTGCTTTCCAGCACAGCGTCATACTTTTGAGAGTGAAGATTTAAAAACGATGAATCATGTGACCGTCAGTTATTGCAGCAAGCTATGACAGAATAATTTTAAAAAGCAATAATGGTGAGAACAGAAATCTCTCTGTCCATGAAAACACCAGCGGTTCGGAGTTCGGTTCGGCACTGTGCATCCCAGAAGAGCCAACCTGTGAAGTCATGAGCAAGCTGCACAGATGCAGAGCACCCATAGAAGAAGGAAAACATAAACCACTTCTGAGTGCTCTCTACCTAGAAAACCCTGAAAAGAGTTGTCATAAGTTAGAGCTCACAGTCCTTGTGAGACAGGAGCTGAAGAAGGTGAGATGGGAGGAAAGAGAAAGGTTTGCAAGGCAGACCAATTGTCAAGAGAACAAAAGATGTCTAAATTCCCCTGGGAGCAAACATGGGGAAAATCCAGCTACCACGCTGAGTCAGGAGAGACCCAAGCAAGAGGGTCTGGGAATCAGAGGTGGGATGGATCTGTCACAAGTGAACCCCTTGGTTGGAAGTGACGTAGTTCCAATTCCTGTTATGAAATATGTATTGTTACTAGTTGGTTATTTGTTAAAGAATTCTGTCACATACTCTGAGTTGTAATTAAAGAGACATGAGACCAAAAGGAGGAAGATTTTTTGTTCTGTTTTTATTAAAGATGAAAAAGAGTCTGAGTTGAATAATTCAAATAAACCTTTTGATATTGAAATGGAGTACAGAAGTTTGATGGTGTTAGACAATGGGAGGATCCTAAGCAGCAGAGGGCTTGCCCCAACCCCACACTCCAATAAGACGAATGGCTCTAGGCACAGAAAATACATGAAAGTAATTTGGGTTGCATGTGATGCCTTCACTGCCAAAGCATTTTATTCATTAGAATAGGTGGGTTTATGTAACACAACCGATCGCCACTGATAAGAGTTTTTTTTTTTTGATGTTTGTGTGTCTAACATTAATTTGCCCATCAGCAGTTGTTACGTCGATCAATAGATTTAGGTTTTGATAAATAAAATGGAATATTTTGCCCAATGGCAAACTGATGCAGCTCATACTGTACATTTTGGGACAATAAAACGTAGAGCCAGATCATATGTTAAAGCAAATGTGTTTTTAATGTACTGTATGAGTTTCCCTCCAGGCATGCAAACCTTTCATTGCTAGCTGCCTGAGACATCAGATACAAACCTCTGCTATGTCCCACTTGACCAATTACAGATCGAAAGCAAACTAATTTGCCAAATGCAGATTGAGACAAGCCCCTGACAGAATAAACAGACAACTCTGTTTCTTTTAAGGCCACATTCCTTCAAGATATGGCATCAGTGTCCCGTCTAGGGAGGCTCATAGTGGAGGAAATGGAGCAAAGCAGCTTGAGAACGGGAGTCAGTGTTCTGCCGGTGTCCAGGTTTTATTCTGTGAATTAGTGTGGCTCTGGTTTTGTTTTTTGTTTTGCCTTAAAATCAAGTATCTCACACATCAGGAATACTACTTGCCAGCACCATCCAGCTGGCCCAGCCCTGGCATTAGGCAGAGCAAGGTAGCTGCCTTAGGCAGGTGATTTGCAGATTCATGAAAACTATTAGCTATTTAATACTATATTATTGTAGTCTTACTGCCAGAGCGGGGGAGAAGTGTGTGTGGACTTTTTTGCTTTATGTGCCAAAGCAACTTAAGTTGGCTTTAGATCTTTTGCAATACACAGGAAGCCGGGTGGTGTGCTACTCAGTCTCAGGCAGCATTATTGTCTTGGGCCAGTCCTGTTCTCCTGCCCAGTACAAAATGAAACTTCCTGTTCTTGGTTTCTTCATTGCTTTGATAATGTTCCCCTAAGAAAATTCTGCACCTAAATCTTCAGGTTTCTTGGAATCACTGCTCCTCTTTCACCTTCGTGATATAGATCCAGCTACAACATCCAGTTAAAACACTGCATGATGTACATAAGGCAAAAGAGAGAGACGGGGGGGGGGGGAAATCCACCCAAGCCTTGAAAAATTGTGTGGGAGGAAAGCTAAATATCAGTTGTCTTAATCTTCTTCAGGCTGAAAACCTGGTCAGCTCTCTTCTTCTAAAGTTATACAGAGAAAGCAGAGTACTCCTCTTATTACAGGTTTCTGTACCAGCATGAGGAAAGGCAGAATATAGTCATGCAATTGCTGATGAATGTCCGTTTAAAAACAAAACAAAAACAAACTTTCAGTCTTGTCTCATTTTTGGCCAGAGTGTACGTTGTTAAGTACTCTGTTTAAGAAGGGTGTTCAAGCTGCTACTTTAATATTGAAGGCATTGAAAGGAAACCCTAGAGTATCAATAGGATACAGGGGTATCTTGTTGAAATAAGTCTTTCTGACACTGCAAGAAAGATGCAGCTTGCTATTCTCTGTTTATAATCCAGAAAGGGGTCTCTTGATCATTAAAACACATGCTTTTTAAAAGGGGGGAGGGGGAAAAGTAATGTACAGTTTAGCTGCCAGGAATCCTGTATTAGATATTCTCAAAGCAATAAACCAAAATAAAAATAAAAATAGCAAGGATAGATATGTACAATATGCCCTTAAGGAACTGGTGCCTGGTATAAGATGGAAGATTACCTAAAACTACAATCCTACAGTCACAAGACAGTGCCCCTCCAGCAATCGGACGGGGATGTGAACACTTGGTTGTCGTGTTCTTATTTATGAGAATAAGAAGTGTCAGCATTTTGCTCCCAAGATGTCAAGATTCTGTTTGTAACAGTTTTTGTAACTGTGAGAATTATTTTTGTGCACATTTGCCGATTGTACTAGCTGCTGCCTTGGTCCATGAAATTTTAGAAAACAGAAAAATTGACTGAAACATTGGTGTTATATAAGTTATGCCAAATTAAGCTGATTACATAATCATCTACAACAATTTTCCAGGCACGAAACATCCTTTTAGGAGATAAAATATTCCCCAAGGCTCCTATGGATTCCCTTTCATCACTGGAAAGTCTTTGGGGGCTGCAGAACAGGAAGGGATGTCTTTGATTACAAAAAAAAAAAAAAATTAACACCAGGAAGTCAAGATTTTCGGTAGCAATTTTCAGTAATTAAAGACTTCCCCTCTTGTTCCTCAGATCCCAACAGGGGCCTCTGGGGGGAAAAATTTAAAAAATGTTTTATTTAGAAAAAAAAAAACACAATTGAAGATACCAGTAGCTTTATGAACTGTAACTGGTGGCAACAGGATTCCAGCTGCTGGATGAATTGTTCACATTTCTTTGGCCAATCAGCCTTTCCTTTTTGTACTTGCTCTGTGCATGTCTGTGTGCTCGTGTACATACATATGCATATGCACAGAGGAACTAAGCTTTCAAAAGGAGAAAGAGCAGTTTTGTGTGAACATTTTGTGCCCAATCCCAAAACTCTGATAAAAGAAAAAGAAAAAAGTACTGGCTACCTCATTCTGATGTTGAAGGTGAGAACTCTTAAGAGAATTAATGGTTCTTTGACCCACTGTCTCATCCTGTCAAAGACAACCTGTCCTGGCCAAGAACGAGAAACCTGGCCAGATTTTTAAAATGTCCCTATTATACAATGGAGCTGAAATCATGCTCTGAGGTCTTCAACAAGGTTCCAAAGAGAGCAGATCCCAAACACCCCCTCCTCAACCCTAGTAGGAATTACAGAGGTGTTTATGATGATTCTTCTCCCCAAATAATGTTAGAGAAGGTTGAAAAAGAAGCAAGGGTATGGCAGTGTGTGTGTACGGAGAGGAGCTGGATCTGCTGGATTCACAGTCCTCCTAGCTCCCCCTTGTCAAGGTGGACAAAAATTTAGACTAGATTGATACAAGGCAGATCTAAATGAATTCCACTCCAATTAACCCCATTTAATGGGAGGAAGCTTTGTTTTTAAAATGTGGAACAATAACTCTATATGTGTACAATTAGAAATCCCCCTGGCATCAGATGTGATGTCAGCTGTGCAAGTTCTCCTCAACACAGAGCATGGCTGCCTCTGGTTGTCTCTCTAAATGGAGAGGGGAATTGAGTTGTTTTCCTCAGCACACCTGCCTTTCACCCTCTGCTTCATGCCTGGCAAGATCAATATGAAATACTGATTTACCAAAAAAAAAAAAAAAAAAAAAGGAAAGGAAAAAAGGGAGGCACGCTAATGGCTGTAAGCCCTCCTTCAAACTCTGCAAACCTTTCTCCATGTCAGGAAGAAACAAACATCAGCTTCTTTATAGAATGGAAGCTTCCAGTACCAAACCAGGTAACATCAAGGGAAGGAAACAGATGAGGGGTGGAGACAAGATGGAGAATGGGGAGGGCATGAGAGGAAAGGAGAAGGTAGAGGTGGGAGGAGAAAGGAGAATGAAGGGAGTGGTGTGTTGTGGTGTAGAAACTCAATCTGGATGACACAGAATGAATGCCTACAGTATGAAAGCTTGCAGTGAGTAAATCCGCAACAACGGGGGAGATGAGCACAGTTCTAATCCATATCAATTCAAGCTACACATATTGCACAACTGACCCCACAGATTGTAACTTCAAGTATCAGATTTAGGGGTGAAGACTGTCCTCCTGTTCAGATGACAACGGGTGGTGATGGCCCTTTCTTGAAGAGGAAGCTCAGTCAGGAGGTGAGCTGTCCTTGGGGGACATTTTATTTGGTGAGGACTTTTATGCTAGGCTGATCTTTGTCCTTCCTGACTGCATGGTCTGAGGGGATGGGGCTTTGGCTTTAAATTACTGCAAGCAGAAGCGCCCACCTAATGGCGCGCAAAGTTCTCTAGTTCTATTTCTGACTCTAATCTGGTAAATAGAAAAGTCAAATAGCATTGCATATACATGGGGGACAGGAATGTTTTAGGAGTAGGATAATACTTCCACATGATTAGGGAGCAGGCCAGGTAGGTGGGGCTCGTCAGCCTTGGAAGGCAGCCCACCTAGGAGAAGGAAAACTCTGATTTCAAACCTCCACTGCCTTGTGGCTATATCCACTGATGGAAAAGGCTTCAGGAGTTAACCTCGAGGCAAAATCCGGAGCTGAAATCTCGGAGGCAGTTCATGTTGTTCTGGCAACTCCTGCGACATCTCTGTAACCAGTTGTATTGGCTCTTGCCTTTCCACTGGACTATTTCAGTGACATGGAGAGGGGGGATTTGCTGCTTGGTTAACAGCCCATCCTCCATAATGTTTTACCCAGGCTTCATACTCTGGAGAGAACACTCCAGCTTCACATACAGTGTCAAAATAACACAGGAAGTAGCAGTTACTGGTTATAAGTCTTTGCTTGATTGGTGTAGAGCATGAATGCCAGGGGCTCACTGCACCATGCACCAATCATAAGAAAACTTCTTCCCTAAAGTTGGGCTCCTGGAATGTTCGGACAATGACCCCTGGCTTCTCTGACAACCTGCAGGAAATAGATTACGTGCGCAAGACAGCTGTCATCGACATGGGACTGAGTAGACTGCAGATGGACATTGTTGCCCTGCAAGAGATGAGATTGCCAGACATGGGATATGTCAAAGAAAAAAAACTTCTCATTCTTCTGGCAGGGAAAATCATTGGATGAGACCAGGGAATATGGTGTTGGCTTTGCAGTCTGAGAGCTATTGTTCCACCTATTGTGGGGAGTGAAAGAATCCTGTCTCTGCAGCTCCACTCATCAGCAGGATTGGTCACCCTCATTAGTGCATATGCACCAACACTGTCATCCACAACAGAAGTCAAAGACAAATTCTATGACAATGTTGCAGCTACTGTCAAAAAAGTCCCTGAGAGAGAGCTGCTGTTCATTCTCGGAGACTTTAATGCTAGAGTTGGTGCTGACCACAATTCTTGGCCCACCTATCTAGGCCATTTTGGCATTGGGAAGATGAACGAAAATGGCCAACGCTTGTTGGAGTTTTGCTGTTATTACAGTCTTTGTATCAGCAACACTTTCTTTAATACAGAATTTCCTGGAGACATCCAAGATTGAAGCATTGGCATCAGCTCAATTTGATCCTCACTAGATGTTCTAGCCTTCCTAGTATTATGATCACACGCAGCTACCAGAGTGTTGATTGCGATACTGATCACTCCCTGGTAAAACTGTGAACAAAGAGATTGCATCACACAAAAAAGGAAGGAAGACCACATATTGACATCAGCAAGACTTGTGATCAAAGAAAAGTGAAGGAATTTGCCCAAGCGCTTGAGGAAACCCTTCCAGGCCCGACTGATGCAAATGCACCTGAACAATGGGAATATTTCAAGAATGCTGTTTATAACACCTTGTCCACATTTGGCAAGAAGACCCAAAAGATGACAGACTGGTTCAAAGCCCATTTGGAGGAGTTGATGCCAGCCATGAAGAATAAGAGGAAAGCTTTAGCAGCATACAAAGCTGTCAGAGTATAAAATTTACAGGCTTGAGCAGAACAAATGTCCTAATGAGCAGCCATGATGTTCAGGTGTGTCAAAATGCTGAGTCACTGTGACTCAGGAGGGCTGGCTCAAAGATGATGCAACATCTGTGCTGATTGGACACAGCCAGATGCATAAGTGTATATATGTGGACTTTGCAGAGAAGATGTATTCCTGCTATTCTGATGAATTCATGGTGTCATGCTGTCACTCTGTATATTTGTAAATATCCTTTAAATACACATCTGGTGCTGGAAGAAGCTGAATGTGTCTGAGTGAGTCATTTTGCCATCAGGACCTCAAAGTTACTCTGCTAAAAACTTTTCCGTGTGTTCACGCACTAACAAAAGCCTGTCCTAGTGAGTACAACTTGCAGGCTCTTCAAGCTGCTCGTAGCAAAGTCAAACAGGCTGCCAGGAGATGTTCCAACGATTATTGGCTTCAGCTCTGCTATCAGTTACAGACAGCAGCGGACACAGGTAACATCAAGGGAATGTTTGATGGTATCAAGCAGGCTTTAGGTCCAATACAGAAGAAATGTGCTCCCTTGAAGTCTGCTACAGGTGTGATCATCCAGGACCGAGCACAGCAGATGGACCGCTGGGTGCAGCACTACTCTGAGCTACATTCCAGTGAGAATGTAGTAACCAAAGAAGCATTAAGTTACGTAGAGTGTCTGCCTGTCTTGAAAGATTTGGACAGCAAACCAACTTTAACAGAAATCAAAGTAGCCTTGGATTCCCTCGCCTCTGGCAAGGCACCTGGAAAGGATAACATCCCTGTTGAAGTGCTGAAGTGCTGTAAAGAGATCATCACCACCTAACTGTATGAAAAATTTTGTCTTTGCTGGAGGGAAGGTGGAGTACCACAGGGCATGAAAGATGAAAACATTGTCACATTGTATAAGAACAAAGGAGACAGGGGTGACTGCAATAACTACAGTACTGTGGTATCTCTCTACTCAGCATTGTAGGGAAGCTGCTTGCCCGTGTTGTGCTGAAGATGCTCCAGGTGCTTGCACACAGAGTCTATCCAGAATCACAGTGTGGATTTCGAGCTAATAGATCCACCACTGACATGGTATTTTTCCTCAGACAGTTGCAGGAAAAATGTAGGGAACAACAGCCACTCTTTGTAGCGTTCATAGATCTCACAAAGGCCTTTGATTTGGTTATCAGGGATGGCATTTTTAAAATACTTCCCAAGATTGGATATCCACCTCGACTCCTTAAAATCATCAGGTTCTTTCATGAAGGAATGAAGGGCAGTGTAGTTTTTGATGGCTCAATATCAGATCTCTTTGACATCTGAAGCAGAGTAAAACAGGGCTGTGTCCTTGTGTAGACTCGGTTTGGGATTTTTTTTTTGCTGTCATGCTGAAGCATGCCTTTGGAGCTGCAACAGAAGGTGTCTTTCTCCGGACTAGATCGGATGGAAAGCTCTTTAATCTTTCTTGAGTGAGAGCGAAGACCAAAGTCCAACTGAAGTGCATGCGGGACTTCCTCTTCGCCGATGATGCAGCCATTGTTGCCCACTCTGCTGAAGACCTCCAAGAACTCATGAATCGTTTTAGCAAGGCCTGCCAAGACTTTAGACTAACAATCAGCCTGAAGAAAACACAAACCATGGGCCAGGGCATGGACTCACCTCCCTCTATTACCATCTCCACACAAAAATTGGAGGTTGTTCATGACTTTGTGTACCTTGGCTCAACAATCTCTGACACTCTCTCTCCAGATGTGTTGGATAATCACATTGGCAAAGCAGCTGCCATATTCTCTAGGCTCACAAAGAGAGTATGGCTCAATAAGAAGCTGACAACATATACCAAAATCCAGGTCTATAAAGCCTGTGTCCTGAGCACACTCCTATACTGCAGTGAGACCTGGACCCTTTGTGCACTGCAGGAGAGGAAGCTGAACACATTCCATGTGCGTTGTCTCTGCTGCATTTTTGGTATCACCTGGCAGGACAAAGTTCCAAACAGAGTAGTCCTAGAACGAGCTGGAATTTTTAGCATGTATACATTACTGAAACAGTGACATCTATGTTGGCTTGGACATGTTGTGAGAATGGCTGGTGGTCAGATTCCAAAATGGACATCACCCCAGAGGGAGGCCACAGCTGCAATACAAGGATATCTGCAAGTGGGATCTGAAGGCCTTGAAAATGGATCTCAACAGATGGGAAACCTTGACATCTGAGCGTTCAGCCTGGAGGCAGGCGGTGCATCACGGCCTCTCCCAATTTGAATTTGCATTTGTCTTCAGTGTGTAAGGGATTGTCACTCTCGAATTGGCCTCCTCAGCCACACTAGACACTGTTCCAAATCCTCCATACAGAGCATATTACCATAGTCTCTCGAGTCTGAAGGATGCCTACTACCGGTGGTGATGGTGTTGCGGCTGGGTAAGAGAGGCCACCTAGCAATATTAGTTTGAATGTGCAGAAACAAAATAGTTTTATTTCAGTTATACTTTGACAGGTTACAGCCCAGATTCCTCTTTCGGATTAAGCCATGCGTCCTGGATAAGCTAATTCATAGTTGTTGAGTTTTTCATTCCTGAATGTCAAAGAAATAATAACCCAGATTGATTTTGCCCTTATTCATTATCTTTTACTGATCAACAGCTGTAATTAAACGACAAGAGGATGCTAACTATGGCTGCTGCCGTTGTTGTTTTTCAAATTGCTTTGGAAGCAAATGAAAGGAAAAAGAATCTGCCCTTTTATCAAGCAGTGGAAACTAGATCCTATGCGTGGAGGTAACCAAGAGGGACAGCAGATAGTATTTGTGAGTTGAATGCATGTGACGTACATACATTACTGGGCATGTCTTTAATCACTCATTCAATACCTTCCTTTTTTAAAAAAATGGAAGTATTAATTGGCATAGGCTAGCACTGTAAGGTTTAATATGTGGCATTTTCTTTTGTATGAAGTCACTGTTGTTGCTTAGCACAGTTCTAAATATACAGATTGCTGCTGTACTTTTTGTTTTGCTCTTCTCAAGAAGCCTCTCTTGTTCAAGTAGGGACAAAACCCACCATCAGCTCGCTGATAATGATGTTTCATTTATAGATGACTTGACCTTTTGTTGACCTTTAGAAGCAAATCGCATAGGATTTAATTAACATCATCTGTTTAGATTATCATCTGTTAGATAATTCAAATGTTCCTTTAATCTGATGGTGTTTTGATACTGAAAGAGCAATCCCAGGCGTTTTTGCTTAGATCTAAGATCCGTTGGGCTCCACACTGAGGTTAGCTAGTATAGGATAGCAGTCAAAGAATGGAGTGAGCCTGTACCCATAATGCACTCCACAGTCTGAAACTGAAATCCTGTATTAAAAACTGAAGTGATTTATAATAATCTAGAGGAAGTAAGCCAGGCAAGTGGGACTCGTCAGCCCCGGAAGGCAGCCCATCTAAGAGAAGGAAAACTCTGATTTCAAACCCCCACTAAGGCGCCGCCATCGTCCTCCATGCCGTGAGGGAACAGGCCAGGTAGGTGGGACTCGTTCAGCCTTGGAAGGCAGCCCATCTGAGAGAAGGAAAACTCTGATTTCAAACCTCCACTGCCTTGTGGCTATGTCCACTGATGGAAAGGGCTTCAGGAGTTAACCTCGAGGCAAAATCCGGAGCCGGAGTCCCGGAGGCAGTTCGTGTCATCCTGTCAACTCCTGCGATGTTGCTGAAACCAGTTGTATTGGCTCTTGTCTTTCCATTGGACTATTTCAGTGACGTGGAGGGGGGGATTTGCTGGTTGGGTAACAGCCTATCCTCCATATTATTTTACCCAGGCTTCATGCTCTGGAGAGGACACTCCAGCTTCACATGCAGCATCAAAACACTAGACCCTGTTCCAAGTCCTCCATACAGAGCACGCTACCATAGTCTCTCGAGACTGAAGGATGCCTATGAAAGGTGCAATTACATTACATTATGACTGTAACAAAGGAAGGAATAATTTCACTCTTCTTGCTGTGGAGCTGGACTATTTAGTGGTTTTTATAGTTATGGCAATGAAGCCTCACAAAATAGTGGAGGAGGAAGATCACATGGTTCAAGTGCTGGTTTCTGCTGTGCCATGTGCTGCTGCTTTGTGCCCTGTTGTGGGCATTGAGATAATGATGAGGTGGACAGAAAAAGAATGTGTTTTATACCACCGGCCAAAGGCTTGTAATATTCAGATGCTACCTTTTAGCAATGTTAGTTACTTTTGATGAACAGGAAAGTAAATGGTAACTGATTTGACTGGGAACTCTTGGAGCTGTAACTGTAACACATTGTTTTTCAGAGTAATCGTCCAGCTCTGATAATTTTTTGCGTTCAACCCTTAAAACAGAGTATTGTTCACATGTTAGCAATTTAACAAATGAAAAGTGAACTAGGGTTCGGCTTTGGGAGCTTCTGGGACTAGAATAAAGCACAGTGATACACCTAGTACTTCCTAAAACATCCGTGTCCTGGCAGGTACATTTATGAGAAACAAAGCCAAATCATCTCCCAAATGTTTCTTTCATTGAGTGCTGCTGAAAGATCTTTTTCTTAACATTCTCATCCATCCATCCATCCATCCATCCATCCATCCATCCATCCATCCATCCATCCATCCATCCATCCATCCATTTATTTATTTATTTATTTATTTATTTATTTATTTATTTATTTATTTATTTATTTGGTTTATATCATGCCCATCTGGTATATTCTACCACTCTGGGCGGCTGTTCAGTCATGATAAAGCTAACCATAGTGTAGCGTCACCATCCCGCAACACTCTGTGGCTACAGGGTTAGTGAGATTTCCACCCCTTGTTCTGGAAATGGGACAGAGGAGGAGTAAACAGTAGAGGCAATCATGATGAGCTTTCCATTGAATCCAATATGAAATTTAAAATCTGTACTACTTTGTAATCAAAATATTATGTTAGCACTGGGAGTGGGACTAGCTTGTGGGGAGACACAGGATTCTCACTTACTCTCCACCACCAGCACACTCCGCCACTGCTCAGTTTGGATCCCTGTGCCAGCTAAATCCTGCCGTATCTCCCAGTTATGGAAAAACAACAGAGTCTTGTGGCACCCTAAAGTTTTAAGTTAATAGGTTTTATTTGGCAAAAGCTTTTGTTCACTTCCTCAGCTCATGCCAAGTAAAACTTGTTAGTCTTTAAGACTAACATGGCTACTTCCATAGAAATGCCTCCACAATTATGCCAATGCAACTGTGCATCAAACTGGATGATATAGTTAGCACAATGTTAAAAGTACAACTGTCTTGAAAGGTGAAATTTATGTATCTGTTTATTCTAATATGTACTTTCCTTAGTTCATGTTGCAAATCAGGTCACTTTTATTTTGTCATTGGCCACTAGAAATGGGATTGTCATGTTTTCTGAACTACAAATACCATAATTTCCCATTCTGTGAGTTCGACTGACCTTATAGGCATCTTACAAACACCTGAATGTGATGTGCCTGGGGAAAAAAGCCTAAACTAGGAGGCTTTGAGGCTAAGCTCTGCCCAAGTGTCCCATTCCTGCCCAATTGCTAGCTGGGAAATTTCATATTGAGTAGGCGTCAAAACATGGGCATCATTTGCAAATCCCGATGGCTGTTGCATGGAACTCTGAAGCAGTTGTGTGCCTGGTGCAAAAATGATATATAAAAAAGAAAATAACATTCTTCATTTGACCATCAGGTCGATCCCTGACACTAACATATTACTTGGCTCTCATGGTGCAAGCAAATTTAACAGCAATCCTGGTCTTACGTAGTGAGCATAAGTAAAGAATATGATAGTGCAACATTATGTTAGCTATTCAGTTAAACACCAAGAAGCTGCACACCATTGAAACAAAACACAACTATGTCTTTTTTCTGCCTAAGATCTGCGCCTGTCATCTCACCTACCCGTCAGCAAATTGCCTTATTTTCCCTTTGTTTCAGTTTTAATACTAAGATTCATTCTATAATGAAAGCCAACAGAAACAAAGCAAAATCTGTTTCGACATGCCTTCTGTAAACAATGGAGAAGCTGTTGAAAAACAGGATGCAAAAAGGCGTCTATGGCTATCTGCCTCTCATAGCTTTGCCACCACATTTTTCTAAAATGCTGGATGAATGTAAGTATTGTTGGACTTTCCAAACTGGCGCTAAGAGGAGCTGAGTCAGGGGAGGACAGATCCAAGTAACAAAAGGAATTACAGGAAAGTGCCAGCTATTTTTTGTTTTTTAAAAAACCCTATGATTTGCACCTGACGATATCACAAATACTGAGGCTGCCACCATTGTTATAAATAGAAATATTTGTTGGATGTCTTTTTCTAAAGAAAGAAAGAAAGATGAAAGACAACTTACTTTAAAAAATGTTACAATTCGATTAAAAATAAAAATTGTATATGATATAAAATAGCAACTTGCCCAAACACAAATTATAGGGATGATCAATAAGCCAAATGCTATTATTTTAAAACCATTCAGTCCTATCCCAGCAAATGCCTGGAAGCAGAGAAATTTCTGAATGTGGCACTGAAAATACTTTTGTGTTGGTGTTAGGTGGACCTCATGGGATGAACATTCCATAGGCAAGGACCCACAGTCCAAATGGCCTTTTCATTTGTCATCACCCTCCAAGCCTTGAGGAAAGTTTAGAGGCAGGTCTCCTGTGTTGATCTTAGGCTACTGACAGGTTCATGATGGAGGAGGCATCCCATTGAATATGGGGTTCATGAGCGGTACATTGTTTCACATTCTTCTCTCAATATTGCTTTGATCTCTTGCTGTACGGAAGTTAGTAACTCAGTGGACATGTATGAATGCGGTTGCTGTTCTCGTGTGTCCTGCTTAGATGAATTATCTCTTTATAGGCATATCCAGTCTAATATAAACTGCCATAGGAAGATTCCTGACTATTGTAATAGTCAAGGGGCTACCTTTGGAAACAGAAACTTTGTCTGGTGGCAACTGGTGTAAGATATTGAGGTCATATGACTCTTATATTGAAAAAACTGCACTGGTTATCAACTGCATTCCAAGCCCAATTCAAGACATGGATGATCTCAGTAGGATTGGGTCCATTTCTGCAGCAAGCCCAGAAATGGACCCAAACAACTATGTCAGTAACAACAAAAGAAAAAGCCCAGATCAATTTCTGTTTAGGGAGTCACTGAGGATGCCATTTATTGTCTGCCATGTTTTAAGCCTGAAACAGCTGGGTCAGGCTTTCTAAGAGAGCAGCTGTCTCTTTATGAATTTATCCAGATGTTAAGATTTTCAAGAGAGCTTGTTCAAGGTTGCCAGGGCAGAGTACCCCTTCCCTGAGACATGTTCTGGTTGATCTTGGCTGGCTCCACATTCAGGAGGCACAGAGCGGATTCAGACCTTCTGAGTGACAAGTGGACTGCTTAGTATGAAATACAGTATGTACATAGATACGGAAAAACGCTAAGTTGAAGTATTCTGACCCATGTATGATATTAAATTTAATGGAAGAAAGATAAAATGAGATACGAATTTTAGAATAAGAAAAGACATTTGTATTTAAGATGATGCCACGAAAGCAGCATTTGTGATTTTCAGTCTATGATGACTATGTCACGTCTGTAAGTCACTACTGCAGCACTTCAGCCCCACCCTTATTTTCACCTTGCTCACTTCTAACAGTGTGCATTTAGAAATGGGTGTAAAAGATGCTGGGAAGGAAGCAAGTTACAAAACAAAACAAAACAAAAAAGCAAATTCCAACCCCACCCCACCCCCGCCCATTTAAATTACTAATTCTTCTATTTGGCAGTGAATAATACGCTGGTCACCTTGTTCTGCACTGATAACATTTCCTTCTATAAATGACAGATGAGTGGTGGAAAAAAATTAACACTTCTTTTATCCCTTTACTTGTCAGAGGAGATAAACAAGCTTTGACATATGTATTTAAAAGTTCATACAAAATGTAGAGAGCTTAGGAATAACCAGGAGCCTAAAAAGTTGTTTTGAAATATTTCTGTTGCTTCACTGTGAAGGAAATACAGTGGTGTGTATGTGTGTGCTATTCCTTGCTCAAATTGCACAGTTTTTTGCAATAACTCTGAAACACAATGCCACAAAATTGCATACATTTTGCTCTGTTTTCCAGAAACTTGCCTCCAGTTCTTTGTCTTCAAAATATAATTGATTACTTTTAAAGGAAGCAACTTTTCAAGCACTGCTTACCCCACATTTTCATTACTTATTTATTCCAGTTGTCTTGTGATTTGTATTCCTCGGGTACCATTCTCTTATTAGCCACTCAATGAAAGAATGACAAAGGATCAAATGATACTGTACAGTACAGTTAGCATATCATTAGAAACTTATAACATGTCTTCCCTCCAGAGATGTAATTCCTTCAAAGCTCTCTGACCAGGCAAGTTCAAAATGAATCCTGTGCTTACCTCCATGTGACAGATCTCAAGCCAAAAGCAAGCTTGGTTGACGTCTGCTTTTAATATCTCTCTGATTTATACGTTTTCATATGATTTTTTTATTCTTTTAAAATATTTTAAATAAATTATTATTTTAACTTTTATCTTTGTTTCTTTTAATACTGTAAGCTGCCTTGGATCCTTTAGGAGGAATCTGGCATATAAATATTTGAAATAATTAAAATAAATAAATAAATAAGCTAATTTGAAACATATGTAGCAAAAGAAACCTATTGCTAGGATAAACAGACATTTTTTGTCTTTTAAAGCCGCTCCACTTCTAACACTGTGATAACTGTATTGTATAGGCTGATTTTATTTATCTATTAACTATTTGTCCTGCCATAAGGAAGATGGCTTCCACACAAGGGAACTGAAGTTGTGCCAGCTGTGCTTCTCTTTAGGCTATAGGATACTTGGAAATATCTTCACCTTGAATAAGAAGAGAACACAAAACTGCAATCCTTTCCATGGCCCCTCCTGGTATGCACACATGTTTCACTTTGCTCTTCTACAGTGGACCCTCGACTTACAGATGGCTCGACTTACAGACTTTTCGAGTTACAGTCTTCTCTGGCCGCAAAATTTAGATTCGACTTGCAGCCGGAGAATTGACTTACGGACCAGAAAAAAACCAAAATGGAACAAAAATAGAATAAAAACTGCCAGTTGTGGGATTAATCAGTTTTCAATGCATTGTAGGTCAATGGAGATTCGACCTACAGACTTTTCGACTTGCAGCCACCGTTCCAATATGGATTAATTCTGTAAGTAGAGGGTCCACTGTACTACTATCTCTAACAATAGTCATCTTACAGAGATATGATTACTGTATGCAGCTTTCCTCTTAGTCAGTATTTTTTGTTCCTCAGCTTCAAATTCTAATTTCAGATCCTGGTAAGGAGAATTTCATATTTAGAAATCCTGTTTTCATATGTTGTATTGAGGATCAAGCTTTCTTCTCCTCTTACCACTATGATGTAGACAGTCTCAGATCTATTTTGTCATCTTAACTCTGCAGTGACCCTTTAAAATATTCTGATCTGATGTTGTTTTAGGAACACGTTTGGGGATTTCTGACTTCAAAATCAGTGGCAAACACCACATTAACCTCTTTTGCTATGGCCGCCACCTCCAACATCAGCTCTCTGTTCCCCAGTCTCTTTCAACTACTAATTGTGTTATTCAGATAATTTGGTTTTCAGAACAAGATCATCTTCCATTACTTACTTGCCTGAACAGAAGTTCCTACCTAGGGCCTACCTGTCTTAATCTGTGTAATAAGTAACTTTAAGATTGCATATTTTAGCTGACACCGCTCTCTGGTGCTGTACCTTAAGGCTGTTATGTAACATTGTGTATATAGATGTTAAGCCCTTCTAGGTAAATACCCATCCAAGAATTCCATAGGATATGCTATGTTTCAAGACATTCTCTCAGTACACAAGCAAAGCCCCATTCTGCTTTTGGTTAGTGCACAATCAAAATAAATGGTTTAAATGCACGTAAACACAGTCCCATGAAGAGAAAAGGTTGCAATGTTAGCAGCATAAGGAGCAAACTCGGTTATTCTTCTGTAGTTTATAATGGCGATTCTTACCACTGTTTGAGCTTATGAGATTTACTGGGCTTTTCACTAAAATCTCAAGGCGCTCATTAATCAGTGCAAGATATAAAACAAAAGGAGTTGGGAAAGTGAAGTCAATTATCTACTGCAGTTCAGCCAGACACTCCAGAGCATGGAAAATATAACACAGTCTTATCTGGCTCACACATGCAAGGGCCAGCTGGGATAACATTAAGCCCCCTAAAACTGTTCTGAATCCAAATTCTCACTGCCTACGGATATTGGAACTACTCTGGACTCCTCTTGACTCAGCCTACACTTAGGACAGCCTATTGGCCGTGTCCCTGGACATGAGAAGGTTTGGATCTGACATAATTCAGCTCCTCCCTCCTCAGCTTCCTTTTTTACCATTTTGCTGGCAGATCTTAGCCAGCAAAGCAGTTCTGCCGACAGGTCTCTGAGATCATGCAGCAGAAGGGGATTCAATCAGAGTCTAACCCCTTACAGCGAAGGCATCTGAGTTACTTTCTAACCACACAGTTACAGTTATTATTTCAAGTTCTCTAAAAAGCATTACAATTGCAATCCTCAAAAAGTAACTCTATGCTCTACCATTTCTCAGAAGTAATTGTTTGCCTGTAATTACCTCTTCTTTAAAAAACTGAATTCCATAAGATGCTATATCATGGTACAAAACAAATTCTACCCCATCTATCTCATTTTCAGGTCAACAGCTCCAACAGAGTGTGAGGTAGTAGCATAACCCAGCATGGAGTCATGTGATATCCCTCTTCTAGTATTTAGTGAGGTTGTGCCTCATTACTGGAAAAGGGAATTTAAAGTAACCGGTACACTGCAAATGGACCGACGCTATCCCTCATTAAGTTAAATTCATACTATAAGGTACAGATAATTCGCTACAGGAAAAAGGAATTCATTGTTAGTAACTCATCATCTGTAACAAGTTACAGTACATCCCTATCCTAGTGCCCTTTGTGCACAAATGCAAATCTGCAGACCCGAGTTTCTGTGGTTCAGGGACTCTTGACATCACACTGTCTAAGTGTCCGGAAGAACTGCACAAGGATTTGTTCAAATCATACTTAATACAAATCGATACTCACATTTTACCTGCTCTTAGACCACTGGGAGTCAGAAATGCTTTCCAATATGGCATTCTAAAAATCATTAGCAGATTACAAAGTAGCTTCTGCTGCATTACAAGATGTAAGCCCTGCATTGTGAGCTGATATTCTGGGAGTGGACAGGAAAGGGAACGAGAGCAGAATCAATAGTAAAAAGCTGCATCCAGGTTTGGTCTTCTTATAGCAGACTCATTTAAATGAGTCTCTTAAAAGTCAAATGGATTTCAATGGATCTACTCAAAGTATGACTAAATCTGGATCTAACCCAATGTCGTTCCCTTGCTTTTCCTTAAACAACAGCTTTCTCCAAACAGAGATATTAAGACTTTTGTTTGCTTTGCAGATTTATTTTAACTATAATGACACAAATTCCAGGAGAATCAAGTTTTGGAGCCTAGATATACACAATGTTGACATTCCACTAGGCAAAACATTTTGAACTTTCATCGGCGTCTTCTCAAGTATCATTTCAGGACAGTGCAAATTTAATACAGTGCAGTCCTGGTGACTCTTCCATGTCATTCAGTGTCATTACCTCCCACCTTTTGCAGTGCTTAGCGAAGCTCAAGGAAACAAACACAATGGGTCAATGTCTTTCTGGCAGCAGGCAAACACAGACATTGGTATAGGTAGACAGTGGCCTAAAGCGATTTCTGTCCTGTGACATCAGCAGATAATTTGACCCAGAATGAATAAGGCAAGAAAGGATGACTGCTTCCTGCAAGCAAGGAACATCTAGCAAAAAGTTCATGTTCAAAGCTATCAAGTGGCACGTAGGCTTGGAACTCAAGCAACACCCTACTTACCATCTTTTGTTTCGGGTCTTGACAAGTAACTCCCACTAAATCTCACTTAAATTGTATTCTATGTGCAGTCACTCCCTTATTCAGTTGTGTGTGTGTGGTTGTTTGTTTGTTTTTATTAAATAGATTTAAGAATTTTGAAGTATGAGGAAATGGTCTGGTTTTATTTTAGTAGCTGTCAAACCACACCAGTCTTTGAGTGTCTGTTTAAAAAAAAATCTCCAAAGAAAATGTCTAGTTAAATGAGCATTAAGTGGTTTCCAAAGGTAACATGCCGGTTACACAAGAGATCTCATTTCTCACAGCTCCTCAGCCAACCTGTGCTCTAGGCTTTTGACTCCATGAGTTCACAGCCTATGAAGTCATCCACAAAACTGGAAGATTCCCAGGGGGATTATGTAAATTTGATCCTTCCTCCTCCATAAATCTTCTGCTGCCATGACTATGAGGTATTGACAATGCCTTTGAAGTTACTGAGTGCAGAGGGCATCCATGAGGGAGTTGCATGTGAATCAGCACAGCAGAGCCGGGCAATTATTTATTAATAGAGTTCTAACTTTCCCTTCCACCCAGACCTAGGTCCCCATGCAACAATCAAAAATTCCATTTAGAATATCATTCTAACCAGCCAACATAACAGAGCAATTAAACACTGTATTTGTCGCATCCCCATCCCACTCCCAACCAAAGCTTGAAGGTAACAGAAGAGCCTGTTCTCACTTTCTAAAAGTCGTAAGGGAGTCATCAATGACAGTCTTCAGAGCATAGGGTGACCACATATGCAGTGCCAAAAACCCACCATCAATGATAGAATAGAGGACATTAATTTGAATACATGTTAATTTATATGCATAGAAGAAAATGTGGGCACTGTTAATAAAGATACAACACATCACCATATTGTAGGGAAGACAGCAGGCTGACATGGTCTGCTGTCCAAGTGCCAGTGATGATGAGCAACTTCAATGCCCTTATCATTCCTGTGCCAGAATCCTATTGGTGATTTGCACTTGCAAAAAGAAATTTGCATGAGTCACAGTAGCAAATTGTCTGGGTGGGCACCTGTTTGTGCATTCTGGTGCCTGCCCATGAACACAAACGTCACCCCATTGATAAGTAGTAATTTGTCACTGCATCTTACAGGATTTTCATTACACAAACATGAATTATTGATAGGATTCTAGCCTTGATCTTGAAAGTGGGCTTGAACCAGAAATCTTTTCAAACAGATTACACCTGCTGTAAAATAAAACACATGGGCTTCTTGCAACTGTAGGAGTCAGTTGTCTAAGAATGATCAAGACATTAATGTAGGCTTCATTTCCCAGCTTAGGCACCAAGGTCTGTTAGAATCAAAACTTTCTAAAAATAAATGTGACCTCAGCTTCTAATGACATACAAGCTACAACATACCATTTGATCTTGTGATATCATTTAAACCTTGGGATGGCTGTTACAAGAGAAAGCTATTTCATATGGTTATTATTTCCATACTATAAACATCTTAGTTGAGTGTATATGCTGTTGATATGCCCAGGAAACTGCTGGTGATCACATTTATAATTAATCCAAAGATTTCATGCTTACTCCTATGTATTATTGTTGTTACTGTTGTTGTGGAGTTTAAGAAACAACCCCCTAAATAGTACTCATACTATTGTGGTGTTTGAGGTGACACTCTGTATGAAGGGCTGCACACAGACAGACCAATTCTTTTCCTTGTCAACCAAAAATTAGTGTTTCTCTAATGAGTTTGTGACTAGGCAGGTGAGTCTTTTCAAACAGTTTGGAAAAGTTCAAGAGTCATGTATATTTGGCTTATGACATACCACTCTTGTCTATATTAATTGATGCCAATCCTGAATGTTGACAAAAGCTAGCCCACACCCTTCAGGTTCCAGGATCTGTGGGCAGCATCTTTGTGGGTCCACTGATGTCATATTTGCTTCCCAGCTTTGAGTGCTTTTTTAATGGGGACAGTGACAGGTTTCCTAATGATCAGGGCGAAAACTAAGCAGCACTAGATACACGCATCAAAACTTTCAGTTCTGACATTGCAAAATCAAAATCATTTTCTTTCTCAAAAACATTACTAGTTAATGCTTTCCTTATTATCTGAGATCAGATTGGATGTTGCACCTCTGAAGAATTGTCCCTTCAGTTCCAAACTTCTATCTTTGCCTTTTCAACTTCATTGATCATATCTGGCCAGATGTATCAGTTTTTCAGGGATGGGAAAAGAGAGGCTGGCATGAGATCATCTTTGGGTAAAGTGAATTTGGAAAGGATTTTTTTTCAAAGGACTTATTAACCATAATGTTTAGAGCCTAAGGTGATGACTATGGGTCAAAATAGATAAGAGGTGGCCCATTGTTAGGGATTTCCTTAATTGCTGAAAGACATCTGGTTGTTGTGGGTTTTTTGGGCTTCTTGGCCGTGTTCTGAAAGTGGTTCTTCCTAACGTTTCGCCAGTCTCTGTGGCCGGCATCTTCAGAGGAGAGCAAACTGTTGCCATTACCTTCCTATAGTTTGCAAATTAGCCTGCTTTGGTCATCAGGAAGTAAACACAGGCTTCATTTGCAAACCTGAATACTTAGCCTCAGAAAGAATGCTTTCCACTTTGACCAAGATGCTGTCTGCATTGTTTCATTTGACTTTCACAATAATGACCTTCCAGGGGGGTGTATGTACAAGATTCTACTAGTGCCAAATAACTGTTTCTATGCCAAGAGTAGTTTTGGAGAAGAGTATGGTGTCCAATATCACTGGAGCACAGGAAATAAACAAACGTTTAGTTCACCTTTCCCGACTGTTGTAATCCCTGCCTTGCCTCTGGCTTTGACTAGGAGCTGCTTCCCAAGCACTTAGTTAAGGGTCTCTCCAGCCCATCACATATGTAGAAATGTGTAGAATGAAACCTGGAACTTGCAATGCAAAGCCTCCCCTATGGAGCTATGGCCTATTTTTCCATTTTCTATGTGGTAACCACTCTGTTCATTGCATCACACCCATTTGTCAGTGCATTAATACACATTCCTTAAGGTTATACAACCACCTTGAGATTATGGTGCAATTTCTTCTAAAAGTAACTTCAAACAGACATATGGATTGCTCTTGTGGTCAAAATAGCCTTTTGTGTGCTTATCACACCCTTCTTAGTTGTTGTCTTCTGATATTAGCATCCAAAATGTGTCACTCCATGTGAGATTTGCCTCAGATTTAATCCTAAATGACAGCTTCACTGGGCTCTTCTGGTTATGAATAAAATGGAAGCCTTTTTGGCAAGTATGAGAGACTTTTTGTTTTCCTGACTGAGAACTGGATCATAAAAACATGACACTTACATTCTATATTTAGGAGGATTGTTGTAACCTATAGATATCATGGCCACAATCCACTGAATTGTACTTCATTCCACAAAAATCAACAGGACATAAGTTGCCTCCACTTCCTTAAATATGACTGAATCTCCCTAGGTTGAAACTAAAGACAATACTTCAAACATTAGAATTTCAAGGTTCTCAGACTTTGGACTTTATCTAGAATAAGACTTACTTAATTTTTTTTCTGCAATTATACAATTTTAAGTATGCAGTTATGTGTTGTGTGCCGTCAAGTGATAACTGACTTTTGGTAACTATAATGAGGCTTTCAAGGTAAGTGAGGAGTGTTTTTACCTGTTCCACCCTCACCCCTGTGAGTTTCCCTGGTCAAAGGAAGATTTGAACTCAGGTCTCCTAAGTGCCAGCCATCACTCTACCCACTACCCCACGCTGGGAATGCAAATATGCCATATTCCTTCCATATTAATATACACATTGTTTCCCTATTCAAAATCTCTTGGTTTGGAAGCAATTTAAGTCCAGCACACAGATCAACAGCCAATGTGATGTCATGGATGCAGCACTGGGTTTGATATGTGAGAACCTCACGGCTTCATGTGAGGTTTCAGAGCTAAACTACTGCCTTCATGTCACAAAATGATAAAGTCTATTGTGACTTCTTAAAGACTAGTAAAGGTAAAGGTTCCCCTTGACAATTTTTGTCCAGTCGTGTTCGACTCTAGGGGGCGGTGCTCATCCCTGTTTCCAAGCCATAGAGCCAGCGTTTGTCCTAAGACAATCTTCCGTGGGCACATGGCCAGTGCAACTTAGACATGGAACGCTGTTACCTTCCCACCAAGGTGGTCCCTATTTATGTACTTGCATTTGCATGCTTTCGAACCGCTAGGTTGGCGGGAGCTGGGACAAAGCAACGGGAGCTCACTCCGTCACGTGGATTTGATCTTGCGACTGCTTGGTCTTCTGACCCTGCAGCACAGGGTTCTGTGGTTTAGCCCGCAGTGCCACCATGTCCCTTAAAGACTAACACGTTTTATTTAACAAAGGCTTTGGGGTTGCTCATGCAATTTTTTCAGATGCCCTGAGTTTCTAACCAGTGCTTTGGCTTTCAATAGATGGGCATCAAAGTTTTCTCTCCCTCACTTCTCCATTATACAGTATGTACAGTCTTTTGTGTCCTCCTTTCTTTTAGGGTTTTGTTTTCTTCTTTTTCTTCTCTTGAGCTGGCTGGATAGTTCAGTGGTTTAGAGGCTGGGAGTTCAATTCCCCACGGTGTCTCTTGCAAGTACTGTAGGACCATATTTTGTGGCCTTGGGCAAGCTGCACAGTCCCAGGATGCCCCCAGAAGAAGGGAGCTGTAAACCACTTCTGGGTTCTCTACCTAGAAAACCCTGAGAAGCTTCACCATAAATCAGATTTCATGGCATATGATTATCATTGAGTTATTTTTCTTCTGCATGCCAAATATTTATCTATATTTATCAAAAGATGGGGGTATGGCTGGATCCAGATGTAGGCATGTGCAGCTATACAAATTGTCTTCATTATTGATCTTGCAGTGGTGGAAAAAAAGAAGAGAAACCAGACTGACACAGGAATACTTCTTAAGGCTTGTTTGCTCTAACCACTTCCTGCGAGAGCCTGCATGATGGCTGGTGGTTGATTAGGGCTGAAAGCGGAAAAAGGAAACGGGGGAGGGGGAAAGTGAAATGGAATGCACACTTTTAAGAAATACAGTAAAAAGCCTCTTGCCTGTAGGCTCATTTGCTCATGAAAGCCCCTGCAATAAATTTAGTAAAATAATTAGGAAAGGGTGGTTGAAAGACATGCATTTTGGAGATCAACCTTAAAACTAGTATAATTGGCAAATCTGGGATGAATGGCTATGGCAGTGCAAATGATTGGTAGAAACAGAGATCACAGAGGAGCTTTCCCTTAGGCAGTGCCCTCCAAATGTGTTAAGACTAGAACTCCCACTATCCTCACACAACACAGGCATTGTCAAATGGGCATTATGGAAATTATAATCAGGCACATTTGTAGAGTGCCAAAGCAGGGGCAGCTGATAGAGAGCCTCCCCTCTTGACCATTTAAAGAACCATCAACATTATATCTTTTTCCAGAATTTGTAACTTTTTCTTAGCAACTTTGGAGGCAGGGGTAGGGGAAGGGTTCTGGGATTCTAAATAATTTTTGCTTGGAGCAGACACCACAGCCATCTGGACTACTTACCCTGGAAGGGAATTGTTCACAGGCAAAGAGTCAATAAAACAAACTACGAAACTGAGGGCAAAGGAGAGGAGACAAATTAAAGAGGTTAGGTAGATTTCCCCTGGTTTCTGAGGGGTAATCCCAACCTCTGCTCCTTCTTTGCCATTTCCTGCTTCGTTCTTTGGCCTTTGCTACTATTGTGTGTTTTGACTATATGACCACTTCACCTCTTTCCCACAATGTAATGACTGGGAAATGGGCAGAAATTGGGTGGTTAGCCATTTGAATTACAGCAAATATCTTAGGTCAGAGGAGCACCATACTCCCATTCACATGATATTTGAAATAACATGAATTACAGCCCAGCTGCCTCAGTTTCAAGAGCATGGTAAAGGCAATGTACAAGAAAACATGACTCTGTCGTCATGACAACAAGGGTCAGGAGCAAAAGAGAATAGGGGTATATTTAATGCTCCACAAAATGAATGAGGGCAGAGAGTCCAGATGGAAAATGGAAAGAAGACCATGATAACAGATCAGTAAAAGTGTAAACTATGTCAAGTTGTAAAACTAGATGAAAATGTCTCATATCAATAAAGGAAAATATCCTATAAATTTGAAGAGATACAATACTGTAACTATCAGCATGAGTTGGCTTTCTGATTAATGTGAATCAGTCAATTACTATGAATTTGGCCTGAAGTGTCACCTGATTAGCGTTCAGGATTTAAGCAAAGCATGTTATTGTTTCTTTAATGCAAGAGTGTGGAAGCTTTGGTCTTTCTAATGTTTTGGACCACAATCCCCATAATCTGTTACTACGGGCCATGTTGGATAATGTTCCTGGGAGTTTAAAAGTTCTGATAGGCCAGAGGTTCCCCCATCACTGCTTTAATAACTGTAGATGGTTCCCCTTAACGAAATTTTGCTTACAAGTCTGATGCTAAGTGCCTAGCAAATTGTGAACCATCTAGGAAATGGCAACTTTGACTTGTTCCAAAGAGAAGTACCTTAGACCAGCCTTTCTCAGCCTGGCCTCCTTCAGACATGTTGAACTCTAGAACACCCTCCTCACCCACCCTAGTCAGCATAGCCACTGCTGAGAGCTGCTGTCCAACATATTTGGGGAATTGCCAGGTTGGCATCTGGGCTGCCTTGGAGCACAGAATCCCTCTCTGGGATCTGGTATGGTACAGAACCAAGCTTGGAAACACTGGTTTTTGGATTGCAACACCTATGCTGGTTAGGGAATACTGGGAACTGTAGTACAGACAAAGAATGTTTTCAAGCTCTGGTGGTATAATAAATCTTCTTTGCGGGTGTGCATTCTTGTCTCCACTTTGTCTACAGTATGCTATGCTTTTAAATTTATAAAACTCATACTGTAAAAATATATGACATTTCCAGCAGAAGTTAGGTAGTGGTGCTCTGAAAACATTTCAGTGTGGATTATGCAATAATACAGATCAATGGGGATGCTTTTGTCATGATGCATTACTAGATGACCACAGGGCTAACAGCAAGGAGCTTCGCCTTTGGTAGTAAAAGGTCAGGACTTCAGAGCACTTGCCATTTGTTTTTGCTTCAGATTTCATTACAGCCAGCGGGAATAAACCCTCAGAAAAGGAGGAGCCCTTTACCAGGGCCAAAGATATAAATACTGAACTACATAGATATATGTGCTGAACTTGAAGGGGCTTCAGGGATTTTTATGATAAGATTTTAAAGAGAATAGAAGAAGAAAAAATAATCCTCTCACAGAGCTTCACCACACACGTTTGCATTCCATGTGCTCCAATAAGGCTTCTCAAAAGCTGAGATTGAAAAATGCAAACATGGTGCGTCAATCTAGTCTGCTTGTGGGAAGTAGTGGGAACAAGGCCACCACCTCTCAGCCTGACTTAATTTACAGCATTGTTTTGAAGATAAAATGATTTCATGCAAATCTATTTTCCAGTGCCTTGGAACAGAACAGAGACAAGATCAAGTGCATCACAGAAGAAGCTTTAAACCTCGGTGGACAACAGAAGTATCCAAAACAGGGATGGATAAGCTGTGACTCCAGAAGTTAGACAACTGTATGACCACCAAGCAGCATGACCAATGAGGGATGATGGGTTCTATAGTCATGGAGGGGCATAGGTTCTGCCTCCCAGCTGTAGAAAACAAGGACTGTGGACAAATGGGCATGGCACCTTATCTTTGGATAAAGAGGCATTAATTTTTAACCCTTATCTAATCAGATTAAATTTTTTGCATTGAGTTCTAGAAAGTGGTTTAATTGCATGAGCATTTTTGTTTGTGACATAAATGAGTTAAGAATCCCCCCCCCCCCATTAAAACCTCATTCAGCATTTTGTGGGATTTTAACCAGGGCTCTGCATAAGTCTCTTGCTCCCTTTCAGACGCCAGTTTGGGGCTTTGGGAGGTATTGAACTTCAGTCCAGAGTGATTTATATCCTGACTCAACTTGTACCCTGAATCCATGTCAGGCTGTGAGCACACTGGTTATTTGAATCAATTTCAGTTTAGACTTTTTAAAAACCAGGTTCAAGCCACATGATATTTAAACTAGTGGATGAGTTCACATGCACTGAATGGAAATCAATTTATTCCTTTGATTTAAACAGGCTTTGGCATCTACACTGCTGCAATTGACTCATTTCCCTTCTGTTTTAGGAGGATGCTATTCTTAAAGATTTTGTTTTGACTTGATTTTAAAGTGAGTGATACATCGATAAATCAAGTCTCTAGGAGGTGCCACGTGGTGTCATAATAGTCACTAGAAACCATGGGGGGTTAATTATGAAAAACATGAGAATGTGTGTGTGTGTGGGGGGGAAGGCTTCCAGCTGCTTTGTAAGGCGATGCTCCTGGCACACAGCGCATCCTCCTTGTCCGGGTGTGCCTTCCCCTGCACCTGTTCTATGCCCACTTGCACCCACTGGTCTTTCGCTGCTCCATTGGCTCCTTCACTGGCCAAATGGAGAGAACAGGATGGGTGGCTGTAATTCTGAACAGATGGATGTAATAATAAACATTTTCGGAAATAGTTTTTTTAAAAAAATTAAAAGAAAAAACGACAGTGTCTCTGCCATCCAAAATCTTCATAGGCACAAATAAAAATGACAGCAGTGTTCACACCAACAAAACTGCATTGAATTTAATAGATTTTAGAAGCATTTTAAAAGGCCCCTACCAGCCAGTTTTTAAAAAACCTCACTTCGCAGTCAATATATATCGATTTGACCCTTGTGTCATGTGAATGATAAAATCCAAATTGATTTAAATGACACTTAAATGGGGTTCTTATTGCCAGTGTGATTACAGCTTGAGTTTGTAAGGCTCCCATTGCCTTATACTGGAAAACTGAAATGGGTATAGTATTTTTTTAAAATTTTGCACTGATATACATGAACTCTGGAGACATAATAGACTTTAAAGAATGGACTAAATCTGCCAGATTACAATTCAGGATTTTGCACCTTTAACACCTGCTTCTTGGGGGGGAAAATGGAAAGAAAGAAAGAAAGTCATCCCGCAGTCTCAAGCAATTGGTTCCTTGATAGGTCACATCTGAATGAGGCATAAACAGTGTTATTCCAAAACGGACAACCAAAGATTTCTGGTGTGGCTGCTAAAAAGACAGTATGGCTAAAAGACTAAGAAGTGCCAAGCTACAAAGGAAGGAAGGAAGGAAGGAAGGAAGGAAGGAAGGAAGGAAGGAAGGAAGGAAGGAAGGAAGGAAGGAAGAGAGGAAGGAAGGAAGGAAGGAAGGAAGGAAGGAAGGAAGGGAGGGAGGGAGGGAGGGAGGGAGGGAGGAAAGAAAGAAAGAAAGAAAGAAAGAAAGAAAGAAAGAAAGAAAGAAAGAAAGAAAGAAAGAAAGAAAGAAAGAAAGAAAGAAAGAAAGAAAGAAAGAAAGAAAGAAAGAAAGAAAGAAAGAAAGAAAAAGCTAAGTGCTTAAGGCTTCTTTCTGTTTCATTTGTGCTCAGGACACAAACTGGTGTTTAAAATCACTTCCATTCTGACTGGAATTAAATCTGGTCATTTTGTTTCGATTTGAACCTGAAACAAATCTGTCAAAATCAGGCTGGATCGATCTGAAATATATATGTTGTCCAAATTTTATACACCACCCTATTTAGCCATTTCAGCCATGCAACATGGCAATTAGATGAGAACATTTTACTAAACAGGACTTAATTGGTTCTGTCAAGGGCTGTCCAGAATGTCACTTTGCCCTACATAGTTTGTACCCCCTTTTAATAATCAATGATACAGGTTACCTTAATAGTTTTTTTCTCAACCCACATCCATACTGTACATTCCTTTCTCACCCTGTCTTCCTTCTTGCCAGTTCTTCTCACTTTTCATCCCCCTGTTTTTCAGATCTTTTGTCCTAAGGTCTATTTGACCTCTGCAAAGGAGCACTCCTCCTTCCTCAAACACCTCTTCTACTCTTCCTTGTCGAGAGCTTACCAACTCCTTTAAGCTTTCTTAAGAGTGCCACCCTTCTTTGGCTACCAATGCTGATAGCTTCACTACTTGCCCCTCTTCTCAACTGGCCAGTTATCTCTCTCCTGTGAAAAGCCACATGATCCTGGTTGTTCGTATACATTATTGTACAACACAGTATGTATATGTATATATGTATGTGTTAATATGTTTGCATTGGAAGAACTAGAATGTCACATTTTCATAATGAAGCATTATGACCAATCAGAAGGTATCTGGCATCAACCAGACAGATATATGAAGCAGGTGCCAGCGTACGAGTAGTCTCTCAGGTAGGGTCCAATATGTAATAGTGCTCAGATAGGGCTAAATGCATAATAGCATTAGGCTGTGAGAGTTGTTTATTATAGAAAATAAATCTGTCAACAAGTACAAACTACATGTATAACAAATACCATATCTCTAATTACTATGAGTTTATTTATTATGTTATACATATGTTTTTAAACAGCAAACGTTATTTCATGTTTTAATGAAGACCAAGCGATTATGTACTATCAACTGCTGGCACAAACAGACACAAAGGAGAACATTTACCACAACTTTTATTCTGCTAGTGGTTTTCTATCAGCATTCTTAAACTGTTGAGCGCAGACTGTTATCTGTATGTTATATTATTTTTATAGCTCATACAACCTCTGTTCCCTGTCTCTTCTCTTTCCCTTCTGTTCTTCCCTAATGTGTCCTTCCTCCCCACTGACCCACAGACATGCTCTCGTCACTCTTCTTGGTCAAAGTGTCATAGTGTTTAAGCTCCTCTCCCCATGCAAAGCAACAAGAGAAATGGCTTCAAGAGAAATGAAAATGAGGGGAAAATCATGGGGGAGAGCAGTATCTAAAGCAAGACAAAAGGAAAATTGTGTTGATGGTGGGGGAAATATCAGTAAGATCAGAGCAGAACAAATGCTCTGTCTGGCCAAGCCTCCATCTTATTAAAGCTTCTCTCGTATCACTCTCCTTAGTGACATCAGACCATGAAGTGACTATAAGAGCAAGTCATGCTCTGGTGCTGTTCAGGCATTTCTCTTGGTCTGGCAAAATGACTGCAGCAAGTTCTCCTCTAAATGATTCAGAGAGATTTGACTCACTTTACGGAAGGATTTATGAAGCAGAAAATACACGGCTTGATTTTTCATATACCAGGTGGAGAACGACATTTGGAAAGAAAAATACATTACTTTGGAACACAAAGTAAAGCCATAGGGATGTAGGAATTACTGACAAAGAATATATGACACTAAGATGTCATTTTCCTTCTTTGAGGAATATATCTTTATTCAGACAGACAGAGATACATAATCTTTTAAAATCAAAATTATTATCTTTACAGACTTTCTGAATGCTAAGCTTTTTACAGAACTCTTTCTGTTCCCAGAAGTTCTTATAAACTATTTTTTCTTCTTTGTACACTTTGCTAAAATATTTTCCCTACTATATTTTTGAAATACTTCTCCACTTGTAGGAAAGTTTCTGCTGTAGATGATCAAGTCACTTTTGGTTTGTTATTTTACAAGACAAAAATGCTTATTCTGAGCCGGAGCATGGAAAAGTCTCCTTTGTGGACTTCAGTGACGAATCATGTTGATAGGGTATTTGGGAAATTGCAGTCCAGAAGATTACTTTTTCTTGTTTATGTGATGTTAGTAAATTAAGACTAAGCACATGTGAACAACATAATGTCATAGTCAAAGGTGATGGCAGAAGGGCATGAAGCATTCACTGCTACTGACATGCTGACTCTGAGTGGTCTTTTGCCATGTAATTTATAATTTATTTATTTAAAATATTTTTACCACACCTTTCTCCTTAAAACCTCCTCATTTAACTGAGGAGTTTGCAATGGACATTTCCTCGTAGATTAGGATCTCTCCTTGCTGAATAATCCAAGCCATGTAAGGTCTGTTTATTGACAGTAGAATCATTGCATATGCACAACAATGTGTCAAGATAGGAATATAAGATGCTGCTGTCTGCTGAGGATGGCCATTGGTCCATTAGCTCAGTTCTGTCAAGTCTGACTGGCAGAATATCTCTAAGGTTTCAGGCAGGAGTATTTTCTAGCCCCATCTACCCATGTTGGGGACTTAGTTTGGGATTACGCTCCAGCGCTAAACACTGGTCCTTTCCCATGACTGTACACAGCATTTTGGTGGTTTCCCATGCAAGTACTAATGAAGCCCAACCTTAGTTATCTTCAAAAATCAGAGCAGATAAGCATACTTAGGGTAGTGTGGTAGTGGCAATTTGTACAGTGAGAATTGGCAGGGGGTGGGGGAATGACCATGCCATCATCTGATGAATGACTTGTTAGCAAGTTGTTACTAGTAACCTCAGGGCAGTGCTGAGTTATGGTGACTATTATAGTTTTCAAGGTACAGTATATGAGATCTTCAACGTACAACTATTGCTATCCCCTGTGAGTTTCCATGGCTGAGTGGGTATTTAGCCCACATCTCCTGAGTCTTATTCTAAGACTCTCTCCTACTAATGAGACCTGGACTTTATTTGAACCACAAGGAAAAAAAATGTTTGAGTCTCTTCAATGTGTCAGGCAAGAAGCAAAAATAACACAACACTTATGTACCTGAAGACAGATGTTTTTGAGGTGACTAATGATATGAACACTAAAAAGAATTCTTCACACTTGAGACTAAGCTGTCTCTTCCTGCTGTCTCTAGCAAAGGGCGGAAAGTCAGAAAGCTGAGCAAAACATAAAGGCTTGTTACCTAAACTCTTGTGGTGTGCATCATATTTCTTCACATTCATTTGAAGAAGTGGGCTACGGTCCATGAAAGCTTATGCCAAATGAAATTTATCAGCCTTTAGGTACAACCAACTCTGGGTGCTGCTCTCTCTCTCTCTCTCTCTCTCTCTCTCTCTGTGTGTGTGTGTGTTTAAAATTGAATACTTAATCACAACCAAAACAGCTGTTGACTGTATTTGCAGTTGGATGCTGGAGGAAACAACAAAGAGACTCAGAAGTGATCTGGGGAAAGCTATACATCTGACCTGAACTTGGGCCTTGAAGCCAGCATTGCAGAGTTAATGGTTTTCTCCTCAAAATTATCTCCATCAGCTCTGTGAAACAGGGGCCAAGGAGGCTAATGTGGACTGAAGTACATTCTGTGGGTGTGAGGGAGTGAATGTGTGTCTTGCAAGAACTTTACATTCTAAACCAGCACTTCTTATCCCATAGCCAAGAATTATGTGAATGTACCTCTAAACAATATTTAATATTTTATGGACTTAGAATTTATGCTTGGAAATACAAGAGAAAGCAGGGGTGTGTGCTTACTAAAATAACTTTCTCTGGCAAGCATTCAGTGATCCCTTTTACATCCTCCCGTAATCTGTATCAGACAGTGAGCACAGCTTGCATCTAGAGGGTGGTGATGCCTTTTTATGTGGCTCATCTCCATTGTTAGCGTGTGCCAAATAAGGATATTGAACAGGGCTGGATAATGCCTCACCCTCTGACCAACGAAGGACTATAAACCTCATCTGCCCTAGCCAGCATGGCCAATGGTGAGAGATCTTGGCAAGCTGAAATCCAACAAAATCTGAAGGCCCACAAAATTCCTGTCCCTGGTACAGGGTCTCCAAGTGTTCAAAGCTTTATACATCTAGCTATAAGCCCCTATATTACAGAGGGAAACTGAGAAGGAGAAGGAGTGATGTGCCTGAGGCCACCTCATGAGTTAGCCACAAAGTCAAAATTCAGACCAGTATACCCTCCTGATTAAATTGTAACTTCAGAGGCAAACTTTAATAATACTTTAAGAAGTCACCAATAGTTGTGGTGCTTTTCCTCCTGATTCTGGAGTAAGCAGTGGGAACCACTTGAAAATCAAGATTCTGACAGGAGGAGCATTTGAGGGTGTTTATGTTCCCTCAAATGAGTGTGCTTTGTCCTTCAAATGACCAAGATGTACTAACTTTGGACGGAGAAGATAGGTGATTTCAGAGAGGGGTCAGGAGGCCATACAGGTGCATATAAAAAATCCCTCACTCAACAGGGGTGGAGGCCTTAGATACAATTTGTCTCCTATTTATCATGCTACCCCTTTATCATCCCCAGAAAGATTAGAACCACCCACACCAGAAAGACCACTGTTAATGATCGTTAACTACCCATGACAATGGGTGGAGAAGGAGTCATTTGTCCTTCTAACGAGTCTATTCAGACCAGGGGAAAGTGAAACCAACCTGGAGGATATATCAGGATCTCCTACTAACTCTCCTCAGACTGAAGACACTATTTGGATGAGTAGTGAAAAGTTTCAACCTAATAAGGAAGAAGTCCAGTTGCCATGACTCAACTTCCAGATGATCTCACCTGGATGACTGAGAATCTTCACAGATATACTTATCTCTATGGGGTTTTTTTTTTGGGGGGGGGAAGCAAATAAATTTACAAGCATAGGGAATTATTTATGTTCCCCATGCCTGCAGGTTTACTTGCCTAAAAAGGATTATTTTCTTTTAATAGGTCATTTTGGGGGCAATAAAAATTACAGATGTACTGCTGAATTTGACGTGCATTTCCTTTGGTTCTAAGTTATACCACAGCCCTCATATTTTTATCAATTTTTTCCGAAGCTTCCCCCCAGAAGACCTGATGTGGCAAGCATGTTGTTTGTGTGTCTATAGTTTAAATCTGCCACTTCATTCATTCATTCATTCATTCATTCATTCATTCATTCATTCATTCATTCATTCATTCAACTTGTATGTCGCCTGCACTCTGCAAGAGTCTCTGTGTCACATCACGTGTTCATACAGACAAAAATCATGTGATTGTACCCTAGTAAAAATCACTCTAAGAATTCAGCTAGATGTTTTATTATTTTTTTAATGAGACATATGCATAATCTTTTAACATAAATAAAAAAGCCATCAAGGCATTTAAAAAATGAACAAAGTCACTTAAACATAATAGAAATAAAAACATAAGCCAAAACCCAGCAATAAAACAAAGCAGTCGAAGAGGAATAAGTACAAAATAAAAAGAACAGCAGGTGCTGTAATAGGAAGAATGACAACAGCTGAAGTCTTCAGCACTTTTTTGGGGTAGAAAGTTAGAGAAATAATTAATTATGAGGAATCTTGAACACCATTAGAAAAAAAGTTCAACAAACTGGACAGACTTCAAATTATTACCATCCAAAAAGATGATAATGACAATATCATGCAAACACATCTGCAAACAGAATTCCACAGATTAGGTGACATGACAGAAAAAGCCCATTGTTTAATAACATCAGCTTCACCTCCAGAGGTGCACCAAGAGAAGCCTCCCCAAACATGTTTCAGTCTGTAAGATAGGGTCATATGGGAGAATAAAGTCTGGTAGATATCTCAGTCCTGGCTGGTAGGCCTTCAAAATCAGCACCATGAATTGGGGCAATATATTCTTTGTGATACAAATCCAACTGCAAGTTCCAAATGCTGTTCAGACTCAGACACATTCATGGCATATTACAATACTGTATTGTTATTTGTGTGTGGGACCAGAGTCCAGATAAATGCTGACAGATCACCTCTGTGATCTGTGTAAGTTGGTACCTTACTCTACATTGCTAAAAAACAAGATGACACTCAGTAGAGTACGATCTTAAAGCAGCCCCAGGCTTTGAACCTTTGGAGTACAGGATATGGTGGCTTGCCTACTTAGTGGAATTTCCTGTCATGCACATGTAACTCCTGAGCTTAAAAGTCTACATTGGGTAGCATTGAGACCTGCTCAGGCTGTTACTCTTGGTTTATAAAACCATAAATAGCTGAGAGCCAGATTTTGAGAGACACCTTTTCTCTGTATAGGCTAACCCAATCTTTATTTTCTGAGCAGGCCCTTCCCTGGAGCTCATACCATAATGCACTTATGGATGCAAAAAATTCTCAAGCCCTGTTCAGGTGCTAATGTTGTGGAATGCTTATCACATTTTCAAGTGCTCTAATACTATCTCTTCTGTCTCTCATTCCTACCTTTGACACATACAGGATGATGAGTTTAAACAGGAGATATTCTGCTGTCTATGGGAAAAATTTCCCCTCTGAATTAGAACAGTGGAAGAACTGGGTTCAATTTAATGTCAAGAGACCCCATAGATTAGTGGTTCCTAATTTTGGGTCCCAGATGTTCTTGGACTACAACTCCCAGAAATCCTAGACAGCACAGCTAGTGGTGAAGGCTTTGGGGAGTTTTAGTTCAATAACATTTGGGAACTCAAGATTGGGAACCACAGCCACAGATAGTGGAGATTCTCTGGTTTAGATTCATTGTCTTCCATGTGTTCAGGGTGACAGAACTGACTAAACCACTTATCTCAAGTGTGTGCATTTATTTAGTACTTTTCATATGCATTTTTGTACACTGACTCTGTGTCAAACATTTCATGGATAATGGAAATGGATGAGACATTTAATTTACATTTTATTATTATTCTATTTGATTTACAATTCCTCAAGCAAGATAGGAATATTCACTCTTCTCCAAATTTTTCAGTGAATTTCTGCAACAGAAATGCATATAGGAGGATGTTTTAGGAGGGAAGGGGTAGTGAGCATTAAAAAGTTGCTGTTGGTGAAAATAACATGCTAGACCAGTGGTTTCCAACCTTGGGAAACCCAGGTGGTCTCGAACTGCAACTCCCAGAAAACCCGGCCAGCACAGCAGGTGGTGAAGAATTGCAGACCAGGACCACCTGAGTTACCTAAACTTGGGAACCATGGTTCTAGACTACAGCATAAGATAGTGTGCATAAATGCAATTGCGTACAGATTCTTCCTCCCCTTGCTGCCACCAACTGTTCTGGAAATAGGAAAAAACAAAATTAAGAATGAAAAAGGTGAGAAATCAGAAGTGACAGATTTGTCTATTCCCAGGTAAGCCTGATCACAATTCTGCTGCACAGCCAGAAAGTTTTCTCCTCACATAAGTGATGTTATGCAGCAGGAATGGAACTGAGAATGTATATAATGTCATGCCCACTGATGAGCATTAAGGATATAAATGTTTGCTTCTGTTACCCTTGCCACAAATAGGAGGTGGAGAAACTGCAAAATTATTCTCCTTGTCCTTTGACGAAGCATTTCATGGCCCTCTGAACAAGTGATGTCAACAATAACTACTGTCCTGAAAAAATTAAACACAATTGCATAAATAATACTTTAATGTGAATAATGTATATCACGCTAAATGAGGGCGGTTGCCACC